>NC_143134.1:20719621-21022651 GCF_059928025.1 Delphinapterus leucas
TGGTATTCTGTTGTGGGCAGAAAAGAATTTTTCAAGTCCGGGTTCCAGAAAGGTGAACTCATGTCCACACCAGAAGAGCCCACCCAGGTCTGGTACGCAAATATCTCAAAGGCACGGTGTCTGGCGGGGTGGGACCCCTGGAGTCAGCACTGACAGGAAGCTGAAAGACACAACCCCCGCATCGCAGGCCAGGGCCATGAAATGGTGCCAGCACCACCCTTCAATTCCATCTGGCAGTACTGTGGGTGTTTCCACTTTGTTTATTTTTCTAAAGGAAAGAGGAGATGGGGGAGGAGGGCTTGAACGCAAGTTATTACTCAGCATTTCCATCATGTTTAATGTCTGCAAAGCCCTCCTGCCCTCACTGCGTCCTGAACTGCCTTGAATAATCAAGAAACTTGAGAACCCAGCCACGAACTCAAAGTACTTAGCAGATAGAAGTACCTATCACTGCGTCTGGCAATGCACGCACCATTAAAAAAATTAATTCATAAGATAAACACTAGTTTAAACCTTAAGCCAGTATAATCATCTCTGTAAAGCTGACCTGCCACTTGGCAGTTAATGAAGTGAATAAGCTCATACTCTAAATCTCCCCATTCACACCCTGACACATGTCCACTTTTACGGAACGGGCGCTGACATCCTTTTTTAAATTTTATTACTCACTTATTCGTTCATTCATTCATTTATTTACTTTCAGCCACGCCTTGCAGCGTGTGGGATCTTAGTTCCTGACCTGGGATCAAACCCGTGACCCCTGCCTTGGAAGCACGGAATCCTAACCACTGGACCACCGGGGAAGTCCCTGACGTCCTTCTTTGAAAGAATTCTATGGCTGGCCCCCAAGCATTTTATGGTAACAATTAACAAGAAATTTGGCTTCTTGCTGTCAGGACCTACAGCACCTGGATCATCATAGTCTAGATGCAGCAGTGATCAAGTAACAGTGTTTTGTATGAACTGGGCCAGCACTTCTGGCAAGTGTACCGCTGTGTAAGTTGTAATATATTAGGTGCACCGTGGCTTTTGGACTCAAGCTCCGGAAGGTATTTGAAACAGACGTGTTTGTGTGTTTACATTTATATTCAACCAAGCTTGGTGACCACGTTAGCTTGGTCCATAGGAGTGCTACTTTTAGGAATGCTCATTGGTCGACTGGGAGATTGCTCAGTAAGGTAAAAATAATACGCACACTTAAAATTACCATTAATATGAATCATTTGAGGACAAAGTGTTTCAATCAACTATTTCAAGAAACACTGGGGTCACATAAAAATGAAAAAAAACTTTGAAAATGTATTTAAAAGGTATCATCGGGCTTCCCTGGTGGCGCAGTGGTTGAGAGTCCGCCTGCCGATGCAGGAGACACGGGTTTGTGCCCCGGTCCGGGAAGATCCCACATGCCGCGGAGCGGCTGGGCCCGTGAGCCATGGTCGCTGGGCCTGCGCGTCCGGAGCCTGTGTTCCACAACGGGAGAGGCCACAACAGTGAGAGGCCCGTGTACCACAAAAAAAAAAAGGTATCATCTACTTGATTTCAGATCCACTCTGTGCTCTTCCCTCCCACACTCTGCAGGTCAATTAGAAAAGCCTGACAATACAACACACACACACACACACACACACAGGAGCTAACATGGTAAAGTAAAGAATTACCACATCTAGATCTGAAAAAGAACAAACTCAGAAAGATGAGGCCAGCACTGGGGGCTGCTTTCCTCTCGGGGCATCTGCTGAATTAAGAAAAGATTCCTGAGCGGCTAAGCAGCATTTCTGACGGCCTTGTGGGGTCAGAAAAGCCCTGGCACTGCCAGTGAATTGGCTGCAATTTCAGACAAAAAAGACTAAGGAAAAAAGCATTACTGCAGATGAAGATAACAATAAAAAGTTTTACAAACAGGAATTAAAAGTTGGAATTGTCTAATATAACAATTCTAAAATTGTACGCACCTAAAAACAGTTCTGAGAATACAGAAAGCAAAAAACTGACATCACGGTAAACTGACGCAAACTGCAATCATGGGGGAAGGTTTAACACAGTTCTCTCAGCAACAGAAAAAGCAGAAAGAAGGTTACCATATAGCAAATTTGAAAAAAAAAAAAAGTGACAAAATCACAATCTAATTGTCATCTATAGAACTTTGCACCCAGTAATCGTAAAATATACGATTCTTTTCAAGCCCATGGAAACTGAACACGTGCCTTTATCGGTATAATGGAAAATGTGTGTCCATAAAGACTAGGTAGAGTAGATTAATTTGACCCAGACAAAGCTGTATGACCTAGTAAGGCTTGAAGAGACTATGGTTTCAATATGTAAAGGAGTTCAAGAAGATAAATAGGACTTCCCCAGTGTGCAGTGGTTAAGAATCCGCCTGCCAATGCAGGGGACATGGGTTCGAGCCCTGGTCCAAGAAGATCCCACATGCCACGGAGCAACTAAGTCCGTGTGCCACAACTACTGAGCCTGAGCTCTAGAGCCCGCGAGCCACAACTACTGAAGCCCACGCACCTAGAGGCCGTGCTCCACAACAAAAGAAGCCACCACAATGAGAAGCCCACACACCGCAACAGTAGCCCCTGCTCGCTGCAGTTAGAGAAAGCCTGTGCACAGCAACGAAGACCCAATGAGCCAAAAATAAATAAATAAAATTTATATTTAAAAAAAAAGAAGATAAAGTAGATTATCCCTAGTGTCTTGGTGATGCCATGGAATCAATGTTTGGCTGGACCTAAGATGGTGAGAATAAAAACGGAAGAGAGGGGCTTTCCTGGTGGTGCAGTGGTTTAGAATCCGCCTGCCAATGCAGGGGACACGGGTTCGAGCCCTGGTCCGGGAAGATCCCACATGCCACGGAGCAACTAAGCCCGTGCGCCACAACTACTGAGCCTGCGCTCTAGAGCCCGTGAGCCACAACTACTGAGCCCGCGAGCCACAACTACTGAGCCCGTGAGCCACAACTACTGAAGCCCACACACCTAGAGCCTGTGCTCCACAACAAGAGAAGCCACCGCAATGAGAAGCCTGCGCACCACAACGAAGAGTAGCCACCACTTGCCACAACTAGAGAAAGCCCACACACAGCAACGAAGACCCAACGCAGCCAAAAATAAATAAATAAATTTATTTTTTTAAAAAAAATATAAGAGAAAGAATAGAGTGGGAAGCGTCCAAACAGCCCTCCCTCCCTTCCCCTGCCCCTGGAAGCTGCACGAAGACACTCTGAAGTGTGTGAAGGGGAGAAGGATAATGCAAACCACCAGCCCTCTGCCTAAAACTAAAGGAGGAAGAGTAAAAACAGAGTCTTCTGTGCAATGCGGCAGACGGCTTAGCTTTCCTATGGCCGAGCCCTACTTCCTTTCCTTCGGACCTCCCATCTCCTCTTCCCCATCCTGTGTCTGTCTGCCTTGCCCTTGGAAGCCGCACTAGATTCCAGACGACCACACTTGCCATGCCATCATCAGAACCATTTACATGGGGGGGGGGCCCAGACCCTGCAAATCCAGGGTTCTTGTCCTAACAAGCCTTACCCTATGAGAAAAATCTGCCTAGCTTCCCACCTCATGCCTGCCCCAATCTTCAGAGAGAATCAACGGACCCTCAATGTTCTTTGCTTTGATCCTCAATGTTAGGGGCCTAGAGACATGTTTGTTGTGCTCTGGGCATTTGGATTAGAAATGTGGATACGTGGATGAGTCCCGTTAGGATTTAGAGAGCTTGAGTTGGAGCGAGAAGCCTGGGGGGTGGGGGTGCAGACATGACCTGTGCTCTTCAGATGACCCGGGAGCCCTGGGCAACTGCCCAACAACCCACTTACAGGTTAACTGGGACCCCCTCCCCAGCCCGACCTAGTTGCAGGAAATATACTCGTAGGCTTTCCAGACCTAGAGTCGTCCGGACCTAATTCTCTGAAGGAATCTCAGCAACACCAAGTAAGTCTCTCCCTCATTTCTCCCCGAGTCTGGGAACATTTAGTGCTGAGAAGAAAGAGCCACTTCAGCAGCTGGGCTTCCTTCGAGCTCCCGCCAGACCAGAGGCGCGCATGTCTCCTCCGGAGCCAGGGCTGCGTCAGGCCCTTCTGCATCCAGTCACATTTTTTTCTGAATTTTTATCGGTTTATTTAATTATTTTATCTGAGAGAATTTTACAAAGAAATAAATGTTTTTGCCTTTTAGAATGTAAGTTGAATTATATGCTTTTCCTATTTATTTTCAGTACTTATGAATAGATAGCATCTTTCATGTATTAAGGTCTTGCTTCATGAGAAGCCGCTAGAAATCAGCAGTGCTTCATCTCATGCGGCTCTGTCACTAGTTGTATGACGTGAGGCACCTTATTTACTCTGAACAGCAGTTTTCTCAACTACGTTAAGAAAGTGAGCATGGGGCTTCCCCGGTGGCGCAGTGGTTGAAAGTCCGCCTGCCGATGCAGGGGACACGGGTTCGTGCCCCGGTCCGGGAAGATCCCACATGCCGCGGAGCGGCTGGGCCCGTGAGCCATGGCCGCTGAGCCTGCGCGTCCGGAGCCTGTGCTCCGCAACGGGAGAGGCCACAACAGTGAGAGGCCCGCGTACCGCAAACAAAAACAAAAACAAAAAAGTGAGCATGGGTTAACTTGTGTAATTTTTAAGAGTTCTATATTTTTGAAAGTCAGTAATACATATTTTTTCTTAATTAGAAAAAAACCCTTGCCCTGCCACCCTTAGAGGATTGCCATAAGAATTAAATAGGATGGCATACGTATAACAGCACTGAAACCTCACAAAATGCAGAGTCACAGGTTTTGGTTTTGGTTGTTTTAGCTACACAGCGCAGCATGCAGGATCTTAGTTCCCCAACCAGGGATCGAACCCATGCCCCCTGCAGTGGAAGCGCAGAGTCTTAACCACTGGAGCACCAGGGAATTCCCCAGAGTCACATATTTTGATGCTGGCCTCTGGGCATGTCTGCGCTCATGCACTCAGCTGCCTGTTTTGAAAACACCCACAGTCCAAAACTGTATACCCTAAGCACTTCCTGGATTTTTACTAGCATCACTTCAGATGTAAAGCACATTGATATTTGCTCTAAGTGCCTTATGAATAAGTAACTTCTACTGTTTGGGCCTTGCTCCATGTCTGGCAGAAGGCCATCCAGACTTACCCTCATACATCTCCAGGATGTGAACCGTGTCTCCAACCTGCAAGGACAGCTCCACATCTTGAGAGGCATTGTAGTTATAGATTGCTGGAAAGGAGAAATAAAAGAGGAACATGATGGCATCAGTGGCAGTTAAAATACAAGTCACCAAATACATTAAAAAAAATAATAATACGAGTCACCAAAGAGCACATTCGGTGGTTAGTGAACCACTCCTCTAACAAATAATCCTCTCTTTAATCATTTCAGGTGAATCCCCCACTGAAAAGCAGAGGGCATCCTCCTGGACTCCCATTACTGGTATGTTACAGTCATACTCCCATCCAACAAATATTGGTTGGTTGCCTACTACGTACCACATACTGTGCTAGAGACTGGAGATAGAGTGTTGAAACACACAGATGTGGTTCCTGTACCAGGGATTTTTAATAGTTTAGTACGGGAAGAGATATAGTAAATATATTATTACAGAAACAACTCCTTAATTAAAATGGTGATAAGAGTTATCAGCCTACAACACCACCGAGCTTATGATCTCTAGGGCATAGGGCGAGCCGTCTCCCGGCTTCCCAGACACAGTAACAGGCCCCCAACGGACCACGTGTGAGCCCCACCTACCCCCCCAGTAATAGACTAACACTGGGTGGCTGCCTCGCCCCAGCTCTAGGTACCCTGGGGAAATGGGGTTCCCCCAAGGTGACCTCCATCACCACAGTCCTTAGGACTGGCAATGACTGGACCACAATCATACAAAACAGTAGACTAACTCTTGTAACTCCAAAAGAAGAAGGCAATCCCATTTTAAGATAGGTAAGAGCTCTGAAGAGACATTTTACCGAGAATCATATATGATGACTAATAAGCACCAGAAAAGACGTCAAACAACCATTAGTCATCAGGGAAATGCAAATTAAAACCGCAACGAGATACAACTTCTCACCCACCAGAATGGCTATTAATTTTTTTTTTTTTTTGCTATTAATTTTTAAAAGGCAGACTTGGCAGGAATGTGGAGAAACTGGAACCCTCATGCATCGCTAGTAGGAACATAAAATGACACAACGTCTTCGGAAAACGGTTTGGTGGTTTCTTAAAAAGTTAAACATAAATGTACGCGCAGCCCCGCAATTCCGCGCCCAGTTATCTACAAAGAGAAATGGAAACGTGCTGACACAGAAACTTCATGTGCATATCCATAGCTGTTGTGGTAGGCAGAATAATAGCCCCCAAAAGATATCCACATCCGATTTCGGCATCTGTGAATGTTTCCTCAGGTGGCAAAAAGTGTGAGTTAGTTAAGGATATGGAGAGGAGGTTAATCTGGAAATTCAGGGTGTGGTCCAAACACAATCACACGTATCCAGATGACAGAGAGACAGAGGGAGTTTTGAGAGTCTCACAGAAGAGAAGGCAACATGAGGACGGAGGCAGAGGTGGAAGTAACATGACCTCAAGTCAAGGACTGGCACAACCACTAGAAGCTAGAAAAGACAAAGGACGGAATCTCCCCTAGAGCCTCTAGAAGGAGCACAGCCGGTCAACACCTTGATTTTAGACCTCTGGCCTTCAGAACTACGAGAGAATAAAATCCTCTTGTTTAAACAACCAAGTTTGTGGTAATTTGCTAGGACAGCCACAAGAAACCAATATAGCAGCATCATTCACAACAGCTGAAAACTGGAAACAATTCATCCACTGAAGAATGAGTGGAGAAGTAAAATGTGGTGTGTCCACACAATGGAATATCAGTCAGCAATAAAAAGGAATGAAATACGAACACATGCTACAACACGGATGCTTCAAAGACATTATGCGAAATGAAAGTCCCGTGCACAACACATACGTTAGGCTTCCATTTCCTTGTAACGTCCAGAAGAGGCAAGTCTATCAGCGACACAGGGCAGCTGACTGTTTCGTGGGTTGGGGGTGGGAATAGCGACAGAGCACAACAGGCACCAGGAAGCTTTACAGAGAGATGGAAACACCCTAAAACTGGATTGGATTGTAGTGATGGTCATATAACACTGCACATTTACTAAAAATCAATGAACTATATGCTTACAGTGGGTGGATTTTATGGTATATAAATTAGACTTCGATGAAGCTTTTTTTTTTTTTTTTAAGGTAGATTTATTTCTTGCCCTCTCTCATGATGAGTGAGCTGCATCCTTTCAGGGAAAAAGAATCACCTTAGAGATTCGGTTCTAACCACTGACCTGACCATCCAAGGAACCCACGACGTTCCCCATCTCTGCGGCTCTTATGAGCACATGAGGCTGGTCACTCAATCCATCAAACCATCTGCCAGATGCCACAAGGGTCATTAAGAAGGGAAGAAAGGTATCCAACCCAATCATGGTACCTCTACTGCTCTTTCCTGAGCCTGCGATGCGCCGAGATCAGCAGCCTGACTGCAGGCTCATCACAGTCAATCTATCCCAGAACAGAAGGAGCAGACCTCTAGCCCCATGTTCTTCAAGTGGCCTCTCTTTTTGAAGAGAATCACCCAAATATGTGTTCTTCTGTAGTCTTGGCACAGAAGTCTGGACAGATGATACTGGAACTGGCTTACTACTGAGCCTGTGGACTATAATATGAATTCAGAGTAAGATCAGGCATTCAGAAGGAGTTAGTTCCTGGTTCCTAGACTTCTTCGTGGGCCACGAGGCCACAGCTACTGATCCACTGAGGTTCACTTCCTTCGTCTAACTGCTACTTGATTCAAATGTTTTGCCCACTAGGTATACTGCTGGGTCTCCACAGAAAATGTAGATCTCACATCCCTGAATCCCTCGAGCCCCCCATTCACTGCCTCCCCCCAAACTGGTTCCTCCCACTGGCCCCGCCAGCAGATGGAATCAGGAAGTAGAGAGCTTGCTGTGTCACAGTGTGTTGTGTAATCACCGAGCTTCACCTCTTCCTCGCCCTTAGTCACCAGGAAAGTAAGCAGAACGCTCAAAGGCAGCACCTGGCACTGTAGCTCCAAGCTACAAACACCTACCAAGGACTGCTGTAAACACACACACACACACACACACGCACACACACACACACACAGACTATTATGTTTCCTTAAACCCTAGATTCCAGAGCCTGACAATCAAAGTGCTCCCGAAATTATCCTGGCCTTAATTCTCCACCTTTGCCTCCACCATCTGCCAAATTCCACCCTCTGCTCCAGTCAGGACTCATAACCTCCCCTAAATTCTGTGCTCAGCTCACGGTTTACCTCTGCCTGGAACGACAGCTTATCTGTTTCTTCCTCACACTGTAAAGCTCACATTCACGATGCAGTTCGACAAACGATTACTGACTCCCTATCACCCTGCAAGGATCTCTTTTTTTCTCCGATGTCCCGCAATTTTTCCTTTAACACGGTTTGGGCTTTAAATCACAGATAATCCTGTGTTATGAGCTGCCACCGATGAGAAGGTAAACCCTTCATGAATGGGGACCTGGTTACACATTACTTTGTGCCTTTCACATTCCAAGGCACTGGATGAGGCCCAAAGAAGGTGCTCAAGGCACAAGAGCGGCCTTTATAAAACCCACCAATCGATTCAGTTATTCACCACTTCTTCCACAAACTTCAAGGTAATTCTGCTTCCCTCAGAAGCAGCAGGTGTGGTTCCCCACCACTCATGAAAGGGATTATCAAATCACCTCTCTGGCCTCTCTTTTGCTAATTACACGTGAGAATCTGCCTTTCCAACCCAAGCCTTCAAAGAGCTTCACATGGGAAACACATTCTTCAACAATGCCTTTCGCTGGAGTGACAAGTCACCAGTTAGAGGGCATTTGTACTCCCTGTTGCGTGCCTTTGGGCAGAAGTACTAACAAGCTTTCCAGTCACTTACAATGTCATCTATTTACGCCAACGATGCACTTTAGAACCACGCCCTCCCCATCTCCCTCCTTAATCCACTTCATTTCCGTTGTAGTTTATGATTTCACTTCCATATGGAATATAGTAATTGTATGGAGTGGGTGCCAATTACCATATTATTTAACGAGGAAACTGAGACTCAGAAGGGGTCAGCACCTTGCCCAGAGGAGCCCAGCTCTACCAGCAGCAGAGCTGTTACTGACGCTGTCCTGTGAAGACCCATTCATCCTATTTTACCAGGCTGGTCCACGATGCCAAAGGGATGCCCTGGAAGAGCCTGGCAGCAAAGAAAAGAACCTGATAGCGTCTCAGTATGTTGTCTGCCTTAGAATTCTCTCATTAAATGAGACCCCAACTTCCCCAAACACTCTTTATCACACTGGGTTGGCCAGAAATTTCATTCTGTTAGTGAATACATTGTTCAGTGAAGTTCTTGGTGAAAATGAAAAATGTCTTTTATTTTTACTTAAAACCAAACAAACTTTCTGGCCACCCCAATACAGGTTGGTGATCATGTTGTCTGCTCATCTTGCGCTATTTCAAAAACAAGCATACAACTCACATGCTCAGTGGATCATGTTTTCTCCCTAGAATGTGAATAACTGTTACAGAGGAAGACAGAGAAAAGAGAAGTAAAGGAAACCCTTTGGGTTAAACAAAGCAGACTCAGTTCTATCAGTTACACATGAATGACCTTGGATGAGTTCGTCTGGGCCTCAGTTTCCCATCTGTAAACAAGGCATGGACCAGATGACTCTAAGAGACCCTATGGCTCCAACAGCCTCTGATTCACGAGGTTATAAGAGGCAAGAGAAACAAGTTGTGTCGTTTCGAATCAGCAGGCACCACCACAATGTCTTGTTTTGTCTGAGGAAATTAAACAAGAGAAGGGAGTCAGTCGCTGTGTATGAACCGCCTTGCTGGCTGCTACGTGCAAGGTTGGGAAAGACAAGCTGCTGGAATTCTGCCCCGAGCAGCTTACTGTTTATATCGCAAAAGTATAATTTTGCAGAGCCAACTAGATAAGACAGTATGTCTACAAATGTAAAGTAGTTTGCATTTTACCAAATCTTTGATTTGGCCTGGCCTTTTCTTTTAAACTAGACTTTCATGAGAGAGGAAAAAAGAGAAGAAATGTGAGGTCTTAGCATTATGCAACAAGAAACCAACAGAATAAGAATAGTCTCTGATAGGCCCCAATACGAGGATTGATTTTGACAATGAAAGGTCGATGGGCTGCTAGTAGTTAATCTTTCTGATAAATTAGGTTTTCATGAATCCTCAAATTACAACCCCCTGAAGAATTAACTAAAACATGACGTTTTCTATTAGGCGTTTGGTAGCGTCTATGAAAGAAAGATACAGCAAACACAGAACGAGGTCCTGACTTGAGTTGTCTGCTATTCAGAATATCAAGATGATCAAACTTCCTCTTTCTCATTATCATCTTGATCTGCCTACTTTCAGCCATTAGAACCATTAAGACTAAAAAGGCACATGTGTCTTTATCTTCACCCTGGGGTCAATGCAGTAATGTCCTAGAAGGTCAAGTGGACTTTTTTCTTTTGCTCTTTAATTCCAGTCTACTACAAGGATGAGACAATCAGATTCAACAGGAAGTATGACCCCAGGAGTTTTAAAAAAATGTGGTTTTATGCTGACCATTCCAATTAGGCTCCAGACTGGTCATCCAAGTCAGGGGCTGTCAGATAGGAACAGCTTCTACTTGTCACCAACAGTACTCCACAGGAGCAGCTCTTACAGGATTCTTAACTTCGTTTTCTAGACCTTTAGGAGAATTTAATGACCAGTTAGGAGATTTAATGACCGGTTCATTGGTTATTCTTTAGAAATCTCTATTTTAAGGATTATATCTATTTGTGGCTAGAACAGATAAATATATCTTTAATGGGAGAGAGATTTCACAGATATAAACTCAACTATGGTTTATTTATTTCCTCACTGGTACCAAAGGATTACCTCCAAGCCATCTCATTTAAATTAGTATGAAATTAAATTTACATGAAACATGTAAAGCTAAAACAAGGCAACTCAAAATTGCAGAATAGAAAGTCTTTGTTTTGCAAACACCAGGAGTTTCCCCACAGTTTGTCTATGTAACAAATGGAGGCACCAGTATATTCTTCCAAAGAGGAGAATGTAGCAGAGCCTCTAGGAAGATGACAAGCCCTGGTAGACACAGGGTAAATGGCAGTCACCTTCCCTTTCCCCCTTTCTTGCCCTGTCTGGCTTCCCACTTCGGGCATGGAGGCAGGCACGTCCTCAAAGATGGACACAACTGCCCTCACCAACAGGACAGTGGAAGTCATTCAATGAAAACTGGGGATCAGGAAGGTCTGTACAGGTAACGGAACAAGCTAGCCTCAACAGTCCTAACAAGGTAAAGTTGGATAACGAAAGGCAGATGTCCTTAAGGACAGCAAATGCATTTAACTGCAGGCAGCTAAGTACAAAGCGCCCCTTAGAAACAGCACGAGAACCGGGGAATAGTTCAGTATTTTAATCATTTTCTTGCTGCCCCTTCCGAGCATTTCTGCAGTGATTCAACTGAGGAGTCAGGGTGTTATTCAGAATACCAAGGATGCCTCAATCCTGGACTCACTATAGCACTCTCAATCTGGGTATAACACCGAAAGTACACATTCTAATGTTGCCATGCTTATACTTCTACTAAGCTTCTATGCTTTTCAACTGATCTCTTTCTTGTAAAGGAAAAGGAAAAGAGAAAAAAATCAGAGGGCAACTATGGCAGGCTTTTAATGAGGAAGTAAAAAAATTAACTTACTAACAAGTCCAGAACACCTTCCCCTAATCAAATAAGGTATTATTATCAGGTTCTTCTCGGTATGCATTCTTATTAAATAAAAATGAGACAGAACTAAGATAAAAATGGTCAGATCTAAGACTGGGCTGAGTTTGCGGCATCTACCTTATGGACAGAAATCATAATTGAGGCATAGAGAATCTAAAAATAAAAGCCGGGACTTCCCTGGTGGTCCAGTGGTTAAGCATCCACGCTCCCACTGCAGGAGGCTCAGGTTCGATCCCTGGTCGGGGAACTAAGATCCCACATGTGGTGGTGAGGCCAAAAAAAAGAAAAGAAAAGAAAAGATAAGAGCCACCAATTATTGCAGACTCTAGAACAAGCACTTTGAAATGACAGTCAAAAATGTTAGTGATGATTTTCTCCATATGTACATGAAATTTGAGACAAAGCACAGATAAACTGAGAAAATGAATGATCCCCTACCAGGTTGGAAAACCCATTAATTTAATATCACCAATCTGAAAATGCAAATACAAAGGCAGCAGTTTTTACGTCTGTCTCCACAGGGCCTGTCCCAGAACAAGCTCAGTTGGTCGCCCTTAGCCTCCGGGGAGCGTTCAGGAGGGTCTTAGAACAGCTTCTCCCGTATTATGTACACCAGAGTCACGTCCTGCTGAAAGCACCATGAGAAAACAGAATGTGTACATGTGGCTGGGAGCGAAGGGCGAATCGGAAAAGCAGAGAACTGAGGAGAAGGCCAGACACTGAAGAGATCTGGGAAACCTCCTTGTTTCATAAGTGAAGAAATGGAAGCCCGGTGTGTACCAGACCAAGGTGACACCAAATTACAGTCAGGCTACTGAAGGTACTTTCTGCAGCTTGGCCAAAAACCCACCATTGCAGACTCTCAGGAAAGGCATTGAATTTTTTGGGCTTCAGTTTCCTTATCAATAAAGTGACATTTGTAACCTGGTATTTTGCCTACCTCAGGGTTACTGTAAGAATAAAATAAAAAGAAACATAAAAATGAGTAAGTATTGGTAATGTCTCTGGAAGGTTCTTCACCATAACAGAAAAGAGAAGTATGAAATCAAAAAGATACATAACTCTGGGCTAATCGATTTGCACTGGAAATTCGGTATGAATTTGGAATATTTTTCTCTCTATTCAACTTAAAAATACGTATTCATTTAGACTTGTGGCCAAAGTGGACCGCAGGGATCAGGGATCAGATGAACTATCATCCTGAACATCTAAAAAATGGACAAAAATATGACAGTGGTTTTCAGACACTGACCAGCATACAACACAGGAGGGTGATGCCTGAGAGAAGGGAAGCAGATGAGGGAAATCTTCAGTTGCATCTCCAGGCAAAAGTGCAGGGAGGAGAAGCTGAAACACAGCCCAGGAGTCACCCTAAGGTGAGGCAAGAGAGTTGAGAATTCAGGGAAGTCAAGGTGACTATAACACACAGAGCAGAGAATCAGAGAGGTGAGGGCTGCCTAAGTTTCCCTACCAGCTTAAGCTGATTACTGATCAGCCCATGCGTGTGAAGAAAATTCCCGAGGGCAAGGAAAAGAACCACTGGGAAAGAAAAGGAGGAGCTATTCCCAAGCCTCACACAGAGCTGGGAACAGTTCACATTCTCCACAACCAGAGCCAAGAAACCTTATGGTATGTGGCCACTGGCTTGGGTACTCAGAAGAGTATTGCCTTGGTAATGCAACCAAACTGGCCCCAGACTACAGGCTGTGCTGATCCCACCTAATAAAGATCAAATGCAAACCTGGAGAGAATGAAAGTTTCCTCATAATTCAACTCCATCCCAGAACAAGGCTCAAACTCCCAACATGATAAAATTGACAACGTCTGACATTCAGTTCGTGATTATAAGACATGCAAGGAAGAAGGGAAATAATCACCTATAGTTAGGAGAAAAAGCAATCAATAGAAAAAGACCCAGAAATGATGCCGATCAGGCAACAGAAAAAGTCCCAGTTAACTGAAAAGTATTCAAATCATACAAAGCATGTTCTTTGACTACAATGGAATTAAATTAAAAATCAATAACAGAAAGACATTTAGAAAATCCCAAGATATTTGGAAACTGAACAACACACCTCTAAACAGCTCCAGGACCATTAAAAAAATCAATGTAATCCACCACATTGAGATAAAAAGAGAGAAAAAATATGATCATCTCTATAGATGCAGAAAAGGCATTTGATAAAATCTGATATTCGTTGATGATAAAGTGTCAGCAAATTATGAATATCTTTAATTTGATAAAAAGCATACATGATACATCTATAGCAAACATACTGAACTGTCAAATATTAAATATGCTTCCCTAATACTGGGAACATGGCAAGGATATCTGCTCTCTATTCTACATTTTAATGTGGTTGTAACTAGTGCTATGATGCAAGAAAAAGAAATTAAAAGCTTACTAATTGGAAAGAATGTCATAAAGCTGTGTTTATTAGCAAATGATTTGGTCATCTATACAGAACATTTTAAGGCATTTACAAAAGTTACTAGAACTAATGAGTGAGGTTAAGGAGGTTTTAGGACCCAATTTTGGTCAATATACAAAAGAAAAAAAAGTCCACTGTATTTCTCTATACTATAACAAGCAAGCTGAAATTGCTGGATTATGATGTAAAGTGCATTTCTTCCTATAGATTTCAGGTCAAACAATTTGAAAACCAGTGCCCCAGAGAAACTCTTGCACAAGTGTACCAAGAAATATATGTAAGAATGTTCATAGTAGCAGTGTTTGTAGTAGCAAAAACTGGAACCAACCCAATGTCCATTGAAAGGAAAATGGGGAAATAGTTATGTTATATTCAAACATAGAATACAGCAGGGAAAATGAATACATTCTTTGCACACATACCACTAACAAAATGTTGGGCAAATTTTTTAAAAATACAGGAGCGATATACACAGATACCTTTAGATAAAATTTTAAATCTTGGAAAACTAAATGAATGAGGTTTTTAAAATATGCATATATATGTGGTAAAACTATAGGAAAAAATTATGAAAATAAAATACACTCATTTCAGAATACTTTTACTTCCAGGGTGGGGCTGTGGTGTCCGACTATTAGGGAGAAGCATGAGTGTGGGTCTAATATACAGTGAACTTTTTTTTGCAATTCATTAGATGGGGATACATGGGGGGTTTTGTTAGTTTGTTTTTATATAAGTGTTGTAAATATTCTTTTATGAGTTCAACATTTAATATTTCAGTGGTTCACAAATTGTTAAACACAAGATTGCTGGGCCCCATCTTTAGTTTCTGAGTCAGAAGGTTAGGAATGGGGCCCCAGAATTTGCATTTGAACACGTTCCCAGGTAGGAATGACACTGCTGGTTCAGTTCAACATTTCAAGAACCTCTGCATTACGTATTTGAGCCTCACACAAACCAGCGAAGAAGAAAGAGTGAACATGGGCCTCATTTTACAGATTTAAAAAAGTAATCTCTGAGCGATTAAGGGGTCGACAGGATTGCACTACTGTAATCATACCAGCTCTGGTCTCAGACTACCTGTGTCCAAACACTGGCTCTGTATTTACTGATTCTTATTGGAGGTAATTTAAATTCTTGATGCCCCAATTTCCTAACCTGTAAAATGGGTACAATTATAGCAATTCACATACAGGGTTCTTGTGAGCATTAAAGGATTATAAAGGTAAAGCACTTAAATTTGTTCCTGGTACATAGTAAATCCTGGGTAAACGTTAACTAACTTTAATACCACTACGTTAATTAAGTGGTAGAGTGAGACTTAAATCTAGGTATTCATTTTCAATCACTGTCAACACAAATGCCTTTTGGTACCACAAAACAACACTGGTGAGTTCCACAAAACTTATCTTTAAAAAAATTTTTTTAGAAACCTTTAAAACTGGATGACTTTAATGGAAATTCTAGATCCCACTGCTCTTTCCACTTACAAGAAAACTAAGAACCCAAGACCATACAGCTAGTTAGATTCAGTCTGGGATGAGCAAGCTGGAATAGCTTTTTCCAAAGGCCACATAACTAGTCTTTATAATAAATTTCACCCTGTATTGAATTGTACTTCTAAGGTAAACAATGAAAACAATGGAGGATTCAAAAACAAATGATCAATTACCATTTCTGGAATGAATGAATGAATCAAATAAGCAAGCAAGCCTCAGGCCTATCAACCTGAGGAACTAGGTTTCTGACTTGTTTACCTTCTTAATATATTTATTTTAACAACCAAATAAAAATTTCTTTACACAATACAATTAGCTGGAGTCAATTCAATGCAAAGATATGGAAATGTCCTTTCAATCTCATTTCTTCCTCTAGTCTGTAGAAAAGGAAATACAATATTTCTATGGCTTAATTTAAGAACAAATGAAAAATCTAAATTTGATTGTGTATCACCATAATCACTTTACATTTTAAAAAATTCACCAGAATTCCACTTTTTTTCACATACATTCGAAAATAATCAAAAATAAAGTAGCATGCAAATTCAAAACACCTCTTGAGTTATCCCCAAAGCATTAAAATATTTTAGGCATGAATGTTCATAAAAAGAAAATATTGCTCATAAAATAGAACAACCTAACGTACAGCACAATCTAAATGTTAATAGCATAATAACATTTTTCCAACCAGAAATCTAGCCTTGCTTGTTTTCTGGCATTTAAAAATAGAAATCAGGGACTTCTCTGGCGGTCCAGTGGTTGAAACTCCATGCTTCCACTACAGAGGGCGCAGGTTCGATCCCTGGTCAGGGAACTAAGATCCTGCATGCCACATGCGCTGCAGCCAAAAAATAAATAAAAAATCAAACTAGAAATCACGCTAAAGCTAGTGAAAAACATATTTCCTGGTCTTCCACACTAGTACATTATACTTTATTTCAGTATAACCAATTAATCAATAAGCCGTGACCTACAGTACAGTACAGATAAGGAGTAAAAACAAAGAGAGATGCTTGGTGACTTTGCTCTTTTGAATCACTTAGGCTTGACACCCATAGAGCCATCTTATACTTGCTGCTCTCTGTTTCCAGTCCTACAGTTTTAGTCTTTCCTTCACAATCTAGAACTCAGACTACTACCTTTGGACCTTAACTGATCACCCTGCCTGCAATATCTCCTCTTGTGCAAAACAGGATGTTAAAAACCACAGGCCCAAAATGGCGTCACTTGTGCTAAAGCCCAAGATATGAAACCTAGATTTAATATCCAACACCAAAAATGTTATCTTAATCAACCTATCTGGAATTTTCTGGTCAGCACCAATGAGTTCATCTGACAAGTGCACCCTATCCATCCTCCAGAGGAAGAAGAGGCAATCCACATGGTAAAACCCTTACTGTTCTCGTCCTCCCACAAAAGAAATCCTGGCCTAAGAAATAATCCTTTCTTTCCTTTTGCTAGTAGCTCCCTTGCCCTACCCTTCTTCCTATAAAAACCTTCCATTTCACACAACCTTTTAGAGCACCCTTCTAGTTGCTAGGTGGGATGCTGCAGGATTCGTGAATCACCTAATAAAGCCAATTAGATCTTAAATTTACTTGGTTAGATTCTGTTTTTCAACAGGGGCAGATAATAATAATTACATCATAGGGCTACTGTGTAGATTGAATAATAAAACTCTTACCAGGGGGAGAACTAGCTATTACTGATATTATAACATTACTTTGTATAATTGTGCCACTCTAATACTTTTTAACACTACTTATAACATTTTATTCCCCAGTTCAAAAATCTTCTCTGATAGTTCTCATATGCACATGATTTAAGAACTTTTAAAGCTCAGTTCTATCTGAGTCTTCTTTTGTAATCCCCTTGCTTGAATGGCCCTCTCTACTTTACTCCATTGGACCAAACCCTATCCATAAATTAAGTTTACAAAAGGCCAATTCAACCGCAAGCTCATCCCCAATTCTCCCAGCCTTCCATGGTTTCACCTTTTCAGAGATTATATGCCTCAACCTATTCTGCATAATTTAAAGCTTAACCAACTCCACCTAGTGTGTGACGGGACCTGCCCATGTCCCTCCTGGGGCTCCATGCAAAGAGGAGCCCCACAACCGGAGGCTGACATCAGGCATGGCTCCCTGTAACCGTGGTGATACAGAACCAAACTCGGGCCTGCTCGCCTGCTGCTCAGCAGAGCCAATCTACTGACACTGGGTTCTGGTGAAGGAAAGTGCAGCATTTATTGCAGGTACCAAGCAAGGAGAACAGGTAGCTCGTGCTCAAAAGTTCCAAACTCCCAGATGTGTTTCAGGGAAGGGCTTTTGAAAGCAATATTTGGGGTGAGGGTTATAGGGGGCATGACTTTCTTCTGATTGGTTGGTGGTGAGGTAACTGGGTGGTGTTTCAAGGATCTTAATCCTCAGTCTTCTGGTTCCAGCCAGTCTGGGACCTACGTGCTTGTGGTCAGCACACAGTCACCATCCTCCACCAGGGTGGGGGTCTTAGTTACTGCAGAAAAGGGTATGTGTCCGATTGTTTTGTATATCCCTTGAGGAGGAATTAGAACTCTGTTTTATCACTGAACTTTTGTTTCTTGACTGCTTTTCCTCTGTTTCTGCATTCCCTTGCTTCCTTAACTAGGAACTGCTTGAGTCTCTGCTCTTTGGAACTCAGGGAAGGCCTAGGAGACGAAAGCCTTTTTCTACAAACAAAACCAGGGGACACAGAGGAGCTTCTGTACCTGGGAAGGCCCCACAGGGTCCTGCTCAGTTTCAAATCCCCCTTTTCTTTGATACTCTGCAATCCTGAGGGGAACAGGGGGCAGGACAGGAAAGCAAATAAAGTTTGGGATAGAAAGGTTAATCATAAACTCAGTGGGGGAACTCAATTTTAGGGGGACTCAGCTTCAATGGGCTTCTTGGTACAGGCCTTCCTGAGACGACTGCTCAACAGCGACAAAAGAGGACTTGTGTTGGTTAGTCTCTACTTCCCTAAATTATAAGACTTCATTAAATCCCTTCATTAAATCTCCTCAAAAGGGAGCCAAGAGCATTCCTGGCAGCATCCTTCAGTCAGGTCCTGTCTGAACACCACGGTAGACAAATCTTTGTTTTTTCTCCTTATTTATACTATGCTCTGATACTGTGAAAAATTTCCTCTGTAGCAGATGGTGGGTTGGGGAGGTAATTTGGAGTGTGGTGTGTGTGAATAGAACACGTGATATATGAAAATGTGCCGAACTGCGGGGGGGGGGGGGGGGGGCGGGGCAGGGGGGCGGTAAGGTTGGCAAAGCTCCCTAACAAATAGGGCTGATTCGAGGTTGCCTCTATCCTGATAGTTCTTTGGCCCTTTCAAGAAATTTCAGGAAGGGAAAATTTAGTTGCCTAAACTTGGCGCCATATTTTTCCTCTCAAGTCTCCGTCATTTAATGGAAAGTTTAACAATATTGTTATTGTTACAAATAGTTGCATCTCATTTTTATCATCTTACTTTGTGCTTTCTATTTTCTTTGTTTTGTTTTATCTCTTGCTCTGTGGACTCTGCTTTCCTTTTCCCCCTTCTGGCAATATAATAAGGTAATTCTCTGTACAGATAGAGAGGTTTTAACTGTATTTGTCAAAAACTGGAAACAACCCAAATGTCCTTCAACAAGAGAATGAAGAAACAAGCTGTGTTACATCTGTACACTGGAATTCTCCTCAGCAGTGAAAAGGAACAATTACTGTTACAATGTGATGAATCTCACATGCGTTATATCAAGTGAAAGAAGCCAGACTCAATAGGGTACATACATACTGTATGATTCCATTTATAGAACATTCTGGAAAAGGTGAAAGGTACAGGGGAGGAACACAGACCAGTGGTTGCCAAGTGCTGGGGTTGAAAAGGGAGCTGACTACAAAGGAGCCCAGGAAAACTTTTGCAGGTAATAAAAGTATTCTACATTTTGATTGTGGTGATAGTTGCACAGCTAAATGAGTTTGTCAAAATTCACAGATTTATGCACTAAAATTATACCTTAATTAGGTATAATTAAATTATACTTTAATTTTTTTCATTTTAGTAAAAAAAAACAAAAAAGTCCACTCTACTCGTGATTACTTTGACACTTAAAAAAAAAAACCTCTTGAACCTACACTTAATTACCAATACCTATTTTTTCTTTTTTTTTTTTTCTGTGGTACGCGGGCCTCTCACTGTTGTGGCCTCTCCCGTTGCAGAGCACAGGCTCCGGACGCGCAGGCTCAGCGGCTATGGCTCACGGGCCCAGCTGCTCCGCAGCATGTGGGATCTTCCCGGACCGGGGCACGAACCCGTGTCCCCTGCATCGGCAGGCGGACTCTCAACCACTGCGCCACCAGCGAAGCCCTATCAATACCTTTAACTAAACATCAATCAACTGACCTAAGAGAAAATCAATCACTATATCCTCAGACTCCTCCTCAAACTGCTTCCTAGTTTTTGTTCAGACAACCTGGTCGTTTCACTGCATAATTTTATAGTTAATCAATAATTTTTATAGTATTTATCTGCTTTTTCAAAAATTACTGGTGCATGCTATTTTGCAGCTATATTTAAAATAATTAGCTGTATGTAGTCATGTCTAATTGGTTTCTGATTTATCGCTAATCTTTTTATAGCATTACTTCCTTATTTCTGCATTATTTAGATGGATCTTTAGGTTGTCTAGAGTAAAATGCTTCTGTTCCCTGTCCCCCCACAAATTCATATGTTGAAATCCTAACCCCCAAAGGTGATGGTATTCGTAGATGAGGCTTTGGGGGATGATTAGGTGATGAGCATGGAGCACTCATGATGAGATTAGTGCTGTTATAAAAAAGATCCTACAGAGCCACCAACCTCTTCTATGCGAGCATCCAGGGATAAATCTGAGACCTGGAAGAGGTCTCACCCAACCAAGCTGACACCCTAATCTCAGATTTCCAGCCTCCAGAACCGTGAGAAATAAATTTCTGGTGGTTATAAACCAACAAGTCTGTGATATTTTGTTACAGCAGCCTGAATGGACGAAGACAATCTCCAAGTAACTTAAGTTGAGCGTATGTGTGGCACTCTTTCTTGGCTCTTGCATATGCAAATCTTTTCTTTTCTTTTTTTTGGCCATGCAGCCCAGCTTGCGAGATCTCAGTTCCCCAGCCAGGGACTGAACCTGGACCACGGCAGTGAAAACACCAAGCCCTGCCCTCTGGACCACCAGGGAACTCCGCAGCCTCATCAAGTTTTTGTTGCCTTCAAGTTCAGCTGAGTTTAGAATTATTGGGTCAAATTTTTTGTTGTTGTTCAAAAGATTAGAGGATACAAGACTCAAGGAAATAGAAACATATGGTGTTCCTATAATGAAAACTTAATAGATCTCAGTAAAAATTTCAATGCTCTACGTAAAACATATACTCAATTAAATTCTAATTAAAATCCCAATGGATGTTTAAAGAGTTTGATACAGAAACAAATAAGTTCAACTGGAAGAATAGATGGTGAAAAAAATTAAAAATATTTTGAAAATGAAGAATTACCACAAGGAGACTTGCCCCAACACATTTAAAAATTACCCTAGGGCTTCCCTGGTGGCGCAGTGGTTGGGAGTCCGCCTGCAAATGCAGGGGGCACGAGTTCGTGCCCCGGTCCGGGAGGATCCCACGTGCCGTGGAGCGGCTGGGCCCGTGAGCCATGGCCGCTGAGCCTGTGCGTCCGGAGCCTGTGCTCCACATGGGAGAGGCCACAGCAGTGAGAGGCCCACTTACCGCAAAAAAAAAAAAAAAAATTACCCTAGGGACTTCCCTGGTTGCACAGTGGTTAAAAATCTGCCCGCTAATGCAGGGGACATGGGTTTGAGCTCTGGTCAGGGAAGATCCCACATGCCGCAGAGCAACTAAGCCCACGAACCACAACTACTGAGCCCGTGTACCACAACTACTGAAGCCCACATGCCTAGAGCCTGTGCTCCACAACAAGAGAAGCCACCGCAATGAGAAGCCCGCGCACCACAACAAAGTGTAGCCACTGCTTGCCACAACTAGAGAAAGCCCGCACATAGCAATTGAAGACCGAACACAGCCAAAGATAAAATAAATAAAATAAATTTATTTTTTTTAAAAAAGTGATTAAAAATTACCCTAAAGCTTCAGTAATGAAACCAAGGTGACTGTTTGGAATAGACAGGTAAGTTGAACACAATTTCATTTATTACTTTATTTTTTAATTTTTGGCCACTCTGCATGGCTTGTGGGATTTCCCTGATCAGGGATCAAACCTGTGCCACCTGCAGTTGAAGTGCAGAGTCCTAACCACTGGACCTCCAGGGAAGTCCCTGAACACAATTTTAAAAACCGAGAAATATAGACCTGAATACAGGAAAGTAGTAAATGATAAAATTGGCATTCAAATAAAATGGAGTAGAAATAATTTATTTAAGAAATGTCAAAATAATTGCTTTGTGCAGGAGGCATAACCCTCCCATATGTCAGATGATACTACAAAGCTACAGTAATCAAAACAGTGTGGTATTGGCACAAAAACAGATATATGGATCAATGGAACAGAATACAGAGCCCAGAAATAAACCCACACACCTACGGTCAATTAATCTTCAACAAAGAAGGCAAGAATATACAATACAGAAAAGACAGTCTCTTCAGCAGTGGTGTTGGGAAAGTTTGACAACCACATGTAAATCAATGAAGTTAGAACACACCCTCACAGCACACACAAAAATGAACTCAAAATGGCTTAAAGACTTAAACACAAGAGATGACACTATAAAACTCCCAAAAGATATCACAGGCATAACATTCTCTGATATAAATCGTACCAATATTTCCTTAGGTCAGTCTCCCAAGGCAATAGAAATAAAAATAAACAAATGGCACCTAATCAAACTTATAAGCTTTTGCACAGCAAAGGAAACCATAAACAAAACAAAAAGACAATCTATGGAATGGGAGAATATATTTGCTAACAAGGCAACCAACAAGGGCTTAATTTCCAAAATATACAAACACAACTCAAACACAACTCAACAAGAGAAAAACAAACTCAATCAAAAAATAGGCAAAAGACAAAAATAGACATTTCTCCAAAGAAGAAATACAGATGGCCAATGGCACATGAAAAGATGCTCAATATAACAAATTATTAGAGAAATGCAAATCAAAACTACAATGAGGTACCACCTTACACTGGTCAGAACAACCATCATTAAAAAGTCTACAAATAACAGACTCGGAGAGGGTGTGGAGAAAAGGAAACTCTCCTACACTGTTGGTGGGAGTGTAAATTGCCACTATGGAGAACAGAATGGAGGTTCCTCAAAAAACTAAAAACACAATTACCATATGATCCAGCAATTCCACTCCTGGGCATATATCCAGAAAAAAACTATAATTCAAAAATATACATGCACCCCTATATTCATAGCAGCACTATTCATAATAGCCAAGACATGGAAGCAACTTAAATGTCCATCGACAGAGGAATGGATAAAGAAGATGTAGTACATATATACGATGAAGTACTACTCAGCCATTAAAAAAGAACAAAATAATGTTCTTTTGCAACATGGATGCAACTAGAGATTATCATACTAAGTGAAGCAAGTCAGAAAGAGAAAGACGAATACCATATGATATCACTTATATGTGGCATCTAAAATATGACACAAATGAACCTATCTACAAAACAGAAACAGATTCACGGACATAGAGAACAGACTTCTGGTTGACAAGGGGAAGGGGGGGTGGGAGAGGGATGGAGTGGGAGGTTGGGTTTAGCAGATGTAAGCTATTATATATAAAATGGATAGGGCTTCCCTGGTGGCACAGTGGTTGAGAGTCCGCCTGCCGATGCAGGGGGCGCAGGTTCGTGCCCCGGTCCAGGTGGATCCCACGTGCCGCGAAGCTGCTGGGAGCGTGAGCCATGGTCGCTGGGCCTGCGCGTCCGGAGCCTGTGCTCCGCAACGGGAGGGGCCGCACCAGTGAGAGGCCCACACACCGCAAAAAAAAAAAAAAAATGGATAAACAAGGTCCTAGTGTATAGCACAGGGAACTATATTCAATATCCTATGATAAACCATAATGGAAAAGAATATTTAAAAAGAATGTATATAGAGCAGAAATTAACTTTGCTATAGAGCAGAAATTAACTTTGCTATAGAGCAGAAATTAACACAACATTGTAAATCCACTATACTTTGATAAAAAAAAAAAAATGCTTTGCTGGGTAGACAAAACATGGGATGTTCCCTCACACCATATATGAAAACAAATTTTAGATGGATTAACGTAAAACATAAAATCACAGAAGTACTCAAGGAAAAATACAAGACAATATATTTACAACTTCGGAAAAAGAAAGGCCTTTCTTAGACTGCAAAAAGACTGCAGGTTTGATTGGATAGAAATTACAACTCCCATAGGGCAAAAACCCATAAGTGACATGGAAAATGACTCACATACAGGAAAAAAATTTACAATATATTTATATGATCATAGCAATAGATGCTGAAAAAGCATTTGACAAAATCAGACACGCATTCATGATAAAAATTCTGGGTAATCTAGGAACAGAGAGGAACTTCCTCTATTTGATAAAGAATACCTACAAAAATCCTACAGCTGGACTTCCCTCGTGGCGCAGTGGTTAAGAATCCGCCTGCCGGGCTTCCCTGGTGGCGCAGTGGGTTAGAGTCCGCCTGCCAATTCAGGGCACACAGGTTCGTGCCCC
Organism: Delphinapterus leucas; assembly: GCF_059928025.1. Lineage (NCBI taxonomy): Eukaryota > Metazoa > Chordata > Mammalia > Artiodactyla > Monodontidae > Delphinapterus > Delphinapterus leucas. Next base: position 20,744,158 of record NC_143134.1, read on the forward strand.
GGTCTGGGAGGATTTTACATGCCGCGGAGCGGCTGGGCCCGTGAGCCGTGGACGCTGGGCCTGCGCCTCCGGAGCCTGTGGTCCGCAGCGGGAGAGGCCACAGCAGTGACAGGCCTGTGTACCGCAAAAAAAAAAAAAGAATCCGCCTGCCAATGCAGGGGACACAGGTTCGAGCCCTGGTCCAGGAAGATCCTACATGCCACGGAGCAACTAAGACCATGCACCACAACTACTGAGCCTGTACTCTGAGCCCGCGAGCCACAACTACTGAAGCCCGCATGCCTAGAGCCCGTGCTCCGCAACAAGAGAAGCCACCGCAATGAGAAGCCTGCGCACCGCAACAAAGAGTAGCCCCTGCTAGCCACAGCTAGCGAAAGTCCACGCACAGCAACGAAGACCCAACACAGCCATAAATAAATAAAGAAATAAATTTTTAAAAAAGAAAAAAGTCTTTGTTTGCAGATGACATGATCATCTACGTACAAAATCCTAAAGAATCTTAAAAAAAAAAAAAAAAGTTCCTGGAACTAATAAGCAATTAGTTATAGCAAGGTTGTAGGACACAAGGTTAATACACAAAAGTCAATCCGTTTCCTATTTACCAAAAATTAACAAGTGGAACTTGAAATTAAAGCACAATGGCATTTACATTAGCACCAAAAAAAAAAAAAAGAGAGAGAAAGAAATACTTCAGGAATAAATCTAACAAAATATCTACCTAATGCACTGTGGTGACTTAACTTGGGGGAAGTCCAAAAGGGAGGGGATATGTGTATGTGTACAGCTGATTCATTTTGCTGTGCAGGAGAGGCTAACACAACTTTGTAAAGCAACCATACTCCAATAAAAATTAATTTTTAAAAATTTAATTAATTAATTTAAAAAAGAAAGAAAGAAAGGGAAAAGAGGTAGAAGAGAAGGGAGGAAACAAATATGCTTACTGTGAAGTTGAGTGTGATTGCTGTAATTAGGCCTCAGTTTGGTTCTGAGCTTCCTGGCAGCCCAGGGGAAGAGAGAGATATTATGAATAACATAGTTTTTACAATCAGGAAAATGAATCCATACCATTTCTTATAAAGAGATAGAGCTGATCCTGAGTGATCAACTGTAGTGTTCATCTTAACATTTTTATGGCAAAGGCAGAAGCGAAATCATAAAGCTGTTTGTGATAGTGATCAAAATAAAAGACGATGCTGTAACGTTGAAACACTTGTAAATCAAGCTAATGTTTCATACGGTGAAGTTGTAGTTAATCTCTGCAGAGGTTTAATGAACCCAAAGACAGAAGAGCCTTGCATACCCTGAGGACTGACTGGATTCTGAATCCCACAGACTGGTTGTTCTCAGTTTGAGTGTGTTCATAAGAATCAAATAAAGTTCTTGTTAAAAAAAAAAATCTAACAAAATATGTACATGATCTTTATGAGGAAAACCACACCACTCTGATGAACAAAATGAAAGAATAAATGGAGAGGTATTCCATGTTCATGGATAGGAAGATTCAGTATTGCCAAGATGTCAGTTCTTCCCAATTTGATCTATCTAGATTCAATGCAATCCCAATCAAAATCCCTTCAAGTTACTTTGTGGATACTGACAAACTGATTCTAAAGTTTATACAGAGAGTCAAAAGACCCAGAATAGCCAACACAATATTGAAGAAGAACAAAGCTGGAGAACTGACATTACCTGACTTCAAGACTTACTATAAAGCTACAATAATGGAAATAGTGGGGTACTGGTGAAAGAATAAACAAAGAGATCAGTGGAACAGAATAGAAAACCCAAAAATAGACCCACACAAATACATTCAACTGGTCTCTGACAAAGGAGCAAAAGCAATACAATGGAGGAATGATTCCTTTCAACAAATGGTGCTGGGAGAACTGGACATCTACATGCAAAAAAAAAAAAAAATTTAGACACAGACCTCACATTCCTGACAAAAGTTAATTCATTATTTATTTTATTTATTTATTTATTTTTTTGCGGTACGTGGGCCTCTCACTGCTGTGGCCCGTTGCAGAGCACAGGCTCTGGACGCACAGGCTCAGCGGCCATGGCTCACGGGCCCAGCCGCTCCATGGCATGTGGGATCTTCCCGGACCGGGACACGAACCCGTGTCCCCTGCATCGGCAGGTGGACTCTCAACCACTGCGCCACCGGGGAAGCCCAAAAGTTAATTCAAAAGGGAGTTTTGCTGACAAGAATGTGGAGCAACAGGAACTTTCGTTCATTGCTGGTAAAAATGCAAAATGATACAGCAACTTTGGAAGACAGTTTGACAGTTTCTTAAAAAACTAAACATACTTTTACCACATGCTCTAGCAATTACTACTCTTTGGTATTTATTCAAATGAACTGAAAACTTAAGCCACACAGAAACATGCACAGGGATGTTTACAGGAACTTTATTCATAGTTGCCAACTTTTGGCAACTAAGCAACTAAGATGTCCTTCAGTAGGTGAATGGATAAATAAACTGGTACATTCAGACAAAGGAATATTATTCAGTGCTAAATGGGAGTGAGCTATCAAGCCATGAAAGGACGTGACGGAACTTTAGATGCACATTACTAAGTGAAAGAAGCCACTTTGAGAAGCCTACATACTGTATGATTCGAGCTATGTGACATTCTGGAAAAGACTAAACTATGGAGACAGTAAAGAAATCAGAGGTTGCTAAGGGTTGAGATGTAGGGAAGAATGAATAGGTGGAGCATTAGACAAGTGAAACTATTCTCTATGATACTATAGTGATGGATACATGTCATTGTACACTGTGCAAACCCACAGAATGTACAACACAAAGAGTGAATCCTAATGTAAACCATGGACTTAGGGCGATTATGATGTGTCAGTGTAGCTTCATCAATTGTAACAAATGTAACACTCTGCCGGGGGAAATTGATAATGGGGGAGGCTATGCATGTGTGCAGGCAGGAGGTATATGGGAACTCTCTGTACCTTCCTCTCAATTGTGCTGTGAACCTAAAACTGCTCTTTGAAAGAAGTAACAACATATATGACAACGACAGAAAAATATGTTACCAACCATGAAGATAAAGGAAGGTTTTGGGGACTTCCCTGGTGGCACAGTGGTTAAGAATCCACCTGCCAATGCAGGGGACACAGGTTCGAGCCCTGGTCCAGGAAGATCCCACATGCCACGGAGCAACTAAGCCCGTGCGCCACCACTACTGAGCCTGCGCTCTAGAGTCCGTGCACCACAACTACTGAGCCCGTGTGCCACAACTACTGAAGCCTGCATGCCTATAGCTCGTGCTCCGCAACAAGAGAAGGCACCGCAGTGAGAAACCCGCTCACCACAACTAGAGAAAGCCCATGTGCAGCAACAGAGACCCAACGCAGCCAAAAATAAATAAATAAAATAAATAATAAAATTTTAAAAAGGATGGTTTTTACCTGAGAGAAAAGTGAGCAAAGAACACAAACAGACCAAACAGAAGAAATATAAATGTCCAATAAAAAATGTCCGTTAGAAATAATAAAGTGGAAATTTAAGCAGCAATTTTTTTAAATCAAATTAGGCAATATTTTAAAATATGGGAATTCCCAAGGTTGGAAAAGTATGGAGACTGGTACTCTCAAACACAGCTAGTGGGAATACCAATGAGACATTTTTTGGAGGCTATTTGGGAAACGTGTTACATTTTTTTTTTTTTTTGCGGTACGCGGGCCTCTCAATGTTGTGGCCTCTCCGGTTGCGGAGCACAGGCTCCGGACGTGCAGGCTCAGCGGCCATGGCTCACAGGCCCAGCTGCTCCGTGGCATGTGGGATCTTCCCGGACCGGGGCACGAACCCGTGTCCCCTGCATCGGCAGGCGGACTCTCAACCACTGCGCCACCAGGGAAGCCCCATGTGTTACATTTTAAAAGAACATTTCTCTTGAAGTATAACAATCATAGGCATACAGGTTGATTAATCATTAAGAAATGAACATGTGCACGTAACCACCTCCAAGGTGAAGAATTTCTCAATTTCCTCCTCAAATGTAACCACTCTTCTGACACTAGAGATACCCCTTGTCCGTGTTAAACTTATATATAACCTGAATCACACAATAGATGTATGTAATTCATTCATGTTGTCACCTTTACTCTTAGTTTGCTTATATTTGTCGCTAACAGAATTCCATTTTATGAATCAATAATTTACTTATCCATGTGGGATGTTTCCAATTTGAGGCTATTGGGCTATATGTTTCTATAAACAAACATTCTTACACCCGTCTTTACTATGCATGCATACTCAGTTCCGTGGGGATATTTACACAGGAATGTAATTGTTGGATCACATGGTACGTGTATGTTCAATTTTAGTAAGTACTGTCAAACAATTTTCAGTAGTGGTTATATCAAATTACACTCCCAACCCAACAGTGGGTGAGAGTTCCAGTTGCTCCACATCCTAACCAGCACTTGCTTTTAGAAAAGAAAAGATGAAAACCCAATGATGGAATCACCCAATCAGGAAGCTTGTAAAACACAAAACAAAAACAAATTAAATGCAAAGTAGAAGGAAGGAAATAGAAGAAGAAAATAATAAAACAGAAAAACATTCCAATAGAAGGACGGACAAAGCCAAAAGTTGGTAGATATTAAAAACTTAATGTCAATAAATTTGAAAATTCAGATGAAATGCAAAATTGTTTTGAAAAACGTAACTTAACTAAATTGACACATGAAGAGAGAAAATCTGAACAGTACTATTAAATTATTAAAACTTTCTCCCAAACAAAACTCCTGGCACAGATGGCTTCACTGGTGAATTCTATCAATACATAATCTTTAAGGAAGAAACATTACCAGTCCTACATAAAGAAAGAAAAACATAGAACACTTCACTACTCTTTTTATGCATGAATTTTGGAAATGTATGTAAACTCTGACGTAGCAATCCCATGTACAGGAATTTATTCTACGATATACTGACTTAAATGCACAAAGATGAATGTGCAGGAATGATCACTGTGGTTCACTGTTAACTCTTAAATCGTGTCTCCCCAAATTCTTATGTTTAAGTTCTCAGCCCCAGAACCTCTGAATTTGACCATATTTGGAGATAAGGTCTTTGCAGAAGCGGTTAAGTTAAAATGAGCTCATAGACCAGTGGCCCCTAATCCTGCTAATATAACTGGTATCCTTTTAAGAAGAGAAACTGTGGACACAGACACACACAGAGTGAAGATGATGTGAAGACACAGGGAGAAGACAGCCATCTACAAGCCAAGGAGAAAAGATTGGAACAAATCTTTCCTTCACAGCCCTCACAAGGAACCAAGCCCTCTGACAAACTTCCAGGTTCCAGAACTCAAACTTCAAGCCTCCAGAACCGTAGGGAAATAAATTTCTGTTGTTTAAGCCACCCAGTCTTTGGTACTTTATTATGGCAGTCCTAGCAAACTAATACATTCTTAAAAATGGAGGAGGAGAAAGCAATCAATTTATCTACCAGAAAAAATTATTCAGATAAATTACAATATACCTGTACTATGAAATAGTATGGAGCCTACAGGAAAAATGAAGTATGTGTATGTATGGGTATTGAAACAGGGTTACTGATAAAATGTCCATAACTTTTCCTAAGTGGAAAAAAAAGTATGCTGTAACATCTGTGTATATTATATTCCATTTTTGTTAAATAATTAAATATGTGTTCAAAAGTACAGAAAAATGTCTGGAGGTTTATACAATAAATTGTTAACACATTCAGGAGATTAGAGAAAGCATTATTTATTATTGTTTTGTTGAAAATGAGTATGGTTTCCTTAATCATTAAAATTTGGGGGGTATACAAATACATACACAGACCACATTATATGTAAAAGATATAAAGATGATCAGAATCTCAATTGGACTTTTTGAAAATAACTGAAAAAATGATTTAAAAGTTCATAAGGATGGAAAAATATCTGAGAATGAACAAGAAAATTTTGAGAAGGGAAAATGGTAAGGGATTTTTCTTTTGACACATTAAATTGTATGCCTTCCATTTATACACTTATGTCAATATTTCTTAATAAAACTGGAAAACAATGATAAAATGTCTATATACTCAAAAATATTAGCACTGATACAGAAATGGAAAAATAAATCGGTGGAATCAAACAGTCTAGAGGAATATCCAAATACCCATGATAATGGCATTTTAGTTTAGGGAAAATGATTTCATAAACAGTGCTGGCATCGTTGGCTATTCACCTGAAAGAAAACAAAATTAGACTTCCTATCTTGTCTCATATACCCAAAAAAAGGCCAAGAGCTAGTACATTTTAAAAAGATACTCAACTTCACAACTACAAGTTTGAAAAATACTAGCAAATCATTATCCACCAGCAGATTGCAAAGTGTGATACCAGCAAGGAGGTCAACAAGCTGACATCTCCTAAAGTACTGTGTGAATGTGAAGTGCTTTAAATATTTAGGAGAAGAGTCAGACGATACTCTTGACTTCGCAATTATTTTTGGAAGTCAGCGGAAATAATTCAGCAGTATATAAGGAAATACAAATAAAGTTGTTTATTACAGCCTCTCCTGTAGTGGCAACCACACTGGAAATATCCCAAAAGCTCAGAAAAAGGAAACATTAAATAAATCCCAGTACACACATCCTATGGATACTTAGTCATCTTTGAAAGACACATGAGTCAGATCAGTGCTCACTGACCTGGAAAGCTATCCATAATATGCCCTTAAATGGGTTAAACAGGAAAACAAGTTGCTGAGTAATGTATGTAATATGATCACTTCACCTTTTTTTTTTTTTTTTTTTTTTTTTTTAAGCAAACAGGAAGCAAGAGTACCCTGTAGGCTTTTGGCTTATATGAGCACGGAGACAGGTGTGCATGATACAGACTACCTTGTTTTTTTTTTGTTTTCCTTAAATTTTGTTTTAACTGTGGTAAAATACATATAACTTAAAATTTACCATTTATATCATTTTAAGTGTACAGTTCAGTTATGCTAAGTATATTCCCATTGTTGTGCAACTATCTCCAGAATTCTTTCATCTTGCAAAACTGAAACTTTGTACCCATTAAACAATAACTCCCCGTTTCCCCCTCCCCACCAGCCCTGGTAACCAACATTCTACTTTTTGTTGCTATGAATTTGACTACTCTTAGGTACCTCATGTAATGAGAATCACACAGTATCTGTCTTTCTGTAATTGGTTTATTCCACTCAGCATGACGTCCTTAGGTTCATCCATGTTGTAGCATATGTCAGAATTTCCTTCTTTTTTTTTTTTTGCGGTACGCGGGCCTCTCACTGTTGTGGCCTCTCCCGTTGCGGAGCACAGGCTCCGGACGCGCAGGCTCAGCGGCCATGGCTCACGGGCCCAGCCGCTCCGCGGTATGTGGGATCTTCCCGGACCGGGGCACGAACCCGTGTCCCCTGCATCGGCAGGCGGACTCTCAACCACTGCGCCACCAGGGAAGTCCAGAATTTCCTTCTTTTTAAAGGCTGAATAATAATTCATTGTATGGATAGACCACATTTTGTTTATCCATTCATCCACTGATGAGCACTGGGGTTGCCCCCACCTCTCGGCTATTGTAAATAGTGCTGCTATGAACACAGGTGTACATATGTCTACTTGAGACTCTGCTTTCAATTCTTTTGGGTACATACCCAGAAGTGGGGTTTCTGGATCATATGGTATTTCTCTTTTTAATTTTTGAGGAAATACCATACTGTTTTCTAAAGCTGCTGCATCATTTTACATCCTCATCAACAGGGTACAAAGGTTCCAATTTTTCCACATTTTCTCCAACCTTCTTTCTGCTCTTTTGATAGCAGCCATCCTAACGCTTGTAAGGTGATATTTCATTGTGGTTTTTTGTGGTTTTTGTTTTTGTTTTTAAATTTATTTATTTTGGCTGCGTTGGGTCTCTGTTGCTGTGCGTGGGCTTTCTCTAGTTGCGGCAAGCAGGGGCTACTCTTTGTTGCAGTGCACGGGCTTCTCATTGCGGTGGCTTCTCTTGTTGAGGCGCACGGGTTCTAGGCACCCAGGCTTCAGTAGTGGTGTTGCATGGGCTCAGTAGTTGTGGCTTGCGGGCTCTAGAGCGCAGGCTCAGTAGTTGTGGTGCACAGGCTTAGTTGCTCCGCGGTATGTGGGATCTTCCTGGACCAGGGATAGAACCCGTGTCCCCTGCATTGGCAGGTGGATTCTTAACCACTGCGCCACCAGGGAAGCCCTCATTGTGGTTTTGATTTGCATTTCTCTAATGATTTGTGGTGTTGGGCATCTTTTCATATGCTTATTGGCCATTTGTATAACTTATTTGGAGAAATGTCTGTTTAAGCCCTTTGCCCATCATTTGTTAATTGGGCAGCTTTTTGCTGTTAAATTACAGGTCAGGCTACCTTCTTAACATTGTTACCTAAGAAGGGTGCCAGGGTGGCCCAGATAGAAATGGGGGCAGAGAAACCAGTTACTATTTCTTCATACATCTCTATTATATGTATTGTTAGAAAATGCATAGATTGCCTTTCTGATTGTTTTTATATCTAATGAATTATAGGGAAAAAAGATGAAGCTCTGTCCCCCATTGCAGAGGAGCCTCAAGCTGACCCTTGCAAGCTCTTGCCCATCTTCTCTCAACCTATTTTAAGTTCAAGTTTCTCTCTCCGAGTTGAAGAAAAATTTGTTTTTAGTTGATCTGTACCTTTTCCAACTGCAAGGGAGTGAGGTTCAGTGTAACCCGTTTCTTGGTCTTTTTCTTACAGATATAAAAATATCCATAACATTTGCCATAGGGTGAAAAAGAGTTACTTGTTCTTTTATAGATATTACTAAGAATACTAAGAACTCAAGGATATTATATAAATGTAGGAAGCATAAAAAATGCTAAAGGTAAAAATGCCTTATTCATTCATTTAACAAACCTTAACTGAATGCAACTTGGTCTTGATCCAGTTGCTGGAGATACAGCAGTAAATAAAACAAGAAGAAGTTGGAAAGTGATAAGTGTAGTACAAAGTAATGCTAGGTCAGGAGGATGGGGTCATATTTTGGTAGAATGGTCAGGGAAACTTTCTTGTACAAGGAGTCTCAATTGTGACAGATGCTAAATGTCCATGCTTCATCCACAAGGGACAGGGTCTCCCTAATTAACAGAAATTTAATTATCAGAAGGATTTTGAGAAATTTAAATAATCATCTACTGAAAAGGGCCTAAATCCATCTTAATATATAAATATGCACTTATAACATTTTTTTTAAAAGAAGGTATTGGTAATGGAATGAGTGTGTCCCTCCCAAAATTCATATATTGAAGCCCTAAACGTCAATGTGATGGTATTTGGAGGTGGGCCTTTGGAAGCTAATTAGGGTTAGATGAGGTCATGAGGATGGGGCCCCCATGATGGGATTAGTGCCCTTATAAAATGAGGAAGCAACCAGACACAGCAAAAGGCAGCCATCTACAAGCCAGGAAGAAGGCCCTGACCAGAACCCAACCACGCCAGTATCCTGATCTCAGACTTTCTAGCTTCCAGAACTGTAAGAAACAAATGACCACTGTTTAAGCCACCCAGTCTATGATATTTCGTTACAGCAGCCCAAGCAGCCCAAGATATTACTTTTTTTTTTTTGCGGTACGCGGGCCTCTCCCTGTTGCGGCCTCTCCCGTTGCAGAGCACAGGCTCCAGACGTGCAGGCTCAGTGGCCATGGCTCACGGGCCCAGCCGCTCCATGGCATGTGGGATCTTCCCGGACCAGGGCACAAACCTGTGTCCCCTGCATTGGCAGGCAGACTCTCAACCACTGCGCCACCAGGGAAGCCCCAAGATATTACTTCTTGACAATAATTGCAATCCATTCTTATCACTCATTCTGATTTCATTTTATATGCTTTGTGGTTGGGTATACTAAAAGCCCTTCACTTATTCATTTTTTCAATCATAAAACATTCCAGCACATGTGCTTTGTTTAATCGACTAAAACTGAAAACGCATATTCCAAATCGTGGTCCCTGAGTAAACTGCAGAGCCCTAGAAGGATGGGTGAGTCAGCACACAGTTCCAGGCCTTTCAATGGAAACACTCAGTTGACCAGAGCTAAGGCCCCAGCGTAGGAGTCTGAGTGAGCAGTGCTCCAATGGGTAAGAGGGAATCAGTGGATGGGGTTACATGGTGTGTTGTCTGCAGGGCAAGTGGTTGTCAGTGGTTCCACGTGTGTAAGACACTTCGGTAAACTTCCTCCAATGTTTCATGCTTCCTGCAGATGGGAAAGTCTGCTTATAGTAAAGGAAATGCTGATGGCCCACGGCCTTTATAAGAGTTTTTTTTAGCTGACTAGGCTATGTGCTTGCTAAAAAGAAGCAAAAGCCTCCCAGGGTTCACCAGGAGCCTCTGCTGAAAGGTAGGAACAGGTGAAACAAAGAGAGGTCAGATAGAAAGAAATGCTTTCTAATGATTTCCACCTCGGTGTGGTAATGTGGCAATAATTATGATTCCTGGTCTTCATCCTATCTGATTAGAGGGGGAAAAAAACCGAATTTACAGAGATCCTCTTTCTTATTCTCATGGAACTTCTGTGAAACAGCTATTGACAGGGCATATCATTCTTTTATTTATATTTGAGAAAATAAAGGACCATCTGAGACAAGGTGATATTCAGAGCTATCATATCCACTCATCCAGAAGTGAACATGATATGACCAATTGAATTATATTTCCATTTATTTTAAAGATGGGGTTTGGGAACTATTCCTACGCGATAAGGTAAAGGCTCTCAGGGGTACGGTCTGCCTCTCAGATCCCCTCGGAAATAATGGTGGAAATTATCAGAAGAAAGAAAAATCTGCATCCATCCCAGAAACCAAGCCAAAGCCCTTTCCACATGCCAGAGCCTTGGAGATATTCTTCCTACACCACAATGCAGAATGGAGCTGTATGAAGAAACTGAGCACACCAATTCACAGTTTTTTGTTGAGAGAAAATACAGTGTCCCCAGGAACAGCAAAGATCCCTAGCAAAAGCCAACACTCCTTGCTAACCTTGAGGGATGAAGGAGAGAGGGAAGGTAAGACTCTGAGCACATTTCTTTACTCCCAAATGCCCTGAAGATGAGCCCTGATAAGAAGCACAGGGCAGCCCTGGGGATGGTGGGCTGATAGGATCAGCATAACTATGCAGTCAGGTGGGTCTGAATATGAGTCCCAGCTCTACCACCTACTAGCTCTGGAACCCTGGGCAGGTATTAAACTTCTCTAAGCCTCCCTTTTCTTCTCTGCTAAACTGGCTAGTAACTGTGCCTTTTGCACAGGATTGCTGTGAAGATTAAATGACATAAGAGTGTAAAGTGCTTAAAATAGTCCCTGCAAGTGCTCATTTAGTGAAGGTGATGATGGTGGTGACGGTGATAGATATGATGGTGATGGATATGATGACGGTGGTCATGGTGACCGTGATGGATATGTTGATGGTGGTCATGGTGATGGTGATGGATATGTTGATGGTGGTCACGGTGATGGTGACAGATATGTTGATGGTGGTCATGGTGATGGTGATGGTGATGGATATGTTGATGGTAGTCACGGTGATGGTGACGGATATGTTGATGGTTGTCATGGTGACGGATATGTTGATGGTGGTGATAGATATGATGATGGTGAATTGTGAAGCTGGAATTTAAGATTTGGCAGAATACAGCTAAAGCTTTTGAAAAGCTTCAAATACTTTAAATACTCTTACTCTTTGATCCAGTAATTCCACTTATTGGAAATATTCTTTGGGAAACAGAAATAGACAAAAGAATTCAAAGATAAAGTTTAGTTGTAGTTGGAAAAACAGTAAACAAGCTAATAAATACATAACAACAGCAGAGGTTTTGGGGGGAAAACCTGTAGAAATAATGGGATCTACAATAGATAGATTGACCCCAATTATGGACAGACTGGAGAAACAGGCTGTCAGGACCAGGAAATTTGAGAGGCTGGATAAAATGAATGACATCCCCACCCCCTCCACACTTCCAGAGAACAATCCCTTCTCCACCCCCACAGGACACAGGAAGTCTATCCTCTGTAAAAATTGAATGAGAGATGTTCCCAACTCAGGGACACCACAGAACAGAGACAGATGGTGGCATGAAACAGGACGAACGGGTTTACATATTAAGTTGAGTTGATGACCCCAGCCCCCTCCTCCCACTGATGTCTCAGAGCCCTGGTGGCCAGGTATGTTCTGCCTGTATTCGAAATTAGAAAAGTTTTTCTGGGAGAATCTCAACTGCCCAGAGAAAACTCTATAGATAAATGCATTCAAAGTTTTTTGTTTTTTTTTAAAAAGAGAGCTGAGTTTCTCATTCTCCTATATGAACAAGTAGTCAAGGGATCAGTAAACGTTTGAGGGAAATTCTCCAACATGAAGACTACAGCACAGAAAAGAGAAGAAAAAAAAAAGAAAAAGAACCTGGCAGAAGGGGAGGTAGTACAAGTATCAGAATCATAGCAGCTACAGTAGCCAGCAAGATTGAGACTGCAAATGTTACAGGTGTTACGAACACACTACACCTGAGACTTTCTATGTGGTGAAACCAGCGGCATTGAAAGACAATTCAAAAGAAATCATTTCCTCACTATCTGATTCACTGTTACATTCATACCATGTACTGCATCATCTAAAATTCTCTCTCTGAAATCACAGACATGGTCCCCTTCTTGCTGGCTTGGGCAATAACATTCCCTCACACCTGACCTTGAACCACTGTTCCCACCCCACCAAGCATCCAAGCTTGATTTCTGTGAACTGGGTCACTGGAACTAAAGGCACTAGAACTTTATGCCTGGTATCTGGCATATTCGATGCTGAAATCAGCTGGCACAGAAATAAGAACCCAAAACTCTCAAATAAAATAATCCCACAGACCAGGACTACCCCATGAGTACTAAATTCAGAAAACTGATGGTGACTCAAATAACTAACTTCAATTGCTCCTTTTTAAGATGCCCATGATTTAGGAGTCCAGAGATCATCAATATAATTAGTTGTTTTAAACACAAAAGACTTTGACAAATCCCCTCTCAATTATTATATGAAAGTGTGTGTGTGTATGTGTATGTGTGTGTGTGCGTGTGTGTGCGCGCGTGTGAAGGGTTTGAAAAGATTAAGAAAAATCTGAGTTGTTATTTTTTTTATTTTTTTTTTTTGCGGTACGCGGGCCTCTCACTGTTGTGGCCTCTCCCGTTGCGGAGCACAGGCTCCGGACGCGCAGGCCCAGCGGCCATGGCTCACGGGCCCAGCCGCTCCACGGCACATGGGATCTTCGCAGATCAGGGTACGAACCCGTGTCCCCTGCATCGGCAGGCGGACTCCCAACCACTGCGCCACCACGGAAGCTCGTGAGATATTATTTTTAATAACTTAATATAGAAATTATAATAAGCTTTTATGCTATCCACATTGGGAGAAGTGATATCAAAGTTAATAGTTGTCACTTTACATTATTGTAAATTCTTTAATAGGATGACATTGCTTTAATAAATGGCCCTTTAATAAATGGTCTTATTTATGGTTTAAAAAAAAAAAAGCCTGTGTTCCAGTGTTACACACTGTAGTCAGAAACATCGCCTGCCAGAAATAGAAATAACATAAAGTCCAAGAGATTGAGTAGGTTGCAAATTGCTCTCCTGCTTGGGAGGAACAATTCCTTTCTCCCCTATCTTTGCACTGTTCCTCCCTCAAAATGGATTACTACCATAACACATCCTACAAGTGGCCGTGGAGACCCTACCCAGGACCAGATAATGGACTGGATGCTGTGGGGGGGCCTGGAGGAAGCAATTCCTGCACTCAAAGAACTGAAATTTCACCTCCCTCTCCTCAATGTCTATGGATCCAGGACACGGGAAAAGAGAAACCTCCCCACCCCATACACAGTGACTCTTGTTTTGTTCAAAGGTGCTCTGTTCCCACAGTATACGTTGGCTGCCAGTCACTCTAGCTTATCCATGTTTTTAAAGCTGAAATCAAACTCACCACCCAATTCCCCCACGCTTTTCAGACAGACACAAAGAGTCCAGCTGAACCATTGTGAGGGCGCTCCCTAGTCTAAAGAACCATATCCCCACGGTGGAGAGGATGACTCCCTCTCGGAAACAGACTCCAGGATTTCCCCAGCTCAACAGCTCACACGTTTTCCCAAACTCCCACCCACAGATCACGTCCCTTCTTTCCAGGACTCACTGGGTGATGCACGGGAGAAATATATCCAGCCAGAATCAACTGTCATTCGAGCCACCAGCTTGCTGCTGGTTAGAGGCAATTTGGGGTTGGCCAGTGGAGGATAGAAACCACGTTGGTGTTTGGCAGCCCATTCTGGTCCTCTGTGCCGTGTCATCCACTCAGCTGGGCAGCTGCGACAGACGGGGCCTCTCCCTGTGCCACAACCCAACGTCCCAGTCATCTCTGTCCCCTTCACACGTACACAGCTGGCAAGAGAGCAACCGACCAACGTCCACTGAATTGATAGAACCTGCATCCACTAAGAAAACAGGGGCGAGGGGCTGGTGTTCACCACGGGCTCTAAGAGACCAGAGAACCACCTGAGCTAAGGAGCCCTGAGACCAACCGTGTAGGTGGGGTGGGTCAGGGGGAGGGGAGCGGCGGCTGACAGACTGTAGGGAAGGCTCTTCTCAGACCCTCAGACACTCCTGCAGACAGAATCAGTGTGCAAAGTTAGAGACATTGACCATGAGTGTCCTACCTATGGAGGTTGAAGAGACAAAGATGAGACTGAAATCAGGAATTACTGGATCAGACTGAACTGTAGGTTCAGGTGTAAAAATGCCACTTTCCCTTTATCAGAGGTGCTGAGAAACGTCTGCCCCATCACGCCCCCTGGATTACTGACCCCCAAGCCACTTCCCACTCACAGGCCAGCATTAGAGTCTCACTCATCCTTCTACACCCGCCTGTACACCAATTCAACAGGAGCAGGAACAAAGCACTCAAGGTTAAAATCAAAAGAGGAACGAGCAGGGCTTCCCTGATGGCGCAGTGGTTGAGAGTCCGCCTGCCGATGCAGGGGACACGGGTTCGTGCCCTGGTCCGGGAAGATCCCACATGCCGCAGAGCAGCTGGGCCCATGAGCCATGGCCGCTGAGCCTGCGCGTCCGGAGCCTGTGCTCCGCAACGGGAGAGGCCACAACAGTGAGAGGCCCGTGTACCACAAAAGAAAAAAAGAGGAACAAGCAAAGTGAAGCGAAGAATTCGTTCTCTAAAAGCAGAGGGGCAGGTGGCGGAGCAAACAGGACCTGGGAGCAGCTGTGCTCATCCCAGCATCAGCCTCCACCCTCTCTGAACATCCTATAGGGCCTCTTCGCCACAGTCAGAAGCGTACTATCTCCCAGTTTCACTGCACTCATTTTCAAGAGTAAATGTGTTTACGATGTCAGGATTAGAATGCCTGTAATTCTGGATGTGCATTTAATTTGCGTGCTTCCTTCTCCTTGGGGTGTGGGGAGGTATTCACAAAGAAAGTTTATTCCTCCTGGAAGGCTACTCAAAAGGATGCTCTAAGTAAGCCCTGATGGAGCTCAAGGAAAACCCAAACGACTAAAAATGAGCTCTGCCTCCCAGGTCTCCAGCTTCTCACCTCTCGAAAACCTTCGGGAAAGAGCACGACACACTCAGGACACAAAAGAGAAGCAACACTCAGTTTTCCCAGCCCAAAGAGGGACAAACAACCTAGAGATTATCGGCTTTGTTTTGCTACATTGATGCGTTGTTTTCCAGGCAGCTCCTGACTTTTTTGTGAAACGAACAGCTGGGTCTAGGTGAGCTGAGCGCTGAACGGGAGTTACCCCAGGGAAGTTGCTGGAACACCCACCTCGGATTTTCCATATTGCCGGCTCATTTCATGCCGGAAATAGAGAGGCCTCCCCCGCCTCTTGGGTCTGGCCCGATCCACAGGAAACTTCTCTCTTGATTAGACTCCCACTGAGCCCGGGGTTCAACTTTCCATGTTTCATTCCAACCCATACATCCCACCACTCCACCAAGGCCCAGCCAGGGGGCCTTTGCAAACAAACTCACCCATCCACGTCCACTGTGGGCAATCTACAAAACTCAGGCTAAGAATCTACCGTGCCTTTTTCTTGGAATCAAGACATTATCCTTTGAACCGCCAGGGAATACTCTCCAAACAGATTAATCCTTATTTGCTTTTGGCAGTCACAATCCAGGGTCAATTAAACAGAGCCAGGCCCTAATGCTTAACCTCTTTCCTGAGCATTTATTTACATGTGATGGTGGAAGAGGGCGTAGCATTCTCTCAGCCCCATTTGGATGACAGCTCTGGAGATCACACTGGCCTTCCAGAGCCTTCTTTTTCCTAGGTTTTCCTCCAGTCCAGCACAAAGCAGGTTTCAACGCTCTCTCTCACTTGCAGGCATAGACAAAAGCAAAACGATGTAGACACTACTTTAGATGAATGGGTGACAGTCACATGACACATCTGGATATGTCCTTTTAAAACAGACTTTCCAACTGAAATGGGATCCAGATGTTGTAAGGGCAGGCATGTATCCAGTCCCCTTCCTAGGTGGTACCTACGGAATGAAGACTCAACTTAATATGACTTTTATGTGTACTTCTTGTTTCCCTTACTATGATGTAAGCTCCTCCGGACCTCGGGCACGGAGCACTTGGCTGCTAGGTGGAGCACAATGCTTAGCCCACGGTTGGTTCTTAAAAGCTGGTTCGTCCAATAAATCAAACAATAAGTGAATACAGTGAAGAAGGTTCAAATGTATCAGATTAAACCCCAATCGATGTTCAGGAACAAAAGGTTTCCTGTACAAGGTTATGCAGATAGATTTAGATTTGGGAAAATCTTGATTTCCTTGTTTACTAGGAGTAACCATCAAGCTAACAGCCAGATTATTTTCCCCCCTCTTTTGTAATAGCTGGCTGTTCGAATGTGCCTTACATGGAAGCCCTATTTATAAAATCTTTATTAGATGACAAACTAGCATTTCATATTTCAGAGATTCTAACCATTCTTTAAGACCCAACTCCAATAACTGGTGACATTTATTGAGCACTTACTATGTGCCAGACTCTGTTTGGAAAGTTCTCAGGCACTTACTCACTTTGTCCTTACAACCCACTGATTCCATCCCCATTTCATGAGTGAAGAAACTGGCTTGGTTGTTCCTTGGGCCTCCCCTGTCCCCTCCAAAGGAAAGTATTCATTTCCTCTTCTGAAACCCTCCTTAGCATGTCCTATGCTTCTCTTATAAAACATATATTCTCCCACGAGCATGGAGCAATTCAGGCATAATCCTACCCCCTCTGCTCCACTGAAAATGGGGCTACCTTTTCCCAATGGTACTTAGCCCCAAGCAGATCCAACAACTGCTTATCAGAATCACCTGAGACGTTTTTGAAACAAAACACAGCAGGGGCCTGGGCTTCACTCCCTAGAGAGTCTGGTCTTGGTGCTCTGGAACCTTTATCTTCAGAAAGCTGTCCAGGTGCTACTGACATACACCAGGTTTGAGGACCACTGTCTTATACAACAGCTCACGGCCTTGCACTTTGTGGGTAACGAACAAAATTTATCCAATGAATGGATGGCTTAATGAATAACCCATTTTTTGTGTGTGTGGTACGCGGGCCTCTCACTGTTGTGGCCTCTCCCGTTGCGGAGCACAGGCTCCGGACGCACAGGCTCAGCGGCCATGGCTCACGGGCCCAGCCGCTCCGCGGCATGTGGGATCTTCCCGGACGGGGGCACGAACCCGTGTCCCCTGCATCGGCAGGCGGACTCTCAACCACTGCGCCACCAGGGAAGCCTTGAATAACCCATTATTACGAGATGTCGTTCAAGATATTTCCAGTTGTTTTCCAAGTGGACACAGAACTACCCACACCCGAACTCTGCCAAGACCCCCGACGTAGCCCCTACCACTCCCTCCCGGCCCCCTTCGCTCATTCAGCTCCAGCCACACTGGCCCTGGGTACTGCTCCTCAGTTGTCCCAAAACATCTGCCTGGACCATTCTTGCCCTAGGTTTGCACGGCTCCTTTCCTTTTTTTTTTGGCCGTGCCACATGTCATGCGGGATCTTCCCCAACCAGGGATCGAACCCGGGGCCCCCTGTGTTAGGAGCACGGAGTCTTAACCACTGGACCACCAGGGAAGTCCTCCTTTCTACTTGTATTCAGATCTCTTCCCAAATGTCACCTCCTGAGAGAAGTGACCTCTGACTGCCCTCACTAAACTAGAGCACTCACCCCGGCCCCCCATCATTCTTTATGGTATCACAGTCCTTTAT
The DNA here is from genome assembly GCF_059928025.1 of Delphinapterus leucas. Lineage (NCBI taxonomy): Eukaryota > Metazoa > Chordata > Mammalia > Artiodactyla > Monodontidae > Delphinapterus > Delphinapterus leucas. The sequence continues at coordinate 20,762,471 of NC_143134.1, forward strand.
CAAAATTCTCATGGCCCTTAACACTAACTGACATTATATTACATATACTTTAAAGGTACTGTGTGTTTCTTTCCCTTAGAACACACATGTCAAGGTTATGGATTCTTCGAGGAAAACAGACAAAGCTTCCCCTGCTGTTTAAGTCTTATTCTGTCTGAAGTGTTTCAGGGGAGTCTCGTGACAGAAAGGAGGGGCGTAGCTGACTTTCCGGGTCCCTTCCATGATCCAAAGTCTTAGAAAAAGGCATTTTTACAGATAGGAGAAAAGCTCGGACATCATCCAATGCGAGAGCTCTTCTTAATCTGGAGTTCAGGAGTCCTTGAAGATGTATAAACTTCCTAAAACTGTGAAATTTTGTCCGCGCGCATAAGCACAATTTTCTGTGGAAAGGATCCACAGGTCTCAATGGAGTTTCAAAGACGCCTGATTTCCCAAACGAAAAGTTAAAATTCTCTAGGCAAAATCTTTCATTATGTGAGAGGAAACTGAGGCACCCTCCAAGAAGCAACTTACAGAAGGTCAAACAGCTGGTTAGTGACAGAGTTCTAAGAAGAATCCACATTTGTTGATTCCCAAGCAGTCCCCCTCCCTCTGCCCCCAGCCCCCCATGAGATGTTCCCATAGAAAGAGAGGACCTGTCCCTCACCACACCAGATTGCCATTCTGAACCACTGGACTCTCAGAGTAGCTACTCTCATGACTAAGCCTCTGGGCAAAAACACTGAAGCATGCCTTCCCCTTCCTAACAATTTCATTATTCACAAATTTGCGTGTAAGTGAGGACATCAGATGGCTCAAAACTGCCCTAAGCCTCTTTCAAATGGCATTTCATGCAAGGCAGTACAGGGCATCGTCACATACCCTCACTCACCAGACGCTCTCAGCAAAGAAAGAACTCCTTTTCCTTCCCTACTGCTAATGGCTCCAATTTTCTCATGATTTTCTATAATGGTGAGTGCCAATGAAATATCACCCCCATCACACGTCCCACTGGCTATTCTTTCAACATCGTGGCTTCTAAAGCAGCCCTGCTGGAATGAAAACAAAATAATATCCACAAGCCACTTGGGAGGAGTGCAGAGAGGGAGGGCGTGCAATGAAATAAAGGGCAAGGGCGTACTGTAAGCTCAATCAGAAGCACATGACCTGTCCGCTACTCTGAAGAGATTTGCTGTGTTCACGAAAGCCCTACAAGGTACTTTGAGGTGCCATAGAAACTTTTCCAGTTAGGTCACTGCACTGCAAGGAACAGAGACCCTCTCAAGTTACCCCCGGAAAAGGTCTGTTTTAGACCTGGAGTTGGAAAGCTGCTGAGAGCAAGGACAGCTCCAGGGCCTGGATCCCCCACCCCCACCCCCTGCCTCCACCCTCCAGATTGCTGGAGGGTTTCTTTCCACACCTGTTTCCTTCTATCAGTCAGCTTCCTCAGTTTCCATATGGTTGTTTGTTTTTTTGTGGGTTTTTGGCGATAAGCGGGCCTCTCACTGTTGTGGCCTCTCCCGTTGCAGAGCACAGGCTCCAGGACGCGCCGCAGCATGCGGGATCCTCCCGGACCGGGGCACGAACCCCTATCCCCTGCATCGGCAGGCGGACTCCCATCCACTGCGCCACCAGGGGAGCCCTCCATATGGTTTTTTCATTCATAACTTTGGCCGCCATGTGACTTCAGTCTGCCATGGATCCCACTCTCTCAAATGACATCCTTTTAGCTTTCGCCTCTGGGGCAAAACATTTCCTGGGATTCCTTCAATTGAATTCCCAAGACAGGAAATCTGATTGTTTCTACTTATTTCTTTGGGCCAAGATCTACATCATTGTCCAGACTATGGGACGGCCTCCCTGGGGCAGTGGGCGCACCCAGGCACCAATCAGCGTGGCCACAGGAGTCGGATACTGAGTAAAACTTGACTACCTCGGCCTTCCCCAGGTCTTCTGCAGGGGCTGTACCCGGACTGGTACCGGAATGACTGTCACACAGGCACTAAACCAGGCTGGTCAACAGTGTGCTTGGACTGGCATGTGAGAGCCAAACGTTAAATTTTCAAGATTTCTGAGAGCTCTTTGCTAATTCACCTGTAATTGGAAATTGGCCACAGTGGGAGTATTTACGCCGCAGACATTGGCAAATGCCACAAAAATGGCAGATTTTGTTGGTTTTCCTAGAGAGCTCATTTGCCAGCGCACCTCTGCAGCATTAATGGTTAAAGAGGGAGAAAAACAAAATCAAGGTAAACAAGGCTTCCCAACAATCCGGCATAATCCACGTCATTTCCCTCTTCTCTTCAGCCAGCCTTCGCTGCAGCCAGAATGGACGGCTTCCTCATCCTCCACCCGCTACAAGGACCTGCCTTGCAGCCAGCGCTCGTGCTACGTCACATGTCAGCCTTCCCAAATGGCAATGCCCACCTCTGTCAAGTTCAACTTCTTCCCTGAAGCCTACCCATTTCCCTCTATTAGAACAACCTCTGCTTCTCTGAACTCCTGGAACCCAAATTGTACTCTTCTGTCCCCCTTTTCATGCTCAGCCTTTTACTATAGTTATTTCTGGCTTCATACTTTGAGTCCTTTCATTCATTTTAAACTTCCCAAGAATGGGATCTATGTCCATTTCTCTGGATCCTTCCAAAAGCCAACCATATACCTGCTCCTCACTTAGCTACCTGGTCAGCACACGGTGAACGAATACAGAACACTTATTTCCACAAGTCTGCCACTTACAATTCCAGGCCTGCTAACCCACGAGTTCCCCCAACAGATCTGAGCCCTGACAACCGAATCAGCAGCAAGAGGATTCAAGTCTGCCAGGTGGCTAAAGGCGTGGATCTGGCGTGTGTGTGAATTATGTTCGCTAGATCCAAACCCCTGTAAGAGAAGGACAAAGTCAGGGATTAAACACGGGGATTAAACTTTGATCTGACAACATCAGAGTCACGCTTCAAACCACATTCAACCCCCATCTCCCTTTAAGCCTTTGGGAAAAATGACTGGGAGCATTAGGGGGAAAATCTCAGAACTAGGAACCAGATGAAAAAGATCACAAGTTCACTGTCAAGTGGAGAACATTAGTTCTTCATGTCACGGATCACGTAACAGCCTGAAGAGTACATAAAAGCTGCCAAGAAGTCAGAAGGAAAACTATCAGATTACAACTGGCATGTGATGAAAAAGGCCAGGAAGAAATGGGCTTCTTCGCCCCAAAAGTTTTTTCTGGACAAAACCTCCTAAGTCTTCAGGCAGAAAGTTCAATGGCGTGTCAACTTTGGATCCTGGCATTCTGGGGTCCATGAATGTGGCCTTACCAGCAAGGCTTAATTTGCAGAAGTATTCAAAAACTGAAAATTCTTCACACTCTGAGAATTTGGAAGGTTAGAAAATATTATCTCAGTAATTCCCTGGCAGTCTACTGGTTACGACTCCATGCTTCCACTGCAGGGGGCACGGGTTCGATCCCTGGTCGGGGAACTAAGATCCCACAAGCCGCACGGCACGGCCAAGAAATAAACAAATTAAATTTTTTAAAAAAAGAAAAGAAAATATTACCTCTAGTTTACAGATGGAAAAACTAAGCTAAAGAGAGGCAAGTCACTTGACTGTGTCTGTAACAGACACTGAAACACAAACCCAGCTTCCTAATCCTGGTTTCAGTACCTCTCGGTTCACTTCATTCCACCCATCATCCCTCCAAACCCTAATGCCCTAGAATATAAAAAACAAGTGGCTTTTGTGAAATGGATAATTCCTGAAGCTTAATCCAAACACACGGTGTGAAAACTAGTTTAAAAAAAAAATTCTCAGAACTAAGGCAGACAAAAGAACATGGTAGGGTGACCATTTCAGCAAGAAAACAAGCTCTCTAATCTTCCCCAAGTATAAAACCCTGCCACGCAAGGCTGCTGATAAAAGCAAGAAGATAAAGACACATTATGGCAGAACACATGTTTCATTTTAGATATCATCTATATTTCCTCCATCTGTCTTTTCTTTTCTTTTTTTTTTTGCAGTACACGGGCCTCTCACTGCTGTGGCTCTCCTGCTGCAGAGCACAGGCTCCGGACGCGCAGGCTCAGCGTCCATGGCTCACGGGCCCAGCCACTCCCCAGCATGTGGGATCTTCCCGGACCGGGACACGAACCCGTGCCCCCTACATTGGCAGGGGACCCTCAACTACTGCGCCACCAGGGAAGCCCTGTCTTTTCTTGATAGGAGTGGTTTTAGGAAGATAGGACCACAGAGATGCTGTACTTTCCTAAGACTTTATAACTGGTAGCTAAACCCTCCTCAACGTGGAATTTTGCCCCCTGGGATCTAAAAGAAATCCATCTAGAAGTAAAGAAGGGAACAAAGAAAACAAATGAAAGCAAAAGTTCACCTGTCCAGATGTCCTCCCTAACACACTCTGATTTGATCCTTAAAAATTTAGTCCTTTGAGCAACAAATGAGGGGCTGTTTTCCTGGTCTAAAATCCGCTTTAGGGACTTTCCTGGTGGTCCAATGGGTAAGACTCCATGCTCCCAATGCAGGGGGCCTGGGCTCAATCACTGGTCAGGGAACTAGATCCCGCATGCATGCCGCAACTAAGATCCCGCATGCTGCAATGAAGACCTGGTCTAGCCATTAATTAATTAATTATAAATTAATTAATTAATTAAATCAGCTTTAAATCAGAATCAAAATGTCCAGAGAGAAAGTTGATGGGATTATGGTTTGCTTCAAGGAGTGGGCCATTTGCTTCTGAAATAAGCCATGTTGTCACATCTGAACTGAGTGAGCAGGCGCATATCTAATTCAGGAAAGGAAATAAGAGACAGATTCAAAATTTCCAAGGCTCTTGGCTTCGATCAGAGCTCAAACATGAAAAGAATTCTTCTACAGGCTCAAAAGCATTTCTGAATTTGTGAGCTTACAAAGAGACCTCCCTGAAGCTATCAAGTAGTTTGAAAACAAGCTTGACTGACAATCCTCACGTTGCAAAAGATGAAGCAGGAACCAGCCTCTCTCGGGGCATGCAAGGTTCTTGAAAAATGATTCCAGGGACTTTCCTGGTGGTCCAGTGGGTAAGACTCTGCGCTCCCAATGCAGGGGGACCCAGGTTCCATCCCTGGTCCGGGAACTAGATCCCACATGCCGCAACAAAGATCCTGCATGCCACAACTAAGAGTCTGCATGCCACAACTACAAAAGCTCCCACATGCCACAACGAAGATCCCATGTGCCACAACGAAGACCCAGCCTAGCCAAATAAATAAATAAATATTTTTAAAACTAAAGTACATTAGGTCTCTAAATCATTATATAAATGCTTTAAAAAGTAAAGAAAAAGAAAATTGATTCCAGAGTATTCTAATGCAGACAACTCTTCAACTGAAGTAGCTACCAGTCTTCTTTAAGGAAGGCTACAGGCCCACAAGATAGTCATTCAGGATTCTGTCCTCAATGGATTCCTATTTTCAGATTCTATGATAATCTGCGTGGTAGGACCAGAAATGGCTGGCCTAGGGCCACTGGTCACAAATGTCCCTGAGTTCACGAGGCTGGAGATGACGTATATTGTGGCACTCTGTCAGGCCAAAGCGAAGGCAACCAGCCGGTCTGAAGCCCTGTCCACTCCATGGATTTTCTATACATTCCTTATCTTATATAATAACCACCCCCATGGGCCCCTGGAACATAACATGTGCTCAGAGAAAAGTCATAGGGAGTGCAGATTCAAATTCCAGTTGGCCTGAGTCAATACATCCATGTTAATGAGCCCAGTTAGTCATGCGTGAATTTATTATTTATTTATACCTCTTAGGATCCCAGACTATTCTAAGCCAGTAAGAGAGTGCTACCTAAAAGTACAGGAGGGAACTCTCTGGCAGTCCAGGATTAAGACTCAGTGCTTTCACTACTGTGGCCCGGGTTCAATCCCTGGTCGGGGAACTAAGATCCCACATGCTGTGTGGCACGGCCAAAGAAATATAATAGTAAAAATAAATATCCAAAAAAGTATAGGAACAGAGACAAAAGTCCCATCACCCAGAGACCCCTAGGAATTCAAACATGTTCCATGGAGATTCTTGCAAGCCCAGGCCAGGTCCAGCCTTAGGGGCTTTGAAATTGGAAATAGTAGAATCTAGTCTGGACCTTTGAGGATGGGCTCAGTGCAAACCAACCTTCCCTACTTAGGAATCAAGCCTGCTCTGCAAACAAGGGCACCTGATTGCCAGGCCAGCCTCCCACCTAGTGAACTTTCAGATAATGATTACGTACTGCCCACTGCACCAGGAAGTGTGCTAATCTTATTCCTACCTCCTCAGTTGGCTGAGAGACTTCTACGATTTCACAAACGCAAAGAGTAATAAAAGTTAGTAGGCTTGGACTTCGAAATTCCAAGCCACTAGAAGCTGCTCTCCAAAACTTCACTCTGTAGCAAACGGCTTTTGCCTCTACCTTGACGATTCTAATTTTAAGCATGGCTTGGCCACAAGGCACAAACTATGGTCTGCAGGACTGTAAACAGTAACCTTGGTTCTGATGTCAGCTTACCATGTGTCCCCGAGCAAATCAACATCTCCATCTCAATCTTCTTCAGTAACTCAAAACACAATTTACTTTTTTTAAGGCATGTCATATTAGTGATGCTGTTAGACTACAGAAATTACACACACACACGTTCTGTTTCATTAGTGAAATACTTTATTTTATGTAACATAAGACCAAGTCTTATGTCCGCACCGGGATGTCCATTACCTTAACAAAATAGGACTGTGGCATCATATTTTATTGTCTTCAAACAGATAGAGGAGTCAAAGTCTGAGATCTTACCCACCACAAAATAGCCATTTAGATCCTAAAAACAACCAGCAAATCAAAATGAGATGTGATTCTACGAGTTTTAAATTTTAGGATTATAAAGAGATGAGACTGGTATAAACATGAAAATTCCATTTTGCCCTTGACTGAAGCAAAATCTTGGATTTGGTTTTGATGATAAGCAGAGAGAAAGCATGTGTCGTAAGTAATTAACTGAATTGTAGAAAGCAAAGTGTATTCAATTACGGATGGTCATCAAGAATACAGGAAGGGGGCTTCCCTGGTGGCACAGTGGTTAAGAATCTGCCAATGCAGGGGACATGGGTTCCAGCCCTGGTCCGGGAAGACCCCACATGCCACGGAATAACCAAGTCCGTGCACCACAACTACTGAGCCTGCGCTCTAGAGCCCGTGAGCCACAACTACTGAGCCCACGTGCCACAACTACTGAGCCCACGTGCCACAACTACTGAAGCCCGGATGCCTAGAGCCCGTGCTCTGCAACAAGAGAAGCCACCGCAATGAGAAGCCCGCGTACCATAACGAAGAGTAGCCCCCGCTCGCCGCAACCAGAGAAAAGCCTGGGCACAGCGATGAAGACCCAACGCAGCCAAAAATAAAATTTATAAAAAAACAAAACAAAACAAAGTGGTTGCATCAATTTACACTCCCACCAGCGCATGAGGCTCCCTATTGCCACACATCCTGCCAACAGTTGGAATTTCTGGTTTTTTGGGTTGTTTGTGGGGGTTTTTTTCCCCCAATTTAGCCCTTCTGGTGGGGTTGTAGTTGTCTAGCACTATGTTTGCATCTCTGTGATGACAAATGGAGATCAACACCTTTCCAAATATTTATTGGACTTTGGATTATCATTTTTTGTGAAATGCCTATTCAAGTCTTTTTCCCATTTTTCGATTGGGTTATTGTTTTCTCTTATTGATTAATATTTCTTCACATATTCACAACAGGTTAGATATGTGTATTGGGACTGTCTTCTTTCTACTCCGTGGGTTATCTTTTTAATCTCTTCTTAAGGGTGTCTTTCAGTGAATAGAAGTTCTTAATTTTAATATGGCTCAGGATAATTTGTTTTTCTTTTAAAGTTAGTGTTTTTTGGGTCCCTTTAAGAAATCTCTGCCTACTCCAAGGTCAAGATGTTCTCTTATGCTTTTTTTTTCTGAAAGCTTTCACTGTTTTACCTTTCAGACATTTGGAATCAATTCTTTATATGGCATTAAGTAGGAGTCCAGTACATTTTTTCAATATAGATAACCAACTAACTCAGCACCACTTTTTGAAGAGATCAGCCTTTAATCACTGCATGTCATTGTCATCTTTAGCAGACACTCTGTCACTGAGTCTGATTCTTTTTAATGGCTGTACGGTGTTCCACTGTATGCATGTTTCATAAGTAACAACCCATGCCCAACTGATTCCCATTTAAGCTGTTTTCATGTCTTTACTATAAAGAATGCTGTCATGAATAATCCTGTCCGTATACCACTGCTCACATGTGTTAGTATATCTGTAGGACAAACTCATAGAAATGGAGTCGCTAAGTCAAAAGGTGTGTGCATTTTTAAATCAATATTTGACAGAGGTTGTACCAATTTTAATTGGATTTTCAAATCACGGTGAACTGCGCACACAGTATTATTATAAGACCCAGTACAGGGGCTTCCCTGGTGGCACAGTAGTTGGGAATCCTCCTGCCAGGGGAGGGGACACAGGTTCGAGCCCTGGTCTGGGAAGATCCCCACATGCCACAGAGCAACTGAGCCCATGCACCACAGCTGCGCTGTGGAGCCCGCGAGCCGCAACTGCTGGGCCCGCGTGCCACAACTACTGAAGCCCGCGCACCGCAATGAAGAGTGGCCCCCCGCTCACCGCAACTAAAGAAAGCCCACACACAGCAACAAAGACTCAACGCAGCCATAAATAAACAAATTATTTATTTATTTATTTATTTTTTAAAAAGACCCAGCACATTAGAACTTCAATTATACCAAAGTTCCCAACATTTTTGAGCCTTAGGATCCCTTTTTAAAAACCAATAAATGTGGGCTTCCCTGGTGGCACAGTGGTTAAGAATCCGCCTGCCAATGCAGGGGACATGGGTTTGATCCCTGGTCCAGGAAGATCCCACATGCCGCAGAGGAGCTAAGCCCATGAGCCACAGCTACTGAGCCTGCGCGCCACAACTACTTAGTCCATGCGCCACAACTACTGAAGCCCGTGCACCTAGAGCCCGTGCTCCACAACAAGAGAAGGCACCGCAATGAGAAGCCCACGCACTGCAACAAAGAGTAGCCCTGGCTCGCCACAACTAGAGAAAGCCCACGCACAGCAACGAAGACCCAACGCAGCCAAATAAATAAATAAAATAAACAAATTTATTTGAAAAAAACAATAAATGTTTATGCTTCTAGTATCCACTGACTGAAAAATATGTATATAACCATGTAATTCACAGACACTGTGCCTCAGGACCTAAGAAATGGAAACTAACCAAAGTGAGTCATGCTGTCATGCTCTGAGGCACAGGCTCCTTTGCTTAACACAGTAAACGGCAAGGGCACCTGCTATCTGCACCTGGTCTGAAGGAAGCTCAAAGCTCAGGGCAGTCAGGCCAAGGAGCCTTACCCAACCTGCTCCCAGGTCAAGTGTTCAGAATAAAGCATCATCATTTTGTTCAAAACACAAGTCTAAAAGAACGCCAACGGGCTTTCACTTCCAGGTCAGCACTATAATTATAATCCTTTATGATCAATACACAATTCTCCCCTCGCCCATCAGCACCTTGTAAACCACAGTAACACTTGTTCTCAAACATGCCTGTAACATCATGAGAATGTCACGCTACTTATTAATTTTGTGACTGACATCAATGTCAACACCACAGTGCTGAGGACCAAAGACATGGGGCCCGCTGCCGGCCTGAGACATTGTGACCACCACAGAACGCACAGCATGACTTCCACTTTGCAGCCTCAGACCTCTGAACACACTCCCTTCCCAGAACACTTCAAAAGGGGAAGGTGCTTGGCAAAAGAAACCGTCAACAAAATGAAAAGGCAACCAACCGAAAGGAAGAAAATATTCATAAATCATACATCTGATAAGGGGTTAATGTCCAAAATAGGTAAAGAACTCATTCAATTCAATATCAAAAACAAAAAGAAATAATCCAATCGAAAAATGGGCAGAGGATCTGAATAGACATTTTTTCAAAGACATACAGATGGCCAAAAGATACATACATGAAAAGATGCTCAACATCACTAATCATCGAGGAAATGCAAACCAAAACCACAAATGAGATCTCACCTCGCACCTGTCAGAATGGCCTATCAAAAAGACAAGAGATAACAATCACTGGCGAGAGTGGAGAAAAGAGAGCCCCTGTGCACTGCTGGTAGGAATGTAAATTGGTGCAGCCGCTATGGAGAACAGTATGGAGGTTTTTCAAAAGAAATCAAAAACAGAACTATCATACGATCTAGCAATTCCGCTTCTGGGCATTTACCTGAAGGAAACAAAAACACTAACACAAAAATATGGAATAACCATAAAAAACAAGGAAATCCTGCCATTTGCAATGACATCAGTGGACCTTGAGGTCGCTGTGCTTAGTGAAATAAGTCAGAGAATGAAAGACAAATACTCTATAATATTACTCATATGTGGAATCTGAAAACAACAACAACAACATAAATACAGAGAACAGACTGGTGGTTGCCAGGTGGACGCGGGGTTGGGGAGGAGAGATTGGTGAATGTGGTCAAAAGGTACAAACTTCCAGTTATAAGGTAAATAAGTCCTGGGAATGTGATGTACAGCATGCTGACTACAGTTAATAATAGCTACTAAGAGAGTAGAATTTTTAAGTTCTCATGAAAAAAAAGAAAGTAATTTGTAACTCTGTGGGATGACTATGCTAACCAGAGTTACTGTGTGATCATTTCACAATATAAACAAATATCAAATAATGATATTGTACACCTGAAACAAACAGAATATTATATGTCACTTATATCTCAGAAAAAACGGGGGGAGATGATTTAATAGCTGGATCTTGTTTATAACAAAACCTCCACCTGGAAAAAACCCAGGGATGACACAGCCTTCCTCCTGTGTGGAGAGAACTTACTCTTTAGAACCTTATGTAGACATGATAAAGAAACTTGCTTTCTCCAGAGTTATGAAGAAAAAGGAAGCAGCTAGAAGACAAGTTAAGACAAGCAAGACATTTGCTACTAGCTCTGGGATTTTGCTGAAGTCATTTTATGCCTCTGGGGCATACTTTTCCAATAAAATAAAGTGTTAGCCAAGAGGTGATACATATAGAATCTAGCTCTTAATCTTTTATGATTCTAGACACAAAAGGGCAAAGAAGTTAGATTTCTATGACTTATTCTTATAACTGGTCTGTGGCAGGAAGGCTGGGGAGTGACAGCCCTCTAGTTCCAGGCTCACAGAAAGTACAAATAAAAGACAACGCATCCTGCCACAGGTACACAGGTAACAAACCAGTCAGGGGGATGCATTCACCTTGGGTGAGTCAGCAAAGAGCTATTTGCAAGAGGGAGTCCATCTCTGCTGCAATTTCCTTCTCTCGAGGTTTTTTTTTTTTTTTTAGTTGAAATACAGTTGATTTACAATGTTGTGTTCGTTTCAGCTGCACAGTAAACTGGTTCAGTTATACATATACACATATCCTTTTTTTTACATTCTCTTCCATTATAGGCTATTACAAGATATTGAGTATGGTTCCCTGAGCTATACAGTATCAAGTTGTTTTAAAAGACAAAAAGTAGGGGCTTCCCTGGTGGCGCAGTGGTTGAGAGTCCACCTGCCGATGCAAGGGACGCGGGTTGGTGCCCCGGTCCGGGAAGATCCCACATGCCGCGGAGCGGCTGGGCCCGTGAGCCATGGCCGCTGAGCCTGCGCGTCCGGAGCCTGTGCTCCGCGACGGGAGAGGCCACACCAGTGAGAGGCCCGCGTACCGCAAAAAAAAAAAAAAAAAAAAAAGACAAAAAGTAGACAACCAAGATTCTTAGAGGGCGTCTTGGGCATCTTCCAGTCCCTTGGGGAGCATGGAAATGTAAGAGAAAATGGCACAACCCAGAAAGGTGGACGCATCTGAACAACAGCAGCTTTGCGATGGCACGGAGGTTTGTGAAAAGACAAAGATCACTTTTTTGTTGTTGTTGCGGTACGCGGGCCTCTCACTGTTGTGGCCTGTCCTCTCCCGTTGCGGAGCACAGGCTCCGGACGCGCAGGCTCAGCGGCCATGGCTCACGGGCCCAGCCGCTCCGTGGCATGTGGGATCTTCCCGGACAGGGGCACGAACCCGTGTCCCCTGCATCGGCAGGCGGACCCCCAACCACTGCGCCACCAGGGAAGCCCCAAAGATCACTTTTGTCTCTTGCTTAGGTACTGGCTGCCAGCAATTCAGACAATCGTCTGAGTGAGCTGATGGCCAGCCCAGGCTTTGAGAAGACGTGACCTGGACATCACTTGGAAAAATTAAATTAACGCAAGCATCCTCTGCTTTTGCTCACCCAAATCTCTGCCTCAAAAGCATTTCTTAGCCTGATCTCAAAAGCACTTTTTTAAGCTTAAAACTAAAACCCTATTATTCCTAAGGTATGCTGGAAGCTAATACTTACAAACCAAGGTCAAAGGACTCCCAAAGGATTTATCATAGCCTTTAATGTCCACACACAGCGGACATTTCATAGGTGATTTTTACCTATTTGATGAGGGAGAAAACTATTTTTCCCTCCTTTTAAATATTTAGTGAAAAACAAACTATGTGACCATACTCAAGTTTGTGGCCCATAGATAGGGGTCAAATTCTATTATAATTCTATTACAACTCATTTTGAAGAACTGAAATGAGTTATAAGAGATTTTGACCCATATTCCTCTTCTTATTCTTTTGACAGTACTAAAATATTTTATATGTATAAAGTTATTGTTATTATATTGGGTATTGCTGGAGAAAAAACTAGAAGTTGGAAAATTTTTCCTTTAGGGAAAAAAATCATTGTAATGAGATTTGATTCTTTACCCTCAAACCCCACTGGTTTGTTTCCGAAAATTTAGATGAGGAGAAAGCACAAATTAAGTTTCAGCTAACATGAGGGCAGATAGGACCACTACAAAAAGCCTTCTATAAATTTGGACAGACTAAATTTTGAGTAACTACTACCTTTGCTTCAAAGCCCCTCGCCAGTACTCTAAATTTTCTTCTCCACGTTACTTGTGATCTCATATTTTTTGCTTAATTACCCTGCGTACAGTATAGATGTGCTTATCGTAAGGCATCTCAACTCCTTTTGGGTAATGGGAAGTAACGGATGAATTTAAATGCCTTGTTTCTTCCATTAGATTGCACTGTTCCTTTCCAACTCGTGCTCAACGCACTAATCCAATGAGTCAGAACCTCCTAAACCCTATTCACCACCGTGGTCAAGCCTTTTCTTTCCATTTAGCCAATCCTACAACACATGTTCCTCCAGGAAGCCTCCACAAATAATAAAGAAATAAAAAGGAACAGCAGCAAATTACCATTGTTCCCTTCCCAAGAATGCATTATTTAGGATTTCAATTCCCTTCCCACCCCACGATGCTCACACAATCCTTTGCTTAAACAGTTATTAAATCTCTTTTATCTATTCTTTAAATGTTCCTTTTCTTATTGCATTTTTTTAAAATTTTATTTATTTATTTATTTTGGGCTGTGTTGGGTCTTTGTTGCTGTGCACGGTCTTTGTTGTGGCGAGCAGGGGCTACTCTTTGTTGCAGTGCACAGGCTTCTCACTGCAGTGGCTTTTCTTGTTGGCGGAGCACAGGCTCTAAGCGCACAGGATTCAGTAGCTGTGGCTCGCAGGCTCTAGAGCTCAGGCTCAGTAGTTGTGGCGCACGGGCTTAGTTGCTCCGCAGCATGTGGGATCCTCCCGGACCAGGGATCGAACCCGTGTCCCCTGCACTGGCAGGCGGATTCTTCACCACTGCACCACCAGAGAAATCCCTCTTACTGCTTTTGACTGTATCTCATTGGAAGTGCACGTAGGGCAAAATTTTCCATAACGTGGGGAAAAATTTCCTCTTCCGGCACACAAGACAAATTTAGGTAGATAACAGCATTCGTTTATTCCTTCATCATTTATTTACTGAGTACTGACCACATGCCAGGTGCCATCCTGGGAGCGGGGGGAACACTAATGAAAAGGATAAAGTCCCTGTCCTCATAACTCTATATTCCAGTATGGGAGAGAGACAGTAAACACAAACAAATAAACAAATAGGACAATTAGGGAAAAGGAGAGACATTGAGAGGTTTGGGCAAAGACAGTAGTGTCTTTAGCTGGGGTCCTCAGAAAGCTCTAAGGAGGGATTATTCCAACAGACACCTGAATAATACAGGAATGTTATTCCATTTTTAATTCTTTTTTACCTAACTACAGGTTGATCCTCATTATTCGCAGATTCTATGGTATTTGTGAACTCTCCCACTCACTAAAATTTACTTAACCCCCAAATCAACACTCCTGGTGCTTTCGAGGTCATTCCCAGTCATGTGCAGGGGGGCAAAATGTGACATGCAAGTTCCCATCTGAGGTTGGACAAGGGGACACTGCCTTTTTGTTTCAGTTCTCATACTGTAAACCAGAGTCCTTCCCATGGTCTTAACTTTAGTGCCGTGTTTTTCTTATTTTGTGCTTTCTGTTAATGATTTTGCTATTTAAATAGCCCCCAAGCATAGTGCTGAAGTGCTGTGTCGTGTTCCCAAGCCCAAAAAGGCTGTGATTTACCTTACAGAGAAAATGCATGTGTTAGATAAGCTTCCTTCAGGCTTGAGTTTACATATAGGGTGTGGGCCGTGAGTTCAATGTTAGTTTATCAGCGATGTAAACCTTCTGTTTAAGGTCTTTAAACCTTACACAGAAACACACATGACATATGGTTATATGTTGATCAGCTGATGAAAACGTGACCAGAGGCTCACAGGAACCTGACCTTGTATTACCCCTAGGAGCAATGGTAACATATTAGCTAAGTCAGTGTTCTTGGGGACTTTACAGAACATTAACTACCACAAATAACGAGAATCCACAGTATATCGAAGAGAAAGTTTCAGTTGGGCACCAGCCTCCTCCCTCTTTAATGGAGAAAACGGTTTGATGGCCAACAGCATGAAGCCAGAATCCAATATACTGCTATTTTATTTTTGTTGCCTTTATTTTTAAGGTTGCCACTTTCTGGAGCAAGTGATGCTGGTTCCCCTTTAATGGCAGGAATGTAAGGTTTTCTTTTTCAATCACTGTTTTAAGTAAAAATAAAAAACAGGCAGGGCTTCCCTGGTGGCGCAGTGGTTGAGAGTCCGCCTGCCGATGCAGGAAACACGGGTTCGTGCCCCGGTCCGGGAAGATCCCACATGCCGCGGAGCGGCTGGGCCCGTGAGCCCTGGCCGCTGAGCCTGCGCGTCCGGAGCCTGTGCTCCGCAACGGAAGAGGCCACGACAGTGAGAGGCCCGCGTACCGCAAAAAAAAAAAAAAAGGCAACATAAAATATTAAGTAAAAAATAACAAATTCCACTTATATGTGTAACCTAAAAAAATGATACAAATGAACTTATTTTCAAAACAGACTTAGAAAACAAACTTATGGTAACCAAAGAGGAAAGGTAGAGGGGGATGGATAAATTAGGACTTTGGGATTAACATATACACACTGCTTTATATAAAATAGATAATCAACAAGGACCTACTGCATACCACAGAGAACTGTACTCAATATTCTGTAACAACCTATATGGGAAAATAACCTGAAAAGAAAGGATACGTGTCTGTGTATAACTGAATCACTCTGCTGTACACCTGAAACTAACGCAACACGGTAAATCAACTATACTCCAATATAAAATAAAAATTAAAAAAATAATAAATTCAATGGGGAAGAAAGAGATGGTTCGTTCAAAAGTAAGTCTCCAAAAGTGAGTATATAAGATAGTCCTTTGGAACTCAAGAATAAAGTATCAGAACTTTTACTTATATTTATTTTTATCTTAAAAAAATAAAGAAATTAAGCTCTAATACTTACGAACTAACAAAAAAAAATAACAGAGAAGGCAAATGGGTAAGGCAATAGGCATGAAGCAGCTACACAAGGGTACCTGGTGTAAAAATTAATACAGAAACAGAAACGTCAATTAAAATAGAGTCAGGAGGCCAGAAGTGGAAGCCGTGGCACCCTACCGGATAGCAGAGCCCAACAGGAAGAAAGACTTCCCCTTCTTGCGCGGCAAGAGCTCAGCCAGTGGGAGCCTATCACAACTCAGCCAATGAAAAGCCACTAAACTTCAAACACTCAATTCCTCCAATGGACTCTTTATTTACTACAGCCCTCCCAACTTCCTTTTCCCCTCTATAAAAGAGTTCTCTCCTGGTTGCAGGGATTTGCATGTGGCTTGCAGACGCACTGAGGGTTGCAAACCCTGAATTGCAATTCTTTGCTGATTCTGAATAAATCCATTTTTTGCTGGAGAACTAACTGGCAGTCTATTTGTTTCAGGTCAACACTGGACATGGCAGAGATCAAAGTGACAGATGAACAACTGAAGTTTGGGAAACACATATGGAGTTGATTTTGGGCTTAGGAGTGAGATTATATGCATATGGATGAAAAATTTATCCTGTATGAACCTTAGTTTTCTTATCTGGAAAGGAGACAATATATGAGGATTACCACAATGATTTAATGAAATAATGTGTAAAGCATCAGTGTTGAAAGTTTTGAGTCTCAGAACCCCTTTAACACTCTGAAAAGTTATTGAGAATTCCAAAGAGTTTTTGTTTATGTGGGTTATATCTATCACTATTTATCATAATAGAAATTCAATCTGAGAAATTTTAAAAATACTTATTCGTTAATTAAAGTAACCATAATAAACCCCAATACATGCTAGCAATATATATATATATTTTTTAGATCAAACTACTTTTCCAAACAAAAACACTTAGAAGAGCAGTATTGCTTTGCATATTTGTAAATCTCTTTGATGTCTGGCTTCACAAAAGGCCTTTGGATTCTCATACCTGCTTCTGCATTCAATCTGTCCCAGTATCACACTCAATGTAGCCTCTGGGAAGCTATACTGTATACTCACACCAGAACAGAGTAAAGACAGGCCAATAACATCTTAGTATTATTACCAAAAAAGCTTTAACCTCATGGGCCACCCGAAAGTGTCTCCAAGAGCCCCACATGTACCTGAGACAGACTGAAATAAAGGGCTCAGAACAGTGCCTTTCATGAGGTAAATGCCTAATAAATATTAATTCTCTATTCCTTTTATTCTCAGCCTCAGTGTTGTTAGAACAAGAATGTATTAGGGCAAGGATTTCTTCAATTCATTACAATTGTATAATATCTAGCTTGGTCATGTTACTAACTGGTTCTGTAACTAACTAGCTGTGTGATCTTCATAGCCAAGGATTCTTAATCTGTGTTCAAATTCAGAGGATCCATGGACTTGAAAAGGGAAAAAAGCTACATCTCTGTTTTCTGACACTCAGCATTTACTTCAATGATGACCAGAGGCAATAAACCACAGGTGTACTACTGATGCTGGCCTCAATTGAAATCACAGGTGTCTTATATATAAAATAGATAACCGACAGGGCCTACTGTAGAGCACAGGGAACTATATTCAATACCTTGTAATAACCTGCAATGGAAAAGAATCTGAAAAAGAAAAGATATATATACGTATAACTTTGCTATACACCTGAAACTAACACCATTGTATATCAGCTATACTTCAATTAAAAAATAAATTAAACTCTCCTACACTGTTGGTGGGAATGTAAACTGGTACAAACATTATGGAGAAGAGTATGGAGGTTCCTTTAAAAACTACATATACAACTACCATATGACCCAGCAATCCCACTCTTGGGCATATATCTGGAGAAAACAGTAATTTGAAAGGATACATGCACCCCAATGTTCATTGCAGCACTATTTACAATAGCCAGGACATGGAAGCAACCTCAGTGTCCATCGACAGAGGAGTGAATAAAGAAGATGTGGTACATATGTACAACGGAATACTACTCAGCCATAGAAAAAGAATGAAATAATGCCATTTGCAGCAACATATATGGACACAGAGATTATCATACTGAGTGAAGTAAGTCAGACAAAGACAAATATCATATGATATCACTCATATGTGGAATCTAATAAAAAATGATACAAATGAACTTTTTTACAAAACAAAAACAGACTCACAGATCTTGAAATCAAACTTATGGTTATCAAAGGGGAAACACTGAGGGGGAAGTGATATATTAGGAGATTGGGATTAACAAATACACACTACTATATATAAAATAGATAACTAACAAGGACCTACTGTAGAGCACAGGGAACTCTATTCGGTATTCTGTAATAACCTATATGGGACAAGAATCTGAAAAAGAATGGATATATGTATAGGTATAGCTGATTCACTTTGCTGTACACCTGAAACTAACTCAATATTGTAAATCAACTCTACTCCAATAAAAAAGTTTAAAAATCTTTTAAAGAAATCACAGGCATTTTCCTATATTATGGTTACTACAGATATCTTGAAAAATTGTATATGCTCATCACTAATTCAAAAGTATGGTAGTTATTATGCATTAATAAAGAAGCACATATATTACAATATCACAAATTTTTGAAAACTCTCTTGACAGCTGTACTTCAATTACAGGTGGCTTCAATTTTCAGTCCTTCATATTTGACTTTATGCAATTAAGAACACTGTTCTGAGAAAGTGGGCCACCTTAAGGGTTTAACCTGATTGGCCAAAGGCATTCATGTAACCAAAAAAGTAAGAACAACTTATGTTAAGCAATTCACTTTACCTCTTTAGGCATCAAGTTCCTGTCTTTAAAAGGGAACTGAACTAATCACCCTGTGAGACCAAATTCCACCCCTCCAGCTAGAGCCTATGGAACACGGTGCCCGTGGTGAGGAAGAACTGAATGGGGACCCACAGCACACCTCAGTGCATTAACAAAGCACAAGAATCCGGTTTTGGTTTTTACACTAACATTTGAGAAACTACAAAGTTAAATGCTCTTAGACTAACTGGGCCTAGCACAGCGAAATAGTCGAAAAGCTAACAGTGAAGCAAATATTCCCCCAAACTACCTTTTATCACAATATAAAAACGTATAGGACAAATCCCACCAAACAATAATGAATGATTTTGCAAAGGTTCCATCATCAACATAATCTGGGTCTGTTCTTAATAGAAATAGCTTGTTTGGGAACAGACTTAAGAAATGTTTCGATAAATGTATCACTGCGTAACATCTAAATAAAAGTTTTCGACCTTCATATCTTAAAACACGCAAAATGAAGGAAAGAATAAAGGAAAAGAAAACAAGAAAAAAAAAAATGAAGGGAGAAAGAAAAGAGTTTTCCATGGCTGTGGGGCAGCCCTCAGCACTTCACATCAGGGCACTAATGGCCCAGAAGTTTAAAGAACCAAGTCTGTGGTCCTCTTACCCGATAACCGACAATAGGTCATTTAAGCCCACCTGATGCTAGAGGTTGAGTCAACAGTTGAAGAACTAAGAAAGCCCAGACAGGTTGCATTTCAGTCCCTGTAGAAAAACCTAGCTGTCAGGGATAGCCAATAGTGGCACCAAGATAAGTAGAGACAGCTAGCTTCACCGTGCACAATTCAAACTGAGATCAAACACTACCCTCACGCAGAGTAGCTGTGACTCATTAACATGCTTCACAACGGCCATCACATGGTTTCCTTCCAGCAGAAACGAAATCTGTCCAGCAGACCCTCAGAAAGGACAATAATCCCCCCACCATAAGTCCAACAAGCCAGTTTCCCCAATCATATTTAAGCAAGTCTGTCTACTCCATGCCTGTTTTCTCAGCAGCACACCTCTTTTTTTACTTGCAAAGATAAAGACAGACTGAAGGCTCTCGCTTCATCCATCTAACGGATGGATCTAACAGAACAAAATAAAAGTCATATTGGAGTGAATGAGATGCTGAAACCTAATGGGGAAAAAAACTGCACTAAATCATCACAGAAATTAGGTTGGCGCTTTAGAACGCCACCCCAACGCCAAGGACAGCCAGTTACTGAACGCATGCTCTGTAGCGGTATCCCTCTCGAGTCACAGGAATACAAAACCATAACCTTCTGATTCACTGAACCAAAGGATAAGTAATAAAATGTAGGAATGGTGAGGGAGAGGCGTGAAGGTTATGAGGTCCGCGGAACACCAAATCTGAAGGAGGCAGTGGGGTAGGGCTTTGAGGCCTGGGTGAAAGGCCGGATTGTGGGATGTAGAGGTGGGAGGGCACTCTGAACAGGGGACAAGCACAGGGGAGCAAAGTCCCAAAGGAGGGACTCTCCATGGTATATTGCACAAGAGGGAGAAGGGCAGTGTCTGCACCGGAGGGTTGATGGAAGAAGCTGTGAGAGAGATGGTTTGTGAAGATATTGCTGAACTGGATCCTCAGAACCTTGAAAACTGGGCTCAGTTTACACTTTAGCCGGTAGGTCAAGGAAGGCTTCCAAGCAGGGAGGTAATATGAACAACCATGTGTTTTAGGAATAAACAGTGGACATTGATCTCATCAGCTCATCTGTCCTAACAGTGGGCCCTTGTGTCAAATCCAGATTAATCAGAACCTATTGTGTCTAGTGAAATAAATTTCCCAAATTATATCTTGGGGCAATTTTGCTACCACATATGCTTTGGAAATGCAATTCACTTTTCTTGTCTGATGATAAATAACAGACTCTAGAACAGGAAAAAAAAAAGAAAGAAAAATTAAAAAGAGAAAATACCATCCTTGTTCCTATGACTATGGCAATAAAACCCACATTTTTCGGATATGTTTGCATTAACTACACCAAAGTCATAATAGTTTTGGAAAGCGTTTCTCCTGTTAAACAAAATTAGAACTGATAACTTTTGTGAGTAGTAATTATTGATTAGATATTGCTAAGTCTACTTTAATTTAGGAGTTAGTACCCAATAACACTCACAAAGAAACTGACTCCATCTCATTTCCACAACTACTGGCTACTTACTGGCACCTGATGAGGAACACCTGTCTGAAATTTTATGACCAATTCATGAGGGGGATGGTCTGGAGCAGAAGTAACAACATGCACCCATTTCTGAGTTACAACCATAGGAGAGTGCAAGGATTCTAAAAGAAATTTAAAGGAAAGAAAGTGTTTGCAACAGAGGGAAAACAAGGAATTACATGCATGTTATTATATACACACACACATATACATATATACATAAAGGATCACAATCTAAAAGTAATCAATGTGAGAAGGTTGGTTTGTTTTTTGTAACTGACTACAGAGTTGAAATGCACATAGAGATGTTAAGATACAGTATCTCTGAAACAGACATAGTCGTCAGAAAGTATAGCACAGGTTCAGGGACCGCTCCCTAGTAACGACTGAGGTGAGGAAAAAAATGGGGGCGGGATGGGAGTGAAGTCGAAGACTAACTTCCAAATAGGCCCAATGAATGACCCTGACAGGAAGTGATAAAATTCTCAACGCACACAACTGTGTTTATACTAGGGAATGGCACCCAAGCCTAATAGCCACTGTAATTGCCCCGCTAAGTGGCAGTCTTCCCACAAGACCTCAGCAACCTCACCCCTTGATAAAAGTAGGACCAAGGTTTTTCACCTGGGTCAAAACCCGCTCATCCACTTGTTTCGGATCGAAACTAATACAAAAGCAATTCCCCACACATCCTGGGGCCCCTCCAGCACCGCTGTTATGAATGCCAAGTGCCTAGCATGGGACCTGTCATAGTTTTCTTAATAAAATGTCCTCGATCTAATCCCACAACGGGATCGGAATTCTGAAGGCAGTCTGAAATCCTCTCCATACACGCTCCGGTAGGGGATGACTGTCCGCACAACCAGCCCCGGGGGCCAGCCACCCCCGTCCCCATGCCACACACTTCCTGTGGCTTCCATCACCTCCACACCACAACTTGAGTTTCCCGATCAGTTTACAACTGCTATCAGGATCCCAGTGCCTGGGAGGAACGAGGGGAGGGCGGCTTCCTACCCCCAACTCTTCTCTTTAGGTTTCAGAGAGAACCTACGAAGCGGGAGGGCAGAAAGCACTGGGGCAACCAGCCGACTTCGCGTTCTGCCGGCCTCGGCTGGTTACAAAGTACTGAATGAAGCCACACGGACAGGGAGGAGGGGGGCGAGCACCAGACCTGGGTGCCCCAAATGAACCACAGGCGAACGCCCTCACTTTGCACGTTTCTACGCTGCAAAGCGCTGCAGCTTTGGGCTTGGGGGCAGGATTGCCAGTCCCGGAGCCCAACTGCACTTTTAGCCACCCGGATTCCCCAAACCCAGGATGACTTCCCCCACGGGGCTCCCGGAGAGGGCTCCGACTCCCACCGCCCGCTCGGTGGGACGGCTGCAGCTGGAGCCGAACCCTCTCGGCGCCCCCGCGGGCAGCGGGAGACGGAGCCGGGTCCCGGGCAGGCGGGCACCGAGTGGCCCGGCGTCCGCCGCCCAACTTTGCGCGGGGCAGGGCCGCTCCCGCGAACTTGGCGGCCGGGTCGGGGGCGGGGTGGGGCGAGCACTCACCAACTCCGTACTTCTGCCTCTTGGTCGGGATCCAGCGGGCCATGGCGGCGACCTCGCCCCGCGGCAGCGGCGGCGGCGGCGGCGGCTACAGCTCCCAGGGCTCCGGCTGCCACCGCGCCGCGCCCCTGCGCGCCCCGGACTCTTCCGCCATGTTCCACCAAACTTCGCCCGGCCCCGCGCGCCGTCTCCTCGCGGCGCTGCCCACGATCCGCTCCGGCTCCAACCCCGGGCCGCGGTCACCTGCTGGGCCCGGCGGCCGCGGCGCCGTGCGCGCCCCTCCCGGCACCGCCCCGGCCCCTCCCGCAGGCCGCGCCCTCCGCCCGCCGAGGCCGCCTCCGCGCCCCGACCCGCGGGCGCCCGGCCTCTCCCGCCGGCCCGCCCCGGACTCCGCGCTCTCCCCGGCCGGGGCTGGCTCCGCCTTGCGCACTTCCCGGGAGCAGTTCCCCAGCACAGACTGGGATACAGTTTTTTTCCTTCTGGTGTTTTGCTTTTTTCCCCGCCTTCCCCACCCAGACTAAACCCCTTGGATCCCGGGGGGCGGGTTCCCCGCCGCGGGTGTCCGGAGGGCTGCGCTGGAGGCGCCGGGCACCCCCAGGCGGGGCGGCCGAGGATGCGGGGTCCGCTCCCACCGCGCGTGCCGGAGCATCTGGGGAAACTAGGATGAGTGAATAAGGAACTAGGATCTAGGATGAGTTGTTTCTCGCCCCCGGGGCACCCGCAGTGCCTGGCACTCCACGGGCGCTCAATAAATATTTGTTGAATGAATGAGCAGTTGACTACTGCGTTCACCCCCTAGAGCTTTCGCTGACACCACGAGAGCCGGAAGCCGGACTCCAGGGCAGACATGATCTCCTGTGGCCACCGTTTATAGCCTTCAAAGCAGGAACATTTGTTTTCTGGTAAACAGAGAACTCATGCAAGGGAGCCGGGCTCCTCAGAAGTATCAAATAGTTTCCGAGGGGAGCCTCTGTGGGAAAATTATGTAGAGAACCCTGACTTGGAAATCCTGTGTCCCCGAAACACCCGGACTCTTCCCCAGCTGAAGATATTCAGACCCAGCTGAAGAAATTCAGACCCTCATGCTCAAGGGAAAAGCCCGCCACAAAGACCTTTTCCAGCAGCCCAGCAGCCCAAAGAGCGTCCCTGCGGAGAAGGGAACCAAGCACATCCAAGCCGCTCTCGTTCACTAGCTGTATTGTTGGGAGAAAGAACCAAACGCAGGGACTGCTCATTTGAACTGCCCTAAACTGTTGGCGTCCTCTGAAAACGCTCCTCCTGGAACTCAGTTCCTCCTGGAGAGACCTCAAGGATGAAGATTGCATCTGAATCCCAGGCGGGAGTGGGCCCCCTTGCTACCTCACCCCTAGAAGTAAAACTTAGAGTAAAATTACCAGCTGATTTATGTTCACCATCTGAGAAATTGCCTCTTGAAAGACACTGTTTTGTCCTTGTAGTCTGTCTATTCGGAACACGAAAGGAAGATGAAATCAACGTGTAGTGAAATAGAGTGGAACTTCATTGAAGACTTAGTGCATTTAACTTTGGTAACTTTTTACAAAGTTACCAAACTTTGTAACTGACATTTTTTTTTCAAGGTCTTGTTCATGGTGGGTAACTCCTAGGGCTTCCTTTCTTCTCCATCACCAAATTGGTATTTATTCACCAAGTGCAATGATAATTTAAGAAATCAGTCACTTGAGACTTAACATCCAGAAGGAATTCCACCATCTCTCCCCCAAATTTATGTTCCTCTGCCAATGACATCATGATTAACCTAACTCCCCAGGTTAGGTAATTTCTTTTTCTTTCCATAAATATTTATTAAGTGCCTGCTAGGTGTCAAGCATTGTTCTAAGAATGGAGGCACAGCAGTGAATAAAGAAAAATCCCTACCCTCAGAGAGCTTACAGTCTAGAGGAAGGAGAGTAAAACAATGAACAAATTATGCCAAACGAGGCTAAGCCTGTAAAGAAAACTCCAAAGCAAGGAGGATCAGATGTGTGTGTTGGAGGGGGCCGTGCACTGCAGTTTTATATCAAGTGGTCTGGGAAGGCATCTCTGCTAAAGTGACCTTGAAGTGTAGACCTACCGGAAGTGAGGATTTCAGAGGAGAGTATCCAGACATCAAGAACAGCAAATGCAAAAGCCAGGGGGCATGTTTGGCTGGTTCCAAAACCAGGGAGGAACAGCAAGGATTCCTGGGTGGCAAGAGGTGTTAGTAAGGGGCAGAGTATGGGAGGGAACTTGTTCCAAGAGACATAGGGTGAGCCAATAAAGCAGGACCCTGAAAGGCATAGTGAGGACTTTATATATTGCTATGAAAAAAAAATTTGGGGGGATGTTGAACCAAGCAAGGACATAATCTAATTTGCCTGCTGTGGGATGGATAGACTATAAAGACACAAGGGAAGATGCAGGAAGATCAGATGGTTTGAAGGCTATTTCAGTAGTTCAGGCAAGGCATGAAGGTAGTTGGGTCCAGGATGTTAGGGGTAGAGATGGAAAAGAGGTTCTTGGCATATATTGAAGGTAGAAACAACTGGAGGGTAGTGTGGGCAGAAGGGGATTTACTGAGGGAGGCTTCTGGACCCCTCAGTGTACTTTCATCAGCATATGTTTTTCAAAAGTTTGGCGGATCTATCTATCATCTATCGATCTATGTTTGTATTATTTAAGAGCCTCACTGTATAGGCTTCAGGCCCTAGAAACTCTGGATCTTTCCTCCTTGTGTGAGATACCAGATGGGTCAAGGATAACCCTAAGAAGATAGGAATGGGTGATCCTGGGTCTGTTCGCCCATGTGCAGTAAAGCAATCTACTGAAACCGGGTCGTGGTGAAGGAAAGTGCAGCATTTATTACAGGGCACCAAGCAAGAAGTTCAGGACAGCTAGTGCTCAAAACACCTAAATTCCCCATGGATTGCATCAAAACATTTTTAAAAGGCCAAATGAGGGAGGGGCATCCCAGTGTGTGTGATCAGCTCGTGCACAATTCTCTGATTGGTTGATTGATGGTGAGTTAACAGGGCTGTGGTTAACATTATCTATCTATCCTTAGGCCCCAGTAGGCCTGGGGGCTACGTGCTCTTGGTCATCAAGTAGTTAACTTCTTCCATTTGGTGTGGGTTTTAGCATCTGTAAAACAACTCAGGAAATGTGCATCAGACACAATTATCTGGGTACTTCAAAGAGGAGCTATAGCAGGGGACCTGGGGGAGGGGTCTGTCCTGGGAAGGCCGGTTATACAACTACTAAATAGAGCTGCCATTTTCATGGTCATCTGTGATACCTGCCTGTCTTCACCTTTTATATCCAAGTTGTCCTGGACTGAAGTTTTCCTTTGATATTTCCTTAGGACTCACTTCACACCTTCCTCAACTCCAGGTAGACCGCTTGGAGCTCAAGTATTTTGCGCTCTGGAATAGGGGCATCACAAAGTTACTTCAGTCACCTGTGTCTGAGAAAATTGGATGACCGATGTTCTGTAACCACTGGTGTATTTTAAATGTAATACCTGTCAGAGTGTTAATGCTCATTCAGTAGAGCTGGATTTCTACCAAAATGATTTCAGCTGCCTCACCCCTCCCCCGCAAAACACTCACACTCCACCCCGCCCCTGCCCCTACCCCAGCACCTTGAATTGGAGGCTTTTTGCAAAACTTAAGGTTTGAATTTGGATGCTGAATATTTCAAGTGTGACAATAATTGCAATAAAAGGATTGGAGAAAAATGGAAATTTTTAGTTACAGCTTTCAGGATGTTTATTCTTTTTCCTCTAAAGACTGAAGTCCACCCACTTTGTTATATCAGATGGTTAAATCCCAATTTGAAAGTCCATTTAAATCATAAAAGCAGAGCTATTCAAAGTCTTTTATTAAAATGTGGCTTAAAATTAGAGAGTCAACTAGATGGGTAGGTGGAATAACAGCAGGATTCCCAGAAATATCCTTTACTTTTTCCTCTGATATCTTTTCAGAAGAAACATTAAGCGTATTCCACAAGCAGGGATGTTCAGACTCCAAAACCCACACAAACACACTTAAGCACTCACAAGTACTAGCATGCTCTGTTAGAAGGTGCCTTGGAGAAAGAAATGAGGATAAGTGAATTTGGAGACTAGTTTGACATGAATATTGTGACTCTCCCTGACAGTGTCTAAGCGAATAGATGGATGTGCAGACAACTGTCAAGAGCCTGGCTTCCAGGGCTTCCCTGGTGGCTCAGTGGATAGGAATCTGCCTGCCAATGCAGGGGACACAGGTTCGATCCCTGGTCCAGGAGGATCCCACATACCGCGGAGCAACTAAGCCCCTGCGCCACAACTACTGAGCCTGCGCTCTAGAGCCCGCAAGCCACAACTACTGAAGCCCGCGCACCTAGAGCCCGTGCTCTGCAGCAAGAGAAGCCACCGCAATGAGAAGCCCGTGCACCACAACGAAAGGTAGCCCCCACTCACAGAAAGCCCACGCACATCAACGAAGACCCAACGCAGCCAAAAATAAATAAATAAGTTTAAAAAAAAAAGAGAGAGAGCCTGGCTTCCTCCTTTGATTGCCAGGTTTGTTTTGCCAAATCTGGCTGACTTAATTGCTTCGCTCAAAGAAGCTATGGATTCTGTTAAAACCTTTTTTTTTTCTAGACAGAGGAGGCTCATTCTTTGATCCTACATATGAGTGAGTGTAGTTACTAGAACTATAATCAAAAGGGGGGGTATATATTTGACTCTAAACACCACTTTGCAATCTTCTAAGGGCAAACGCTTTGGGACGGGGTAAGCCAGGGATGGGGTGATGCATGGTAATTGGGACCCATGAGCTAAACTGGACAAAGGAACAGGTCTCTACAGGCCCAGAAACACCTTTTTCATATTCAGACTCACATCACTATCTATTCTCTGTTCCCAAATGCTTTGGTGAGCGTCTCTGGGTCTGTCCTTGGCTCTGCTCTGTGGCTTTGGAGTTCCAGTTTCTCTGATGAATGGGGAGATGATAATCAGGGTCTAAAACTATTCACACCCTCACAGGGTCTAAAACTATTCACACCCTCATCCCCATCACTGTGAGACTGATGCTTGGTGAGCACTTTCATAGCAGAAAGCTTTTAGCGTTGTTTCTAGAACGCTCTTTGCTGCAAATATCTAAATGTGCTCCAAGCCCCCCTTTGGGAGAAGTTGATGACATAGCAATTTCAAGTCATTAGTTTAATGAAAACTGGGTTGATCAATAGGGAAGAAAAAATGAAAACTACTTGACTTTAAAAAAAAAAACTATATTCATATATATCTTGAAAAACATATATATATGTTGAAAAATTATCTCCATAAAACTGTTTAAAACAAGAGACAATGAAAACTAAGAAGCAAAATGGAAAAATTAAGATGTAAACTTAAGTAAAAGTAATTCAACTGTATATACCATAATATGATTGTAACTACATAAAATTATATATTTACATGGAAAATGACTGTAGAGAAAAATGGGGGAAAAAAAGAACACTTTATTCAACCTTCTTCAGAACAAAATAAACAAAAGAAAACTACTTGGTTGTTGAGATTCCCTGGACTATGTATTACAGAAAAGCGGGAAGTTAAATGCCTACATTTGACTTTTATTTGGGGCAGGAGAGAAGTTTCACTCTGCAGCCCCTTCGTAAGAAGGACACTATTCTTTAGGTGACTCTCATATTCAGCAGACTTTTCTTTGAGGTCAGTTAAGAAGCAAATGTTTGATCCAGAATTTTTCTTTAGTACCAAACAGATTTTCCACGGTCACAAGCTGTAGTGTAACAACAGTAATTAACATGTATGGCCTGTGCCTGGTACTATTCTAGTTCAACTTGTTTAATCCCCACACAACCTAATGAGGTAAATAGAACTGTTGTCATCCCCACCTTACAAATGTGAAAATTGTGGCTTACCACACGTTAGGGTATTGCCTACATAGTTAGTTAGTGGCAGAACTACATTCAAACCCCAGGCAGACTGGCTCCAGGGTCCATGGTCTAAACCAAGGGTCAGTGAACTTTTATTGTAAAGGACCCATACATGTACTTTAGACTTTGCAGGCCTTATGGTTTCTATTGCGACCACTCCACTCTGCAATTGTAGCAGAAAAGCATCCATAGACAATACATAAAAAAATGAATGTGGGGCTTTCCTGGTGGCGCAGTGGTTGAGAGTCCGCCTGCCGATGCAGGGGACGCGGGTTCGTGCCCCGGTCCGGGAAGATCCCACATGCCGCGGAGCGGCTGGGCCCGTGAGCCATGGCCGCTGAGCCTGCGCGTCCGGAGCCTGTACTCCGCAACGGGAGAGGCGACAACAGTGAGAGGCCCGCGTACCGCAAAAAAAAAAAAAAAAAAAAAAAAAAAAAGTGTGGCTGTGTGTCAGTAAAACTTTATTTGTAGGCTTGGCATTTGAATTTCATGTAATTTTCATATGTTATGAAATACTATTCCTCTCTTGATTTTTTCCAGTTATTTAAAAACGTAAAAAACATTCTTGCAGACCGTACAAAAACAGGTGGTCGTCAGCTGGATTTGGCTTGAGGCCCATAGTTTGCCAACCCCTGCTCTACACTATGACTGCCACCCTTCGAAGTGCATGGGAAGGTGGGAGGGTGGGATGGGGGGTGGGGAGAGGTGTCGGGGAGGGGGCCTCCAGGAGAAGGAACAGGGAATGAAGGAGGCACCGATGTGGGACTTACCCACCAGAAGTCTGTTACATAAAGATTTGAGAGAAGCTTCTGGAAGAGAAGTCATTGGAAGAGAAGAACTCCAAGTAGCAACGGATGTCTTAGAAATCAGAGGATGGGGCACTTCTGAGAACAGTTGAGTATCTGTTTTGGGGAATTGTCTACTGGCCTAGCCCCTCTGAACCCTATTCTAAATGACGGAAACTATGAATAAAAGAAAAATAACTAAATCTCTGTAAGACAGTAGCACATAAACAACTGCTTTGGTACCCATTGAACAAGCAGACTTCTTAAAAGGGGAGGGAGGCAGGTTCATTGCAGCATATTCACAGTAGCCAAGATGTGAAAATGACCTAAGTGTCCATCGAGGGATGAATGGATAACGAAGATGTGGTATACACATACAATGGAATATTATTCATCCATGAGAAAGAAGGAAATCCTGCCACTTGCAAAAACATTGAGGACCTTGAGGACACCATGCTAAGTAAACTAAGTCAGCCAGAAAGATAAATACTATATGATCTAAATTCTTCGGAATGGTGTATTATTTGAAGATAGGAAAGTCTTGTTTACCTAGAATGTGAACAACAGGAAAATTTAAATGGCCATATTTTACTTAATGTTCTGTAAGCCATTTGAAGTAGAAGTATATTGATAAAATGAATAGATCTGGAGTGAATCTAGTCAAGAGTACAAGAAAAATTTAAATTCTGTACACACAGTTAGGAATACGAAAGGATACAGGACCACAGATATAGAAAAGCAAATTTATAAGAGACTATGCTGTATAGTTCTTAATTAATAAACTGTAAGAGTCACAATGAAAGACAGAATTCACTAGGAAAATGTAGGTGAACGAAATTGAGCCAAGAAGTAGAAAATCTGAGCTGACCAAACAGCATAGAAGGCGTGGAAAATATGGTCCAAATATTACATCTAAAAAATGTGCCAGCTCTAGATATAAAGGCATATACTTCTGTATATTAAAAGAATAGATCAGTTGAATGTAATATTAACTATTCCATAGAAAAAGATATAATGCTTCCTAATTTATTTTATGAAACAACACAACCCTGGCAGAAAAACTCGTTAAAATGTAGAAGAAAAAATATAAATGCAAACTTACATTTGTACAAAAACAGCTATAAATAGAAATGCAAAATAAAATATTAGTGAATCTCATTATGCACTCAATGAAAAGAGCAATGCAGAATGACAAGTTTTATTCTAAAAGTAGAAGGGTGGTCCAGTAGTGGGAGATTTAGCAACAGAATTTATCTCATTAAAAGGTCTCATAGGGCTTCCCTGGTGGTGCAGCGGTTGAGAATCTGCCTGCCAATGCAGGGGACACGGGTTCGAGCCCTGGTCTGGGAGGATCCCACATGCTGCGGAGCAACTAGACCCGTGAGCCACAACTACTGAGCCTGCGCGTCTGGAGCCTGTGCTCCGCAGCAAGAGAGGCCGCGACAGTGAGAG
Organism: Delphinapterus leucas; assembly: GCF_059928025.1. Lineage (NCBI taxonomy): Eukaryota > Metazoa > Chordata > Mammalia > Artiodactyla > Monodontidae > Delphinapterus > Delphinapterus leucas. The sequence goes on from NC_143134.1 coordinate 20,793,124, forward strand.
GCCCGCGCACCGCGATGAAGAGTGGCCCCCGCTTGCCATAACTAGAGAAAGCCCTCGCACAGAAACGAAGACGCAACACAGCAAAAATAAATAAATAAATAAATAAACTCCTACCCCCAACATCTTCTTTAAAAAAAAAAAAAGGTCTCATGGTGGGGAGGGATAAATTGGGAGATTGGAATTGACATATACACACTACTGTATATTAAATAGATAACTAATAAGGACCTACTGTATAGCACGGGGAACTCTACTCAGTACTCTGTAATGGCCTATATGGGAAAAGAATCTATTTATTTATTTATTTATTTCTGTTTATTTATTTACTTTTTGAGGCATGCCAGCTCATCGTTGTGCTGCATGGGCTTCTCTCTAGCTGTGGCGTGCGGGTTTTCTCTCTCTAGTTTGGCACACGGGCTCCAGGGCGCGTGGGGTCTCTCCTGGAGGCGTGTGAGCTCAGTAGTTGTGGCGCATGGGCTTAGTTGCCCCACGGCACGTGGGCTTAGTTGCCCCACGGCACGTGGGATCTTAGTTCCCCGACCGGGAATTGAACCCGCATCCCCTGCATTGGAAGGCAGATTCTTAACCACTGGACCATCAGGGAAGTCCTCGAAAGAATCTGAAAAAGAGTAGATATATGTACATATAAAACAATTCACTTTGCTGTACACCTGAAACTAACACAACATTGTAAATCAACTATACTCCAATAAGAATTAAAAAAAATAAAGGTCTCAGAGAAAAACCAAATGATCATCCGGATAGATGTGCAAAAGTATTTGATAAAATTAACATTCATTCTTGATCCAAACTCTTAGTCAACTAAGAATAGGATATACATCCTTAATTTGATGAAGAATATATATTGGAAACCAGCAGCTTGCATCACACTGAAGTGCAAATTGTCATGTAGTCCCATTCACCAGAAATAAGAAATTAAGTCCTCTAACACCATCATTAGATCAGTATTCAGGACTGCTCTGTCCAAAGCAGGGAAATGTGAGACAGGAACCGAGGACACCAAATTGTCATTATTTGCTAGTAGCGTAACTGGCTAACAGAATCAACAGTGAATATTTTCAAATAAACCTGAATTTTATCATAACTGTTCTCTCTTGTTTTGATGTTCATGTGAGGGGACCTCACGGGCAAAAAAAAAAAAATTAGGGCCATTTCATGAAATTTACTACTTGACTATAACACACGTGACATTTCAGTTTCTACAAAGTTTAGTTTTCTCCTTAAACGTATCTGTCTTTAAACACAGGAGAGAATTTAGGTTTAAAGTGATTTCACTTGTTACAGAGAAGCTTAAATAGGTCAACCCAATTACTGTTACTTTGTCACTAGTGTATGCTCTTGGAGGGAATGAGCCGTTCAGTGGGCTGCAGGACGTCACTGTGAATTCCTCCCCCAAAGCTGGTGTCACTGTTCCCCTAAAAGGCATTAGCAGGACCCTCAGAGCTCACCTCCCAGCCCGGTGTGACCTGACAGCTCCGCCCTTGTGGTCGATCTTTCTTAATACCACCATTTGTGCTCTGACCACAGAATTATGGTTGCAAACGAGACTCCGGGGTGTGGTTGCACGAATATGTTTTGCACAGAGCCTGTGTTTGCCTTCAGTTGGCTCTGAGTGAGCATCTTGCTGTGAGGGACTGAGTTAACTCTTAGAGGGTCTCTAAACTCTGTAATGCAGGGGAGCCCGGGGTATGTCACAGTTCAAGCCTGATGCAACCTAATAAAGTCAGATCTGTAGCTTCCTAGCTGGGCTAGAGAATGACCTGCCGTTAGTTGCAATGGCAGCAGCATAGGAAATTACATACACCAAGATATTGTGACAGCAATGCAAATTGAATTGGAAAATATAATGATCATTGCTGCTGAATGACCCATGAGCGTATCCATCAAGCAATTTAAAAATGATTTCAGAATCATTGGTACTTTTCCTTTTGCCACGCTCAAAAGTCTTTTCTTCAAACATTCCTTCTAATAAATGCATATCCTATGGTATTCTGGAAAAGGGGGCTTGAACTTTTCTTAGGACTAAAAGAGACCACAGATATAAAATATTCTTATTTCAATGCCCATAGGAAACAATACAGTCAAACTTAGAGAACGAATTAGAAAGAGGGCAAAACTTCAAAATAAATTTTAAAAATTTCATGAAATCAGCCCACGGCAATTTGTGTCTGCATTAAAAATACTAGGGCTTCCCTGGTGGCGCAGTGGTTAAGAATCTGCTTGCCAGTGCAGGGGACATAGGTTCGAGCCCTGGTCCAGGAAGACCCCACATGCTGCCGAGCAACTAAGCCTGTGCGCCACAACTACTGAGCCCTTGTGCGTAGAGCCTGTGCTCCGCAACAAGAGAAGCCACCACAGTGAGAAGCCCGTGCACTGCAATGAAGACCCAATGCAGCCAAAAAAAAAATGCACAAAACAAAACAAAACCAAAAAAAACTAAAAATAGAAATAATTTACTTTGCTATGCTACTGAATAGCCTACTAGACCATAGAGGGATAACAAAAATTAAAAGATCAAGGGGGAAATGCTCCTATTTCTGGAAAAGAAAGCTGAAAATGAATGCTTAAAAAAAAAAAAAAAAATCAGGGGACATGTAGTCCCAGATAAATATGGTACTAGTGCCACCTGCTGTTTTAAGTATAAATTGCAGCTACACAATAGCTGATCTGTTGTGAATATTCAGAATTTTTTAAAAACCTGCTTTCTTATGGCAGGAACAGGGGTTTTATGTTGCTTTCAATATTACCGGTTACCCAAATCTTACTAAGCTCTAAGAATAACTGTGGTAAGAGATTTACATAGACCCTCTCATTTACTTGCTGTAGTAACTCTACCAGGTAAGTAGTATTTTTATCCCCATTTATATAGGTGAACAAAATAGAGATTGAGGGACACTAAGGAACTTATCCAAGGTCAGGTACGTGGTGAGTGGCAGAGCCAAAGCTAGAACTTAGACTGTCTGATCAGAAGCTAACCTTAAGGTCGTTATTCTGCCTTTTTATCCTATGTTGCTTTGTATTGGGAGCTCCCTTTTGGGACATCTTTCAGAATATGTTTCCATCACTTCAGCCTTGGTTTACCAACTTCAAAAGGGTTCATACAGAGAAATGAATTATTATAAAACAGGATTAGAGGGCTTCCCTTGTGGCGCAGTGGTTGAGAGTCCGCCCGCTGATGCAGGGGACACGGGTTCGTGCCCCGGTCATGGAAGATCCCACATGCCGCGGAGCGGCTGGGCCCGTGAGCCATGGCCGCTGAGGCTGCGCGTCTGGAGCCTGTGCTCCGCAACGGGAGAGGCCACAACAGTGAGAGGCCCACGTACCGCAAAAAAAAAAAACAAAACAAAACATGATTAGAGCAAAGAAGAGGGTCTTTTCCACTTTCATAAAAAAATGCTTATCAAATTTCAGACCTTTGTATGCCTTTGTGCAAATTTGCTGTCTGACACTAATAACTTGTACATTTTCAGAGTACCACAGTTTAGCTATAGGAAGACGGGTCAGGTTTTCCCTGAAAGGAGCCCCTTAGACTGAGGATTCCACAACCATTGTACTTCTATCAGGAGGACAAGCATGGCTTTTGGTCCTTATTCTGTATATACGGCTTATTATTATCAAACCTTCTTTGGTTATTGTATGCAGATGCTAAGAACACTTAGCACTATCTTCTAACAAATCCCAGAGTTTGTGGCTAAGTATAATGTATTTTGTGTCCAAGTTTTAAAAACATAAAGCAGAGAGGGATGAAGCAAATGGAAAAGTATAGCAGTAGATGGAGTCCAGTAAGCAGAGGGGAAAAGTGGAGGGAGACACCGGCAGGGTAGCAAATCCAGCGAGAGGAAAGAAGCAAAATCAGAAGACTGTACCCAGGAGCCAGATACTGGAAGAGTGGAAGTTGGAGAACCAGTCCCAGCACATACCCACAAGCGGCACAGACAGCTGGAGTGATGCAGAGTCCAGGCTGATTAGAGGCAAGCGCTGGGGACTCCATGACAGTGTGTGTTGCTTCTTAGGAGAACATCTCTGAAACCAGATACTATTAGGGTTCTCCTTAAAAAAAAAAGACAACTCCCCTATAATTCTCAATATATAAACTTTTCAAAATAGATAAAATAATAAAATATCTATTTTTAATATTTATCACATTTTTTCTTTTCCATTAGAGTTTATTACAAGATACTGACTATAGTGCCGTGTGCTATACAGTAGGACCTTGTTGTTTATCTAATTTATCCCTTCCCCTCTCCTTTCCCGTTAATCATAAGTTTGTTTTCTATGTCTGTGAGTCTGTTTCTGTTTTGTAAATAACTTCATTAATATTTATGACATTTTAACTCACACATTTAAAATCACATTATCTAAAAATATATTAACTAGAAATATTGCTTTTATCCCTTTCCACTTACCTGGAACAATATTCAAACTCTAAATCAATGTCTCTGGTACTACTAGAGCCTCTTTGGAAGACAATTTGTCATAAAATTCAGCTGTAAAGAATTGAATAAAGATTTATCCACTGTCTTTGTGTGAGAAGGACTGAGCTAGCTATGTACTGTGAGTAACCAAGGATCTGCCTCAACCCACCTCCTCTCCTCTGCAGATCTGGCACTGGCAACATTTAATTCAATCCACCCGTAAAGAGTTGAAAACCTCAGTAGCTCAGTTCCAATCTGATCAAGCACGGTGTACCCAAAAGCTATGTCTTAGTTACCTAGTTACAATTTAGATTGGCATCTCAAAGCTGTGTAACTGATTCCTGGGCCAGCATCCACTTTTCACCTAGAGAATTTTGCTTCTTATGTGTGTGTGTGTGTCTGTGTGTGTGTGTGTGTGTGTGTAAAAACACATAAAATTTACAGACCCACAGATATAGAGGACAAACTAGTGGTTACCAGTAGGGAGAGGAAAGCAGGGGGAGGGGCAAGATGGGGGTAAGCGATTAAGAGGTACAAACTACTCTGTATGAAAGAAATAAGCTACAAGGATGTATTGCGCAGCACAGAGAATACAGCCAATATTTTATAATAACTTTAAATGGAGTATAATCTAAAAAATTTTGAATCACTATGTTGTACAACTGAAACTAATATAACATTGTACATCAACTGTATCTCAGTTAAAAAAAAAAAACACATGAAATTTACCATCTTAATCATTTTAAAAGTCCAGTTCAGTCTCATGAAGTTTATTTAGGCTGTTGTGCAACAGATCTCTTGAACCTTCTCTTCTTGCAAAACTGAAACTGTACACCCATTAAAACAAATCCCTCCTCCCTCCTCCCTCCAGCCCTTGGTAACCACCTTTCTACTTTCTGTTTCTGTGGCTTTGACTACTTTACATATGTCCTAAGAATGGAATCACACAGTGTTTGTCTTTCTGTGTCCCAGCAGTCTAGGGAGTGTTGATGGAAACCGAGGCAGAAGGATGGTCAGAAGCTAAATGTCTCAGGAAACAGAGCACGTGGGAGAATTCTACGCTTCCATGCTTCACTGCCTGTAAATCTCACTTAGAAAAAATAATGTACCTTTCATCATGCCCTCTTTGGTTTATAAAGGCAATCTTGTAACAAAGGGCTAGGTCTTTTCTTCAATGATCCAGCTATGTTACGTAGCTCAGATCTCCAGTGTCCTTGTATATATATCTGTCAGAGATTTTTGTGCGTCATCACCATCTACTTCCAGCTTGGAGACATATGTGCTTTGTCAAATTCCACAAAAGGAGGCATGCTGGAGGGGAAGAAAGAGCATAGATTCTGAAGTCTAGACCTTAAGGACACTAATCTTAGTCCATTGCTTTTAATCTTGGGTAAATCATTTAAATTCTTTAAATTTCAGCTCTCTTGTCAAATGAGGATGGTAATACAAACTACAATTTTTTGGTGAGGATTTAATGAGCGCGATTGTAACAATTTTTAAAAAGTGTTATATAAACATTGACTACGTTTGTTTTAATATCAGTATAATAGCATTTCTTGCCAATTTCTGTTTCAACTTGTTGTCTGTTAGCTGCTTCTTTTCTCTTTCTAACTCCGAGGAGAGCAAGTTCTTTATCAGATCCCCTTCAGAGTTCTGAAAAGTAAATTCTCTTTTCTCCATAATGGAAAAAAAATGCCTGCGTCCTCCTTGGGGTTTACAGTTACTCTGAATACAGAAATAGTTACTCAAGATTTATCAACTCGTGAAAACGTTTGTGGGTGTGTCAGAGATTGCTACTTTTCCCTGGGTATCCATTCTCCATAATCCTTTGATAACAGAACTTCCAATTTTTAGCTGGATGCGTAGCAGCCTAGAATAAAGATGAATATTTCTCAGCCTCCATTGTGGCTAGCTATGGTTAGGTGCTGAGTTCTGGCCAATTGAAATTGTATCAACCTACACATTTTTTAAGCAAAAAAGTTAATACAGGCAATTAACCTTTCTCAAAGCAATTGGGGGAGGGGATTGCAGGAGGCAGCCTTATGAGCTGCCGAGTTCCAAAACATTTTGTCATTGCTTCAATCCATCTGGTAGCATGAAGGAGAAGCCAAGCAATGATCCTGGTCGCCCGATGATTATGGAATTATCAAATCGGACCCTTTGAGGCATGGTTTATGGACAAGTGAAGTAAAGTTCTTTCTTGTTTACGTCACTGTTGCTTTGGATTTTCTGTCACTCAGAATGGAACCAGCTCCCAACTGATTCAGGCTGATCGTGATCATAATTATTACTCACTTAGTATTTTTGCACATAGTACTACTTTAAAAAATCCACACCGGGCCTCCCTGGTGGCGCAGTGGTTGAGAGTCCGCCTGCCGATGCAGCGGACGCGGGTTCGTGCCCTGGTCCGGGAGGATCCCACATGCCGCGGAGCGGCTGGGTCTGTGAGCCATGGCCGCTGAGCCTGCGCGTCCGGAGCCTGTGCTCCGCAACGGGAGAGGCCACAACAGTGAGAGGCCCGCGTACCGCAAAAAAAAAAAAAAAATCCACACCACACGTGGTGATCTGTGCCTAGCACATCCGAAAACATAGAAAGGGTTCATGTGTTAATGTGGTAGAGACAGCTGGCTTAACTAAGAAGCAGAAATCACTTGAATATTTAAACAGAGCTGCCAATCCCAGGTACTGGTTACACAGGGAATGGAAGAGCCCAACAGAGGAAGGACAATGAACTAAACTAGAGATTACCAACAGCTGCTACCGCTGCTGGGGTAAAGGGACTGAGGAAGGTGGTGGTGCAGACTGTATTATTGTTTCCCTTTTTATTCACTGCTCTCCCAGGAAGAGGGCCATCCATCCACCCTGCCTCGTTGATATGTGATTTGCTTTGGCTAATAAACGTGAGCAGAAGTGACATAGAAAAAAAAAAAAAAAAAAAAGAAGTGACATAGACTACTTCCAGGAAGAATCACATGACACGAGTAAGATGACAGGCGTGCACAAGGTTTCTAAGAGGTAGGCAGCTTGGTAAAGGAGGAAGCCCTGGGCTTGGAGTCGGGACATCTGCTTTCAATTCCTGGCTCTGCCACTTACTATCTAATAGGCCTTGGGCCAGTCACTGAAGTTTACTCAATGTCAATTTCTTCACTGGAGGAATGGGCTCAATCATGGATTTATAATGGTCTCTCAACATCCTTTCATCTTGCTGTAATATACCCTGGATCAACCATACATTAACAATTCCTTAAAGGAGAACTTCTTGTCCCTAGATCGAGTACTTTTCTTTCCTGTACGTGTCACTTCGACTAAACATTATTCTTGTCCCGGTATTTACTTACCAAGTGGGATTTTTATTTTTACTCCTAAGAATGAATATTTCCTCCATGAACTAAAGCAGTGCAAAGTTTACTCATTCCAGATTTTAATAGAACAATTCCATTAGCTGGAAACAAGAGTGTCGGTTTCAGGAGTGACTTAGCAGGTGCAGGAAAAGCATAACACTTAAGGGCCTTGGAGAAATGCAGATCCTTTCAAGTGGTGTTAAGTGTTTTGATGGAGCAATTTTCAAAATGCAGCTGTAATGCACACTTTAAGTCCCTGGCCCCCACTCCAACCACATTTCAAAGTTGCCAGTTGGGCTTGTCACCTACCCTGTCACCACCTTCTTTTCCTATTCTTCAGTGGGAGAAAGATCTTATTTCACTTGCGTTCTACCAACAGGATTTCCTGAACTAGGATGACCAAGGCCATCTCTGGGAGTTTTAAATCTTACACACCATTGTGATAAAAGTTGGGGTTGGTGGGACTTCCCTGGCGCTCCAGTGGTTAGGACTCCGCCATTTCCCTGCCAAGGGTCTGGGTTCAATCCCTGGTCGGGGAACTAAGATCCCATAAGCCATGCGGCAAGGCCAAAAAAAAAAAAAAAATTGTGCCAAAAAAATGGGGTTGACAGTGAGGAGTGCCTTTCTGAATGAGCAGCCGTAAGACCAAGAGTTGTGGTGCTTTCCAAATCACCATATCAGTGTAAGTTAGTGATGTGCTTCGAAGTCATCCTGTTAGGTACTTCTTCTAAAGGGTAAAGTCCTGGCATTGGGGGTGGGGGGAAGACCACCCAGAGGAAAGGTAGAGTGGAGTGGAACCCTGGTAAAAGAAGGGAGGCCTCCTACCTGCCTGGTTGAAACAGCCTACGTCCCATCTCTCCTAGGCACTGTCCTGTGATCTCGTACCAAACCTTTTGACCGGTGGCCACACTGACTTCCAAACAAATGGCCATGAGCAGGGCAGGTGGGGGCATCCCTCCATCACCCTCTAACAGGGCCTAGCTTTGTCCTTATGCGTGGCCCGAGGCTTGTTCTCCGTGCTAGCCTTCTGCAGATGGGTAGGATCGCAGAAAGCTTCTTCCAGGTTGAGTGTTTCGGGACAGAACAGTGTCTGATAATTCATGGGCTTCCATGAAAATGGATCTTCCACAGTTTTCCTGGCCTAGTTAAACTTCCCAAACTAATACATACAAAATGAGAACATGGCCGTCCCTACCTTCCCCAAGGAAAAAGGGTGGGACTTGATTCCATTTGTCACATTTTCTCCACTGACAGCCTATGTGATTGTTGCCATTTCTTTTAATTTTTAAAAGTAGTACAGTTAAGTCCCCTACATACAAACGAGTTCTGTTCCGAGAGCACGTTCGTAAGGCCAGTTTGTCTGTAAGTCCAACAAAGTTAGCCTAGGTACCCAACTAACACAATCAGCTATATAGTACCATACTGTAATAGGTTTATAATACTCTTCACACAAATGATACATAGAAAAGCACACAGAAAAAATAAAGAAACGTATTTAATCTTACAGTGCAGTACCTTGGAAAGTACAGTAGTACAGAACAACAGCTGGCATCCAGGGGCTGGCACCGAGTGAACAGGCAGGAAGAGTTACTGACTGGAGGAGGGGGAGGAGGTGGGAGATGGTAGAACTGAAGGATGGTCAGCGATAGGAGAGGGAGGGCAGGCTGCAATGTCACTCACGCCTGACGTTGATGGCGTAGGTTCTGGTTCCTTGCTGGATTCAATTCTATCTACCCTCTTGAAAAAACGATCTAGTGATGTCTGGGTAGTAGCTCTTTTCTTCTCATCATAGATGACATGGTAGCACTGGATTGCATTCTGCACGGCTGCTGCTACCTTCGCGTACCGTTCTGTTTGTGGTACACATTCTAAGTCCTGTGCCTTAAAAACCAGCAGTGCCTCCTCAAATAACGAAAATCCCCTTGCCATTTCCTGTGTTGGGAATCGCTTCAGTTCCTCGGTTACTTCTTCTTCCTCTTGTCTCTCTTTGTCCTTTCTCTGGGCCTCCAATTCCATCGGGTCTTCATTAGTAAGCTCCTCATGTTACACAGCAAGGAGTTCAGTGAAGTCGTCCTCTTGCAGATCTAGCTTGAAATAAAGATACTATACTACTGTACCCTATACAGTCCTGTACAGGAAAGTACACAAAAGCACAACCAGTCGTAGAAGATGCACACACGTGACAATGTACACCAGACACGTAAACTAACTTACGTGACTGGACATGTGAATGCAAGTTCGCAACTTGAAGGTTCGTATTACTTACTGTACAAGTAATACATGCATCGTGTATTGTACTGTACTTACTGTACAAGTAATACATGCATCGTGTATTAATTTCCTGTCGATGCTGCAACAAATTATCGCAAATTTTAGTGGCTTAAGACAACACATCTCTATTATCTTCCAGTTCTACAGGTCAGAAGTTCAAAATGAGTCTTAAGGGTTAAATCAATGTATTGGGATAACTGTGTTCCTTCTGGAGCTGTAGGGGAGAATCCTTTCCCCTGCATTTCCCAGCTTCTAGAAGCCACCTGCTTTCATTGGCTCCTGGCCCCTTCCCCCATCTCCAAAGTGTATCACTTCAACCTGTGCTTCCATCGTCATATCTCCTCTCTGCCTCTTACCCTCTGCCTCCCTCTTATAAGGACCCTTGTGATTGCATTGTGCTCATCCTGATTAAGGAGGATAATCGCCCCATCTCAAGAGCCTTAACTTAATCATATCTGCAAAGTCACTTTTGCCATTAAGGTCACCACTCACAGGTTCCAAGGATTAGGAAATGAACATTTTGAGGATCATTGTTCTACCTAAGACACATAATAAAAAAAAATAATAAATAGTAAAAATAAAAAGTAAAATACCCGGGGCTTCCCTGGTGGCGCAGTCGTTGAGAGTCCACCTGCCGATGCAGGGGACACGGGTTCGTGCCCCGGTCCTGGAAGATCCCACATGCCGCGGAGCGGCTGGGCCCGTGAGCCGTGGCCGCTGAGCCTGCGCGTCTGGAGCCTGTGCTCCGCAACGGGAGAGGCCACAGCCACAACAGTGAGAGGCCCGCGTACCGCAAAAAAAAAAAAAAAAGTAAAATACCCGCCCCAGATAATTTTAACTGTTCCTATTATTATTTCATCTGCTTGTTTGCTACCGAACTCTAAATAACATGCTTATATATTTCTATTTTTTGATTTATCAACTTTAAAAATGTCTATTGACTCCCTGAATTTAACACTCTCACCTCCCTTCTCTTGCCTCTCAACACTCCCTCACCCCTCCAATTTAGTTATATATTAACTGACTTTGACTTTATTTATTTTTAAAATTTATTTATTTTTGGTTGCATTGGGTCTTCGTTGCTGCGCGATGTGTGGGCTTCTCACTGCAGTGGCTTCTCTTGTTGCGGAACACGGGCTCTAGGTGCTCGGCCTTAAGTAGTTGTGGCACACAGGCTTACTTGCTCCGCGGCATATGGGATCTTCCCAGACCGGCGCACGAACCCGTGTCCTCTGCATCGGCAGGCAGACTCTCAACCACTGCGCCACCAGGGAAGCCCCGATTTTTATATTTTTAATTGAAGAGTTTAAAATATTTATGTAGTCAATTTATCAATCTTTTCTTTTATGGCTTCTGAATTTTGAGTTTTCCTTAGGAAAAAAATCTTCCCTGCTCTAAAGTTTTAAAAGAATTTACCCATGTTTTCTTTTATATTTTTATTTTTTTCTTGTAAATATTTGATCCATTTGGAATTTAATCTGGTATACAGTGTGAGCTTTTTGTACAACTTTTCCCTTTCCAAATCTCTTCTTAGTTGTCTGAATACCATTTACTGATATGAGATTTACCTTTATCACATACTAAATTCCCATATATATTTTGGTTAATATCTGGACTTTCCATTCTGTTGTGTTTATTCATTCATGTCTCAATAGCAAACTATTTTAATTTTTGTGATTTCAATAATACGTTGCAATATTTAGTAGGAAAATTCAATGTTCATTTTTTCTTTTTAATTTCAAAAATGTCCTGGCTCTTGCTTTTTTTTTTGGCCACACCAAGCAACTTGCAGGATGTGGGAACTTAATTCCCCTGGCTCTTGCTTTCTTATTTACATATATACAGTTGAGAATCTGCTTCTCCCAGAGATCTAATATACATAAACAGATGTTTTCATTTTTACTCACTACATTCTCTTTCTTTAGGACTTAGACATTTTAATGTACTCCTTCCCTTTGATGATAAGGTTTCATCACAGACCCAAGCTTACACACCTCTCTTTTTTCCCTATGATGAGTGTATCCTAAGAGACTCCTTGGACTCTAACATGACCCACTTCTGCCAGGGACCCTGCATCCTCCAATCCGAATTCTATGATTGTCTCAGTTCAGGCTTGAGCTGGACCTTGATGACATAGTCATTCACGCTTTCAGTATTTGTTAGCACCTTCTCAAATATCCAGGAATAGTATGAATTAAATAAGAAATGAACAGCCCTAAAAGAAGAAGATTATGAAACTTTTCAGAAGGAAATATTCCAGTAATTAAAACTCTGTGACACTAGTGAAGACTAATGGAATAAAATATGAGACCTAGAAAAAGACCAACTATATACGAGAACTTGGTTTATGATATGATGACATTTCAAATCAGATGAGGAAATATATTCAAAAACGGTAGTATTGGGATACAGGCTGAGCCATTTCAACAAAAGCCCCAGAAATACAGTTGCTACTCCATGTGTGGTCTGCACGCTGTGGTCCATGATGAGGTAGGTTCTGAAACTGTGTAAGCATTTAGAAGCTTTCATAGAAATTTGACCTTGCTGTCACCTGCAAGTGCACGACGGTCTCACTCAACAGAGTGTATTGCAGTATGGATGTTGAGAACTCAGGTGTGGTGAAGGTCATGTGACATCTTCGGCGTACTAGTCGCGGGCAGTAGGACCCTGGTACAGCGTGTGATATTTTAATTTCAGTTTGAGAAAATGTCATGATTTAAAAACTTTTCAAAACATTAGTAATTATTGATAGTTATAATACTATTTTAAAAATTCATAATTATTTTATTTCTTAACCCAGCCTGTGTGTGTGTGTGTGTGTGTGTGTGTGTGTTAAAAGGAACTTTATTGGGTGTTGGGGGTTCAGATGAGGTCCATGAGGCTATCATCCTCCATGACGCTGGGCTGCAGGCCTGGCTGGGGGATGGGGCCCCAGAGAACCCTGCTGAGCAGCCTCTGACCTGGCAGTGGAGCCCTGGGGGGAAGCTGCGCAGGCCAGGACTGGATGGGCGGCTGGTGCGGTGGGGACAGCAGTGCAGGGGCCCGTGGTGGCTGGAGGTGGTGGAGAGAGGCCTGAGGTGGGGGAACCCCAGTCTAGGGCGGTGGTGGGTTGAAGAGGAGGCTCCGCAGTTGGGGGTCGGCCCCGGGGTTCTGGGGCCGATGGGTGGGGCCGGGAGGGGGTGAGCGGGGGGCCGCTCCAGGAGGGCCTTGTGGGGCGCCTGGGCAGTCCCCCGAGGCTGGGGCTGCGGCGGCCAGAGCTGCTGCTCAAGCTTCTGCTGCTGGAGTCGCTTGTGGTTGGTGATGACCTCCCGGATGCCGCTGGCAACGTGTCTCTGGTCTTAGGGGATGAGGCCCATGAAGACCTTCTTGAATGAGTACGGCAGCATGAGCACATGCACCTCGCAGGGGGCCGCGTGGGGAAGCGCACACAGCCAGCGAAGCCGTTGCCCAGGATGTGGTAGAGGCCTCGGAGGGAGTCCAGGTCCTTGTCGGTGAAGTGGAAATGGACCATCCCTGAGTTCCACAAAGGGCGCAGGGTGCTCAGCAGCTGCTGGGGGATGAGCTTCATGATCAGTGCTGTCCTCTTTTCAGCTTCTCACCGTGACTCAGGTAGACCTGAGAAGGCAGTGACCTACTCAGCTTGGTGTTGGCACCACAGAGGCAGGTTTGGGCTTCTCCTGCCACTCGAGGATCCCGCTCCAGGCCAGGAGTATGTTGGAGACTGACTGCTGCCCGCCGAGGGCCAGGGTCCCGAGCTGGGCCGGAGAACAGTGCCCGCCCTGAACAGTGCCCCGGGCTGCCCAGTTGGGGGGCCAGGACCGGGCCAGGGGCCACAGTGGAGACCAGGCTGGGCTGGGAAGGTGGGAGGCGGCTTGGGGGCACCGGGAGGCCCGGGCCTGACTGTAGGGGGGGACCCACTCCTGGAGAGGCTTGCTGAAGAGGGTTGATGGGCGCCGCGAGGGCCCAGCCCAGCCTTCTGGTTCTTGGCGGCCTCCATGACGCTCTGGGCAGCCACCTGAGCTGCACTCAGGGGACCTGGTACTGCGGGGGGACAGAGGGCAGAGGCTGCTGGGGGGCTGCCAAGAGCGGGGCGCCCGAGGGAGGATCTAGAGGCAGGGGCACGGGCAGCTTTAGCTGGAGGGGGCCTGGGTCCAAGCCACCCCCGACGGGCAGCACAAGCCCCCGCACCAGCACCATGTGCCTCGGGTCCTGGCTCACGTCTGTTGGTGGCTGCAGTGGCTCCAGCCTGGCGGGAGGAGCCGCCTTCTCGAACAGAAGCTGCAGGGCAGGCAGCTTCCAGGGCAACACGATGGAGAAGTAGATTCCTCACTCCCCAGCCTTCTGCACGAGGGTCTCCGTCGTGCACCCAGAGTATGTGTTGCCCTCGACAGCAGGCAGCAGGTAGAGGGGCGAGTTACAGTAAGGAGGCAGAGTCGGTGTGTCTGGCCAGTCTGCTCGGGCATCTTCTTGAAGTCATCGAACAGCTGCAGAGCCCTGCTGACGCCTTCAGCGATGAGGCTGCAGCTCTGGCCCCGCCCACCCCCACCCCGCCATGAACTTCATGCCATCGAGCCAGATGACAAACCCATAGGCGCTGCTGGTGGGAGCGTGATATTGTACTTAGAACTCGGGAAAGCAGTCCACTGTGTTGAACACCACGAGGCTGTACTGGGTCCCCGCATAGTCTCCCCCGAAGTCCGTCTCGGCAGCAGGACCACCATTAAAATACTTGATGGCCAGGAGCAGGTAGTACTTGCGGAGGCCCTCGAAATAGGGCCCCAGGTTGGCTGTGCCCTCAATCGCAAACACCACGTCAGCTACGAGGCCCCCTGGCCCAGCCGCCAAGCCAGTTTGAAATTCATAGTTTAACATTATTAGCCCAATGAAATACTTTTTTTTTTTTTTTTTGCGGTACGCGGGCCTCTCACTGTTGCGGCCTCTCCTGTTGCGGAGCACAGGCTCCGGACGCGCAGGCTCAGCGGCCATGGCTCACGGGCCTAGCCGCTCCGCGGCATGTGGGATCTTCCTGGACTGGGGCACGAACCGGTGTCCCCTGCATCGGCAGGCGGACTCTCAACCACTGTGCCACTAGGGAAGCCCAGAAAAACATTTTTTTATGGTTTATGTTTTTTGTGTCCTAAAACAACATTGCCTACCTCAAGGTTTTAAAGATTGTCTACTTAGGTTCTTTCCTAAGAGCTTTGCAATTTTTTGTTTTTTCATTTAGATTTATGATACACTTCTAATTTTTATGATGTGTGAGGTAAGGATTAATGTTCAGTTTTTAAAAATTCAGATATCCTGTCATCCATCACTATTTGTAGAAAAGACTTTCCCTTCTCTGTTGAATTACCTTGGCATGTTTGTGGAAAATAAACTTACCATAGATAAGTGGTTCTACTTCTGGAGTCACTTTCCTGTTCCAGTCATCTTTACGTGGATTCTTTTACCAAAACCACGTTGTCTTAATTATTGTAGCTTTATAGTAAATCATGAAATCAGATAGTTTTCTCCACCTTCACTCTTTTTAAAAATGACTTTTGCTGTTCTAGGTCCATAGGAATTTCATTACAAATTTTACAATTAGCTTGTCAGTTTCACCCAAAGTGTCTGCAGGAATTTTTGATCAGCATTGCATTGAATCTATAAATCAACATGGGGAGAATTAATAATATTGTGTTTTCCAATCCAAAAACATATTATATTGCACCATTTATTTAGGTCTTCTTTAATTTCTTAGAGCAATATTCTATTCTTTTCAGTGAAGAAGTGTTGCATGTCTTCTGTTATGTTTAATGTGCCTAGTTTTATAACATGTCTGTGTTGTTTATTATTATATTTTTTGAAATATGATTTTGTTATCAATATTATGAAGTCAAATAGTAAAACATTTGGAAATTGTCTCCGTTTTTTATTCATTTCATGTTTTCTAGAGATTTAATTTTATAGTATATTTCAAAAGTATTCTTCCATGAGAGATTGTCCTCCATCACAGATAGAGAAGTACTTGTCTACAGATACAGAGTCTAGGTCTGGTCAGTGTCTGAAGTTCTTATCATCTTCCGAGCATTCTTGGGAAGGGGGCAAGAACAGCCAGGGAAGGGCATACCTAACTCTTCTGAAAATGATCTGGAAGTGGCACGTATTAATCCTGCTCACATCTCATGGACCCCGTTTGCTGCAAGGGAGGCTGAGAAGTGTAGCTTTTGGTGGCTGACATGAGTCCAGTAATGGCTGTCATTATGGAAGAAGGGAGGCATGGATGTAAATAAAAACAAAAATAAACAAATGGGACCTAATTAAACTTAAAAGCTTTTGCACAGCAAAGGAAACCGTAAACAAAACGAAAAGACAACCTACAGAATGGGAGAAAATATTTGCAAACAAAGTGACTGACAAGGGATTAATCTCCAAAATAGATAAACAGCTCCTGCAGTTCAATATCAAAAAAACAAACAACCCAATCAAAAAATGGGCAGAAGATCTAAATAGACATTTCTCCAAAGAAGACATACAGGTGGTCAAAAGGCACATGAAAAGATGCACAGCATCACTAATTATTAGAGAAATGAAAATCAAAACTATAATGAGGTATCACCTCACACCAGTCAGAATGGCCATGATAAAAAAATCTACAAACAATAAATGCTGGAAAGGGTGTGGAGAAAAGGGAACCCTCTTGCACTGTTGATGGGAATGTAAATTGGTACAGCCACCGTGGAAAACATCATGGAGGTTCCTTAGAAAACTAAAAATAGGGTTACCATATGGTCCAGCAGTCCCATTCCTGGGCATATATCTGGAGAAAACCATAATTCAAGAAGATACATGCACCCCAATATTCACTGCAGCACTATTTACAATAGCCAGGACATGGAAACAACCTAAATGTCCATTGATACAGGAATGGATAAAGAAGATATGGTATATATACATATACACACACACACACACACACACACACAAAATGGAATATTACTCAGCCATAAAAAGAACAAAATAATGCCATTTGCAGCAACATGGGTGGACCTAGAGATTGTCATACTGAGTGAAGTACGTCAGACAAAGACAAATATAATATGATATCACTTATATGTGGAATCTAAAAAAAATGGTACACATGAACTTGTTTACAAAGCAGAAATAGAGTTACAGATGTAGAAAACAAACTTACGTAGAAGGGGAGGAGAGGGATAAATTGGGAGTTTGGGGTTGACATGTACAACACTACTATATATAAAACAGATAACTAATAAAGACCTACTGTATAGCACAGGGAACTCTACTCAATACTTTGTAATGATCTATATGAGAACAGAATCTGAAAAAGAGTGGATATATGTATATATATAACGGATTCACTTTGCTATACTCCTGAAACTAACACAACATTATATATCAACTATACTCCAATAAAAATTAAAATAAGAAGTGGGGCATGGATATGGCTATGGTTAGATCTCTGTCACTGTTGATCCTTCTGGATCCCTAAATGTTAATGCTCTCCTCTCTTCCAATGCAGAGAAGGTACTCACACCTCCTCAAGTGAGACACCTCATCCTTCTTAATAGCTAGGATATCAAGTTGTTATGCGTCCTCCTCCATCAAGTTTAGATATAGCTTCTCATGATCTGATAACCAACCGTGGAGCAGAGTACCATGCACCAGTTACCAATCCCAGGGGAGGACTCCAACTGAAGGAAGCATAGCAAAGTTTACCACTATGCCAACCAGCAGGAATAGAAGTCCAAACTTCTTCCCATTGTATCTTATATCAAAGTGGCCAAGAAAGACAGCACTGGATGAAATAAAGCTTTACTTACACAGAAAGGCGCCAGGGTAAGATTAGCTTCAATTGTGTGCCTTAGTGTTCCCTGGCCAGTGGCTTGTTCCTGGCAGTGACACAGGGCAGTTGGCCTATACGTACTCTTTTGGTGCTGCAGTTGAAGGAATCTTGTCCCTTCCCTGCAAAGGACAGACATAGCTGTGGGGTTGGCCAGCTGCCATTTGACACACACGCTTTAAGCAGAGACAAAAGAGTACTCATTGAGCATGAAACAAGGAAAGATATTCCCACACAGGGCGATAAGCCCGGCACAGGCTGTGTGGGCCCTTTATCTCTTGGTAGGAAGTGTTTCAGGCCCAAGGCCCATTCTGATGCAGCAGAGTTGGGGCCCAAAGACTGCGTGCATGAGACAGCCTTTCCCAACACGTACAAAACAACACCCACATTGTCTGTGGTCCCTCCCAGAGATGCAGTACGAAATGGTAGACTAGGACAAGGACAGCTGCTATAAAAATCCTTATTTGGAAAAGAAAAAAAATTGGAAACCCGGCACCCAGTGGTCCATAGCGTTGATCAATTTCTGCAGGACAAGATGTGAAGGCCCCCTGCCCTGGCAGTGGAGTAACTTTTAGGCAAGATTCTGGTTCTGCTCTCTGAGAATAGCTCTCTTGTCCGCTGTTCTCTCTGAAACCTAGTTTTGTAATGAAATTGACACTAGAGGGTCAGGCCACTTAAAGTCTGCATCACGTTTACAACCTGCTTCCTGCTGGTGCAGGACACACTCAGCTCCTCCTTGAGGGAGGCAGCCCGATGTCTAAACAAGTCATTGCATCTCTGTCAAAACCCAGGACCTGGTGTCAGTGCACGGTCTTTTCCATGGTGTGCTGAGGGTGTAATCATCTAGGCCAGGAGGTAGCGCTCACTATCTCTCTCCAGTCTTATTGGCTAGAACTTTTCATGTGTACACACCTGGCTGCAAGAGAACAGGAAATGGGGACTTCAGCTGGGATATATATATATATATATATATATATATATATATATATACCTGGGTATATCCATATGCTTAGCTAGAACTCAGAAGTCCTGTTTGGAAAGATGTATTGAATAGATGAAGGATGCTCGTGAACAACTAGTCTGTCTCAGCCACACTCAGGCACGAAGTCTCCCTCCTACACCACTCACAAACGTGGAACTGAGCACGTTTCCATCACTAATACACACACACATAAATGCACGCACACTTACACAAAGCTTTTGTTGGTGGTAATAGACTACTTGCTTTCGGAAGATGGGTGGCGTTTATGTAACAAAAATAAAATGATAATAGTAGACCTTCTGGTTCTCTAAAGACCCTCAGCCATTTCATTGCATTTCTCAACCTCCCTTCTGCTTTTCTCTTTACTTGCCTCTGTCTGCACTCCAGCATTTCTATTCATTCCTATTCCCAAGTGGTTTAGCTTTTCTTGTGCCCCCTTGACTATTACTAATGGCCTGACAGTCGCACTTTCCACCCAAGTGATATTATTAAAGAATTTTGCTAAAGGAAGTCAGGTCTCCTTTAAAAGGAATTCAAGGGACGTACTAGGACTATAATGTAGAACATGAGGAATATAATGAACTCTGCTGTATGTTGTATAGGAAAGGTAGAAAGAGAGCAAATCTTAAGAGTTCTCATCAAAAGAAAAAAATTTTTTTCTATTTCTTTAATTTTGTATCTATATGATATGATGGATGTTCACTAAATTTATTGCCATCATCATTTCATGATGTATGTAAGTCAAATTGTTATACTGTATACCTTAAACTTCTACAATGCTGTTTGTCAATTATATCACAATAAAACTGGAAGAAAAAAGATAAGTTAAAACATGACAACTGAAAAAAATGAATTCAAGGGCTATTAAAATTATGATTTTCTTTCATCCTGTTCAGAGTTTGTGTATTGCACAGAAGAGACTGAAAGGGACTAGAAAGGGACTATACTATTATAATAACCTTATAAGGTAGGTCTTATTTTTATTACTTCCATTTTCTAGATAAGGAAACTAAAGCACAGAGAGGGTAAGTTACTTGTGCAAAGCTCACACAGCTAATGATAATAATAATAACAAACAGAGTGCTTACTGTAATCACGGTTCTGAGTGTTTTATACGTAACAATACCATTTAGTTCCCATCTGTGTGATAGATGATGACATGTTCCCCATTTACAGATGAATAAACTGAGGCCTGGAACAGTTTAGTAAGTTGCTCAAGGTTACACAGCTAGTAAGTAAGTGGCAAGGTTGGGATTTGAATCTGGGTCTAGGTCCATGCCTGTAAAATTTACATTCTTTTATTTCTTTTTAAAAATTTTTTTTCTTTTGTTTTTTTTTTGTTTAAGAAAAGTTTTTTTGTTTTGAAACTTTACATTTTTAAACATTAATGTTCACAGCCCAAGCTTACATGGTAAACTTAATGAGTTGATCCTCTCAAACAAAGGGGTCCTGACAGAGATGACCTTTGAGAGTACCAATATCAGGGATAAGGCCTGGTGAAGGTTCTCTGACTGTGGGGTCATGATGTGTGTTAGGTCGGTGGATTTGAGTTCCACTACAGAATCTAGTTGGGTGCATCCATTCACAGCAGGGTGGAAAGACTCCTAGGAGGTCAGGGTTTGAATTACAGCAACCTGAAAGCTAAGTGAGGTCCCTGCCTGGAAAGTAAACATCGGAATGCTTATTCAAAAAGCAAAGCCTGGATTTGCTGGGCTCTCTCGAGAGATGCCATCGTTATTGAAGGCCTTATACCATCTGGCTCCCTGTGCACAGCAAAACCTAATGATGCTGACAGGTCACGAAAGTTCACACTAATGGGCTCGTGTTTTATTTATTCAGGTGCTGATTTGACATTTCCCAGCCCTGATGAATCTATGGATTTGGAAGTAACTGGGTCCTCTCTTTCTATACCGTGATGTTATCTCCCAAAATGAAGGAAATGAGAAACAGGAAAGGCCTAGATTCCCTGCAGATAGCTCTCACAGTTTACGGTAAGAAATCAAATGGTACGAAAAGCATTAGCCAAAATTTAAAACACAAATCATTGGTGTTTAATATGATATATTGCAAAGAAATTTCTGGCACTGAAAGTCTGTCTTTAAGCAACACTTCCACACAGCGCCAAGTAAACAATGTAATAGCATCTGGACTTCTTCTAAATCAAGTATGAAATTATGTATTTCTCCCATGACACAGATGACTCTAAAAGGCAACATTTCCTAAAATTAAAAATGAAGGGTAAATTAAGCAGTGTCTAAGGAAGCCCTTCTTGTGATTCTTTTCATTTTAGTTTTTAAAATATCTTTTAAAAAATATCTACTTAAGTAAAATATACATACAGAAGAGTGAAGAAATCATTGTTGTTTATTTTGACACATTTTTACACAAACCCAAATTACCACCACTTAGACCCATATTGAGAATGTCACCATGTCCTCAAAACTTTCTTGCTCTCTTTAAACCCTCTTCTCCAAAATTAATCACTATCCTGACTTCTTTTTTAAATTTTTATTTTAAAATATAGCACAGATACATAAACTATATCAAACAATTGTCCATAATACAGAAATATTATAAGGCAAATTCTTGTAACTACCACCCAAGTCAAGGGATAAACCTTGACCAACCACCCAGAACCCACCACATGCCCCATCCTTCCGGAGGGAAGACAGCGGCTTACCTGTATCCAGGTAACATAAAAATCATTTCCATGCTTTGCTTTACAGTTTTGCCACCCAATTGTGTATCCCTAAACAATAAAGTTTAGTGTGGCCTGTTCCTAAAAAATGTCACTTAAAGCCACTTTTAATGGAAAGATTTCCCCTCTATCATTATAACTACTTGTGCATTGTATTTGTTGAAGGAACTGGGCCTTGGTCTGCATAGAGTTTCCTATTATGAAGTAATCTGACTCAAAATTTCAAACCTGAATACGATCAAACCTGTAGTTCCCAGTGCCAGTTTATAAGAAATGCAAAGGACAGAGGGATTTGTAAAAATACTCATGGAGATGCACTCAGGAAAAACATCCAGTACAACTTCTATAAGAAAGTAATCAGAAACGCCTAATTCTTTTTGTTTTGCTTTGTTTTGTTTTTTAGAAAAACCAGTGTTAAAAATACGGAATTGACACCCTACCATCCTTCAAAGGTAGCCAAATTCTTAAAGAATCATTATGAACTCATGTATTTAAACTGCAGTTTAGATTAGGGTGAAAATAATTATGTTAGAATTCAGAAAACAGGCTGACATATTGAATATATAAAATGTTTTTCAAATTCTTTCCTCAATTAGTGTATTTTTTTCAGAGAGATAAACTTTCTTATTTATGGATCATTAAAAATATTTTAGTCTTTTTATCCTGATGACCATCACGTCCACCTTCTTCAAGTTGCTCCTGTGTCCTTTTTTTTTTTCAATATTTATTTATTTATTTGGCTGCATTGGTTCTTATTTGCAGCATGTGGGATTTTTTGTTGCGGTGCACGGGCTTCTCTCTAGTTGTGGCGCATGGGCTTCTCTCTAGTTGTGGTGTGTGGGTTTTTCTCTCCCTAGTTGAGTTTCATGGGCTCCAGGGCACGTAGGTTCTGTAGTTTGTGGCTCACGGGCTCTCTTGTTGAGCTGTGCGAGCTCAGTGGTTGTGGTGCGCGGGCTTAGTGGCCCCGCGGGCATATGGGGTCTTAGTTCCCTGACCAGGGATCGAACCCGCATCCCCTGCATTGGCAGGTGGATTCTTTACCACTGGACCACCAGGGAAGTCCCCTCTCCAGTGTCCTTTTTTTTTTTTTTTTTTTTTTGCGGTACGCGGGCCTCTTGCTGTTGTGGCCCCTCCCGTTGCGGAGCACAGGCTCTGGACGCGCAGGTTTAGTGGCCATGGCTCACGGGCCCAGCCGCTCCGTGGCATGTGGGATCTTCCCAGACCGGGGCACGAACCCGTGTCCCTTGCATTGACAGGCGGACTCTCAACCACTGCGCCACCAGGGAAGCCCTACAAGAAACTTTTAACAAGGATCTAGAAGAACTAAAGAGCAAACAAACAGTGATGAACAACACAATAACTGGAATTAAAAATACTCTAGAAGGAATCAGTAGCAGAATAACTGAGGCAGAATAACGGATAAGTGAGCTGGAAGATAAAATGGTGGAAATAACTGCCAGGGAGAAGAATAAAGAAAAAAGAATTGAAGACAGTCTCAACTGAGACCTCTGGGACAACATTAAATGCACCAACATTTGAATTATAGGGGTCCCAGAAGAAGAAGAGAAAAAGAAAGGGTCTGAGAAAATATTTGAAGAGATTATAGTTGAGAACTTCCCTAACATGTGAAAGAAAATAGTCAATCAAGTCCAGGAAGCACAGAGAGTCCCATACAGGATAAACCCAAAGAGAAACATGCTGACATATATTAATCAAACTATCAAAAATTAAATACAAAGAAAAAATATTAAAAGCAGCAAGGGAAAAGCAAAAATAATTTACCAGGGAATCCCCATAAGGTTAAGAGCTGATCTTTCAGCAGAAACTCTGCAAGGCAGAAGGCAGTGGCAGGACATATTTAAAGTGATGAAAGGGAAACACCTACAACCCAGATTACTCTGCTCAGCAAGGATCTCATTCAGATTCGATGGAGAAATCAAAATCTTTACAAACAAGCAAAAGTTAGGAGAATTCAGCACCACCAAACCAGCTTTACAACAAATGCTAAAGGAACTTCTCTAAATGGGAAACACAAGAGAAGAAAAAGACCCACAAAAACAAACCCAAATCAATTAATAAAATGGTAATAGGAATATACATATCGATAATCACCTTGAATGTAAATGGATTAAATTCTCCAACCAAAAGACACAGACTGGCTGAATGCATACAAAAACGAGACCCTTGTATATGCTGTCTACAAGAGACCCACTTCAGACCTAGGGACACATACAGACTGAAAGTGAGGGGATGGAAAAAGATATTCCATGCAAATGGAAAATATAAGAAAGATGAAGTAGCAATATTCATATCAGATAAAATAGACTTTAAAATAAAGACTGTTACAAGAGATAAAGAAGGACACTACATAATGATCAAAGGATTAATCCAAGAAGAAAACATAACAATTATAAATATTTATGCACCCAACATAGGAGCACCTCAATACATAAGGCAAATGCTAACAGCCATAAAAGGAGAAATTGACAGTAATACAATAATAGTGGGGGACTTTAAAACCCCATTTACACCAGTAGACAGATCATCCAGACAGAAAATAAATAAGGAAACACAAGCTTTAAATGGCACAATAGACTTAATTGATATTTTTAGGACATTCTACCAGAAAGCGGAAGAACACTTTCTTCTCAAATGCACGTGGAACGTTCTCCAAAATAGATCACATCTTGGGTCACAAATCAAGCCTTGGAAAATTTAAGAAAACTGAAGTCATATCAAGCATCTATTCTGACTACAATGCTACGAGATTAGAAATCAATTACGGGAAAAAAACAGTAAAAAAAAAAAATACATGGAGGCTAAACAGTGTGCTGCTAAATAACCAAGAGATCACTGAATAAACCAAAGAGAAAATAAAAAAATACCTAGAAAAAATGATAACAAAAACATGACGATCCAAAACCTATGGGATGCAGGAAGAGCAGTTCTAAGAGGGAAGTACATAGCAATTCAAGCTCACCTCAAGAAACAAGAAAAATCTCAAATAAACAATTTAACCTTACACCTAAAAAAGAAGAACAAAGAAAATGCAAAGTTAGTAGAAAGAAAGAAATCATAAAGATTAGAGGAGAAATAAATGAAACAGAAACAAAGAAAACAATAGCAAAGATCAATAAAACTAAAAGCTGGTTCTTTGAGAAGATAAACAAAATTGATAAAACTTTAGCCAGACTCATCAAGAAAAAAAGGGAGAGGACACAAATCAATAAAATTAGAAATGAAAAAGGAGAGATTACAACTGACACCACGGTAATACGAAAGATCATAAGAGACTAATACAAGCAACTATATGCCAATAAAATGGACAACCTGGAAGAAATGGACAAATTCTTGGAAAAGTACAAGCTTCTAAGGTTGAAACAGGAAGAATTAGAAAATATAAACAGACCAATCACAGGTAACGAAATTGAAACTATAATTAAAAATTTTCCAAGAAACAAATGTCCAGGACCAGATGGCTTCACAGGCGAATTCTATCAAACATTTAGAGAAGAGTTAATATGTATAGTTCTCAAACTCTTCCGAAAACTTGTGGAGGGAGGAACACTCCCAAACTTGTTCTATGAGGCCACCATTACCCTGATGCCATGATATCAGAAAATGATATCACAAAAAAAGAAAATTATAGACCAATATCACTGATGAACATAGATGCAAAAGTTCTCAACGAAATACTAGCAAATAGAATCCAACAACACATTAAAAGAATCATACACCATGATCAAGTGGAATTTATCCCAGGGATGCAAGGATTCTTCAATATACGCAAAACAATCAATGTGATACACCATATTAACAAATTAAAGAATAAAAACCATATGAGCATCTCAATAGATGCAGAAAAAGCTTTTGACAATATTCAATCCCCATTTATGATTAAAACTCTCCAGAAAGTGGGCATAGAGGGAACCTACCTCAATATAATAAAAGCCGTATATGACAAACTCACAGCAAACATCATTCTCAATAGTGAAAAAGTGAAAGCATTTCCTCTAAGATCAGGAACAAGATAAGGATGTCCACTCTTGCCAATATTATTCTACATAGTATTGGAAGTCCTAGCCACAGAGAAGAAAAGAAATAAAAGGAATACAAATTAGAAAAGAAGATGTAAAACTGTCACTGTTTTCCAATGACATGATACTATACGTAGAAAATCCTAAAGATGCCACCAGAAAACTAATAGAGCTAATCAATGAATTTGGTAAAGTAGCAGGGTACAGAATTAATGCACAGAAATATATTGCATTCCTATACACTAACAACTAAAGATCAGAAAGGGAAATTAAGGAAACAATCCCATTTACCATTGCAACAAAAAGAATAAAATACCTAGGAATAAGCCTACCTAAGGAGGCAAAAGAGCTGTACCCAGAAAACTATAAAACACTGATGAAAGAAATCAAATATAACATAAACAGATGGAGAGATATACCATGCTCTTAGATTGGAAGAAACAATATTGTGAAAATGACTATAATACCCAAAGCAATCTACAGGTTCAATGCAATCCCTATCAAATTACCAATGGCATTTTTCACAGAACTAGAAAAAGAAATTTTACAATTTTTATGGAAACAAAAAGGACCCCAAATAGCCAAAGCAATCTTAAGAAAGAAAAACAGAGCTGGAGGAATCAGGCTCCCTGACTTCAGACTATACTACAAAGCTACAGTAATCAAGACAGTATGGCACTGGCACAAAAACAGAAATATAGATCAATGGAACAGGATAGAAAGCCCAGAGATAAGCTCATGAACATATGGTCACCTTATCTTTGACAAAGGAGGCAAGAATATACAATGGAGAAAAGACAGCTTCTTTAATAAGTGGTGCTGGGAAAAATGAACAGCTATACATAAAAGTATGAAATTAGAACACTCCCTAACACCTTACACAAAGATAAACTCAAAATGGATTAAAGACCTAAATGTAAGGCCAGACACTATAAAACTCTTAGAGGAAAATATAGGCAGAACACTCTGTGACAAATCACAGCAAGATCCTTTTTGACCTACCTCCTAGAGTAAGGGAAATAAAAACAAAGAGAAACAAATGGGACCTAATGAAACTTAAAAGCTTTTGCACAGCAAAGGCAACCATAAACAAGACAAAAATACAACCCTCAGAATGGGAGAAAATATTTGCAAATGAAGCAACTGACAAAGGATTAATCTCCAAAATATACAAGCAGCTCAATATCAACAAAAACACAAACAACCCAATCCAAAAATGGGTGGAAGACCTTAATAGACATTTCTCCAAAGAAGACATACAGGTGGCCAACAAATACATGAAAAGATGCTCAACATCACTAACCATTAGAGCAATATAAATCAAAACCACAGTGAGGTATTACCTCACACCGATCAGAATGGTCATCATCAAAAAATCTACAAACAATAAATGCTGGAGAGGGTGTGGAGAAAAAGGAACGCTCTTACACTGTTGGTGGGAATGCAAATTGATACAGCCACTATGGAGAACAGTATGAAGGTTCCTAAAAAAACTAAAAATAGAACTACCATATGACCCAGCAATTCCAATACTGTGCATATACCCTGAGAAAACCATAATTCAAAAAGATACATGTACCACAATGTTCATTGCAGCACTATTTACAATAACCAGGACATGGAAGCAACCTAAATGGCCATCAATTGGTGAATGGATAAAGAAGATGTGGCACATATATACAATGGAATATTACTCAGCCGTAAAAGGGAAAGAAACTGAGTTATTTGTAGTGAGGTGGATGGACCTAGAATCTGTCTACAGAGTGAAGTAAGTCAGAAAGAGAAAAACAAATACCATATGCTAACACATATATGCATAATTTATAAAAGAGGTACTGATGCACCTAGTGGCAGGGCAGGAATAAAGATGCAGATGTAGAGAACGGACTTGAGGGCGTGGGGGGGAAGGGAAACTGGGGTGAAGGGAGAGATTAGCATTGACATATTTACACTACCAAATGTAAAATGGATGGCTAGTGTGAAGTGGCTGCTGGCACAGGGAGATCAGCTCAGTGCTTTGTGACGACCTAGAGAGAGGGGATAGGGAGTGTAGGAGGGAGGCTCAAGAGGGAGGGGTTAGGGGATATATGTATACATATAGCTGATTCACTTTGTTTTACAGCAGAAGCTAACACAACATTTTAAAGCATTTATACTCCAGTAAAGTTGAGAAAAATAAATAAATAAAATAAAAAACAAAGAAGCAAACAAAAAAAGACATAAGGCATGTAGAAAACAAATAGCAAAATGGTAGACATAAATCCTCCTTTATCAGTCACACACTAAATGTAAATCGGTTAAACACTGTTAAAAGGTAAACTGAAGCATATTAAAATTAAAAAAAATTATTGGGCTGCTCAGGATCTTAGTTGTGGCATGTGGGATCTTTAGTTGTGGTATGTGGGATCTTCAGTTGCAGCATGCAAACTCCTAGTTGTGGCATGTGGGGTTTAGTTCCCCAACCAGGTATAGAACCTGGGCCTCCTGCATTGGGAGCACAGAATCTTAGCCTCTGGACC
Organism: Delphinapterus leucas; assembly: GCF_059928025.1. NCBI lineage: Eukaryota > Metazoa > Chordata > Mammalia > Artiodactyla > Monodontidae > Delphinapterus > Delphinapterus leucas. The sequence goes on from NC_143134.1 coordinate 20,821,251, forward strand.
ACCAGGGAAGTCCCTTAAAATTTTTATGAGTTTGTATGTGCAAAAATCAGTTTGAACCAGGCAGCACAAAGCTGGAACTGGTTAGAAGTATTCCACCAATAAGAGCTAAGGAAAGACTTTTATAGAGAAAAGGCAGAAGCAAAGCAAGGAAATTATTTGACAGGCTATAGCTTCAGTGTTTGCCTTATTTGGAAAAGCGTGGTTGGCTGTTTGTGATTTGGTTGTCCTTAGGTTTCAATTTCTTAATCTTGAGGCATATACAAACTTAGATTTTGGTTTGCTTATTCAGGCTCCTAAGGTATTAGATACCTCAGTTTAACACCCTCCTTGTTTAACTGGTTGTTTTTGAAGTAATAGTCAATAACTTCTCAACAAAGAAAAGCCCAGGACATAATGATTTCACTGGAGAAGTATTCTACCAAATACTTAGAGAATTAATACCAATTCTTCTCAAACTCTTCCAAAGAATTAAAGAGGGGGAACATTTCCAAACTCATTTTATGAAGCCAGTAATATTCTGATACCAAAGTCAGACAAAGATATTACAAGAAAAGAAAACTAGAGACTAATATCTATAATAAATATAGATGGAAAAATTCTCAATAAAACATTAGCAAACTGAATTCAACAGTGCATTAAAAAGACCATGCACCATGATCAAGTAGGATTTACACCTGAAATTCAAGGATGGTTCAACACACAAAAATCAATCAATGTAATACACTACATTGATTGATAAAACAGAATGAAAGACAAAAACCACATGATCATCTCAATTGCTGAAGAAAGAGAATCTGACAAAATTTAACACATGATAAAAATGCTCAATAAACTAGGAATGGAAGGAAACTACCACAACATAATACAAAGCCCACAGATAACATGATACTCAACAGTGAAAGAATAAAAGCTTTCCTCTAATATCAAGAACAAGGCAAAAATTCTCACTCACCACTACCATTAAACACAGCACTGAAAGCTCTAGCAAGAGTAATTAGACAAGAACAAGTAATAAAAAGCATTCAAATTGGAAAAGAAGCAAAATTATTTCTGTTTACAGGTGACATGATCATATGTGTAGAAAACTCTGAAGATTCCACAAAAAACCTGTTACAATTAATAAACATTTTCTACAAAGTTGCAGGATAAAAAAATCAACACACAGTCAGTTGCATTTCTGTAAACTAACAAGACCAACCTAAAAAGGAAATTTAAAAAACCAATGCCATTTACTATAGCATCAAAAAAGGCAAAATACTGGAATAAACTTAACAAAGGATGTAAAAGACTTGTGCGTTGAAAACTAAAAAACATTGCTAAAATTTGTTAAATTTTGAAAACTAAATTCAGAATAGGTACATGAAAGGAAATACTATAAATTAGAATGGAAAGAAATGAACTAGGGAATAGAAAAGCAATAAAGTCAATGAAACAAAAGCTGTTTTTTTAAAAAAGAACAACAAAGTTGATGATCTTTTAGCTGTCCTGAGCAAGAAAAAAAGAGAAAAGACTCAAATTACTAATTGCAGAAATAAAAATTATATCCTCTACAAGTATTTAAATTTATGTGTTGTTCCTTACAGGAATAAAAAAGAATATAAAGGAATTCTGTGAACAAAAGTATCATGACAAATTAGCCTAAATGAAAGGAAAATTCCTAGAAAGACACAAACTACTGAAACTAACCCAAGAGGAAATAGAAAATCTGAATAGGCCTATAACAGGTAGAGATAGATTTAGTAAAAGCCAGGTCTATGGATGTCAAATTGACACAGCACCATCTATTAGAAACACCATCTTTCCCCCACTGCTCTGAAGTGCCATCTCTGTCATAAACCAAGGATCCATGTATATGTTGGTCCGTTACTGGGTTCTCTCTTCTGTTCCATCAGTCTATATGTCTTTCTTTTACCAATACCACAGGCTTATTTTATGTGGCTTTATAATAAGTCCAACAGTATGTTATCAAATGTTGTTGTCTTCAAGACCTCTTGGATTTTCTTAATTGTTTAGAGTTAAATTCTATTTTAGAATCAGCTTTTCAGCTTTCCCAAAAGTTGGAATTGCATTAAGCTCATGGATCAATTTTGGGGAGAATTAACATGTTTTTATATAGAGTGTTGGCAGGTTGGTTTCTTCTGAGACCTCTCTCCTTGAGTTGCAGATTGTCCTGCTTTTACTGTGCCTGCACATAGTCTTTTGTCTGTATACACACCACCCCCTCTGGTGTCTCTCTGTGTACAAATTCCTATTCTTACAAGGACACCAGTCAGATTGGATCAGGACCCACTCTATGGGCCTTATTGTAACTTAGTCACCTCTTTAAAGGCCCTGTCTCCAAATACCGTCACACTCTTAGGTCCTGGGAGTTAGAGTTTCAACATATGAATTTTGAGAGAGACACAATTCAGCCTGTAACATTCTGCCCTCTGGCTCCCCAAATTTATGTCCTTCTCACATGCGAAATACATTCCCTCCTATACTGACATCCCAAAAGTCTCAACTCATTCCAGCATCAACTCTTTAGTCACAATTCTCATGCAAATATCATCTAAATCAGTGTCGGGGAGATTCACCGTAAGATTCACACTGAAACAAAATTCCACCTATGAATCTGTGAAACCAGACAAGTTATCTGCTTCTGGAATGCAATAGTGGGACAGGCATAGGATAAACATTCCCATTCCCAAAGGGAAAAATCAGCAAGGAAAAGGGAGCCACATGTCCCAAGAAAGTCCAAAACCTAGCAGAGCAAATTCCATAAGACTTTAAAGCTCAAGAATAATACTCTTTGGGCTTCCCTGGTGGCGCAGTGGTTGAGAGTCCACCTGCCGATGCAGCGGACACGGGTTCGTGCCCCGGTCTGGGAAGATCCCACATGCCGCAGAGCGGCTGGGCCCGTGAGCCATGGCCGCTGAGCCTGCGCGTCCGGAGCCTGTGCTCCACAACGGAAGAGGCCAGAACAGTGAGAGGCCCGTGTACCACAAAAAAAAAAAAAAAAGAGTAATACTCTTTGGCTTCATGCTCTGCCCTCTCGGTTCCACATTCCCAGCTCACCGGGGGTGGCAACATTGCCCCAGTGGCTTTGGGCAACAGTCCCATGCACAGGGCCACAGGCAGGGACAGCCTGGCCTGCTGAAATAGCGGAAGTGATCTGCTCTCTGGAACTGAGGCAGAAATAACCTTGCCTTAGGGAGTGTTCTTCCCTTCTCTTGTAGGATAACGCATGCTGGCAGCTGCATAGCTCTATCATCCCTTCTTTTTTTTTTTTTTTTCCTGTGAAAGAAGAGCTTGTTCACATATTTTTAAATGGATGTTGGTGAGCAGCAAATATTTAGGGTATTTGGAGCCCACCAGATACATTTAAGAATGATGTAATGGTTTTAGTTTAAAATGTCAAAATTTACAGTAAGTCAGAAATTATATCCTCTACAAGTATTTAAATTCATGATGGAAAATTTAGATATCAACTTAGAAATGAACAAGGGGGTACATAGTTCTTTAAAATTCTTTCATGGAGTCCATTTAAAAAATTTCTGAAGACCACTAGCCTATATGGTATATTGTGGGGATGGGGCTCAAAGGCAGAGCAGAAGCTTCTAGAAATGAACTTCAATCCTCCACCCCAGTTCTCCTGAATACCTGAAATTACCCACCATCAGAATCTTAATACTTCAAATTCAGACACTGTTTTCCCAGAGTTTTTTTGTTGTGTAATATCTCCAGACATTGCCAAGTATCCCTCAGAGGGCTAGATCACCCCCAGATGAAAATCAGTGCATTTGAGGTTTATCACTTTTATTGACCTTCACGAAATACCATTTTATGGCTCCATTGACTTAGATCTTTTTTATTGTCTTCTGCATCTCTACTTAACGTGTGCATTCTTTCCTCTAATTCTTTGAACATATGGAAAACTATTATAATGGCTGTTCTCCTGTCCTTGTCTGCTAATCCTAACATTTGTATCAATTCTGTGTTGGTTTAGTTGACCCCTCAACATGGGTCATGTTTTCCTGTTTCTTTGCCTCCTTAGTCAATTTTGATAGGAAACCAAACACTGTGATTTTACCTCATTTCATGCTGGATATATTTGTATTCCTATAAAAATTCTTGAGCTTTATTCTGGTACACAGTTAAGTTACAAGGACACAGTTTGATTCTTTGGTTCTTGCTTTTAAGATTTATTAGGTAGGACCAGAGTGGTGTTTAATCTGGAGCTAGTTATTTTCCACTATGGAAGCAAGATTTTTCCAAGTGCTCTACTTAAAGCCCCGTGAATTATGAGGTTTTCCTGACTGGATCTTAGGAACACGCACTATTTGAGCCTCAAGGGAGCTCTGTGTACTGTTCCCTTTAATCCTTTCAGGCCATTCTGTCCTCAGCCTTGGGTAGTTTTCTCACGTGTTTATGCTGATTTTTACTCTGCTGGGGTTCCCCTGTGACTGTTCCCTCCTCTCTGGTACTCTGCCCATGAACTCTAGCCACCTTGGACTCTGTCTTCTACCTTCTAACTTCTGGGAGCCTTCCAAGGTCTGTCCGAGATTCCCCACCCCGTGCTGCAGCCTGGAAATTCTTCCAAGGGCATAAACTAGTCAGTTACAGCGCTCATCTTATTTGTCTCTCGTCTCTCAGGGGGTCACTATTCTTTGTTGCCTGATGTCCAAATGTGTTCAAAACCTTGTTTTATATATTTTCCCAACAATTAACAGTTGTTGCAGTCGGGAGGTAAATCTAGTCCCTTTTACTCCATCTTAGAAATGTAAGGCTATGTAAATATATTTTAGAACTGAAAAAATGTACATTCTTAGAACAATATAACTTACCAAATTCAACTAAGCAACTGGGAAACATAAGGAGATTATATAGCTACTAAATAAATTGGACATAAGTCTGTGCATAAAGTAATATCAGGATCAGATAGTTTTATAGGCAATATTTATAAATTATTCATGGAGCAGATAATTCTAGTCTTATATAAAATGTTCTGGAGAATAAAAACTGAAGGAATGTTCTCTTCTTTATTTTATTACACTAATACAACTTTGACACAAAAACCATTCAAGGAGAAAAAGAAGTTTTAGGTCAGTCTTTTTTTTTTTTGTGGTACACGAGCCTCTCACTGTTGTGGCCTCTCCCATTGTGGAGCACAGGCTTCGGACGCACAGGCTCAGCGGCCATGGCTCATGGGTCCAGCCGTTCCGCGGCATGTGGGATCTTCCTGGACCGGGGCACGAACCCGTGTCCCCTGCATCGGCAGGCGGACTCTCAACCACTGCGCCACCAGGGAAGCCCTAGGCCAATCTCGCTATGAACTCAGATGTACAAATTCTAAGTCTATCAAGCTATATATTTTAAAATATTAAATCAAACTACATCATTCTTCTGCTTCATATTCTTCAATAGTTTTTCATCATATTTAGAATAAAATCTAAATTCCTTACCATGGCTCACAAGGCTCCACATGCTTTGTTCCCTACCCCTCTTCCCCACTCTTCCTTCTCTTTAATTATAGTGTCCTTCTTATACATCTAGTTCTTTTACAATTCAGGGAGTTTACACTTACTCTCCCCCCATCGCAACCAGCTTCACTGCCTAGATCTACATAAGATATGCTCCTAACACCATTTTGATTTAAGGTCAAGTATCACCTCTTTACAAATTTCTTTTCCGTCCACCTTATCTCAAATATCCTCTACTTCTGCTGTCCTTCTGTCCCTCTATCTTCTTTCCTTACTTTACCTTCTTCAAGGTACTTATTACTATGTGATTAGTATTTTCATTTATTTGTCTCTCTCAGTCTTACTAGTACATAGACTCCAAGAGAAAAGGGACTTGTTCATCACTACATTCCTAGCATCTAGAACTACAATTGATTAATAATAAGGTTCCAATAAAAGTTAGGTTGAATTAATGGATATCATACCTTCCAAATATATATTTTAAGGTCAAATATTATAATGCTATATTTTTTCCTCTACTTAGATGAATTAATATTTTGGGATATTGCAGCATAAGTTGGTTAAGTGGAAGATTTAATTGTAACTTATAGTAAACTCTCATTCATTAGAATTAATTAGGGTAAACCATTCTCTTTAATGATTTTATGAAATTCTTCAAACACATGCAAAATGCAGAGAATAATAAGCCACATACATCCATTATGTATATTAAATAATTATTGTGATTTTGTCCCATTGGCTTAATCTATTTTCCTCTTCTCTTGAAGTATTCTCCTCTAATCTGTTTCACCCACTGATGACGTTTGACTGAATCAAATATTTCACTAGGGGTTGCAAAATGATGATTTAAAAAAGTATTATATTTCCTCATATGTTAGCTTGGTGTTTTTTTGAAAAGAAAGATGTTTCCTTATCAACTAAAGGAATTTGGTTATCCTGAAATTAGGATAAGTGATGAATCCATGTATTTTATTTGCCGAGCTTTGCAATAAGAAGTGTATGCCCTAGTTTTCCTACTTGTGTCTCAAGGGTCAGGTTTTTGTTTTTGATGTTGCCCTGTTTAACTTTCTCTTTTTCTCCTTTTTATCATTAAGAACTATGAGTATTTAAAAAATATGTTCAGTGTGTTTAAATCAATTGCTTTCAGTAACTTTTTTGATGCACAAATTATCCCATTCTTAACCAAAAGGAGTCACTCATGCTGGTCTGGGGTCCCCTTGACCATGACCCTTTTGTCTTATCATTGTTATCTTTAAAAGCTTCCTTGGTTTTTGTCATGAAAAACCTTTCTGAACTTGAGAAATGTTTGAATTATAGATTTTTCACGAAGTCTCGTCCTTCCAAGTATACATGGAAGTTTGGACTAACTGCAAACAAAATGTTGCCAAAAAGATGTCCCTCTGGATTTCTTGTAGTGACTCATTTGCACATCAGCAATAAATGTATTAATATTTTCAATCTTTTTTCTTCTGTGTGTTCAGTGTTGTATTATACTTATTGAATGCTTAATATACTATTCTACTTGCTGAATAAACAACAATAACCAATCAAGTCACTGCTCCTGTTGACGTGAAATTTACATTCTAGTAGGAGAGATAGGAAACAAACAATATAAATAAATGAGTATATTATGTTTTATAGTGACAAAGAAAAAAAGAAGAGAGGAGGGACAGAAAGTCTGTGTATATGTATGAGGGATGGTGAAGGGGTGTTGAAATTTTCGATAGCGTGGCCAGGGCAGGCTTCACTGGGAAAGTGATGTTTGGGTAAAGATCTGAAGGAAGTGAAGAAACAAATCACATGGAAACTCAGGAGATGAGCATTTAGGCACAGTAACATGTGCAGAAGTTCTCCAGTAGGAACATGCCCAGTGTCTCCAAGGATTGGCGAGGCCAGTGTGGCTGGAGCATATGATGCAAAGGGAAGGAGGCTAAGGAGTCAATAGGCAATGGTGGTGGCAGATCATGCAAAGCCTTTGCGGTGGTCATGATAGTACGTCTTGGTGACCTCCGACTATAGAGTGTAATCGGCCAAGGGCCTCAGTGGCTGCATGCTGAAACCCACTGACACTTCCTAGAGCTGCTTCCTTAGCCAATACCCCATATGCTGATGACGCTAAAGCATGCCCGTTTCTGGGAGAAAATGAGGACTCCTGTGATGGTGGATATTGGCTGATGGACTTGTCAAAACCTCTTTACACTGAACCGAGGTCTAGGATGCTTTCATTCAATCTTCCTTCCCTTTCTCCTTTCCTTAGAGTCAGACTTGCTTCCTGGTCTGATGGATCTCTCAAATCCATCCTCTAGTTCCCTCCCCATTCTCTCTCACAGAAGTTTCCCCTAACGAAATTTTTGCCCTTTTTTTCAAGATTAGTTTTTATTGTGGACAAATAAACAAATCATAAAATTTAACATTTTAGTTGTTTTTGAGTATTCAATTCAGTGGCATCAAGTATATTCACATAATTATGCAACCATCACCACTATCCACCTCCAGAACTTTTATCATCGTCCCAAACTGAAATTATACACACGATAAATAATGCCCTTCAAAAAAAAAAAAAAAAAAAAATAATGCCCTTTTCTCCACTTCCCCCAGGCACTGGCAATCACTATTTTACTTTCTGTCTCTATGAATTTGACAACTCTAGGTACCTCACGTAAGAGTAATTATAAAGTATTTGTCCTTTTGTGAGTGGCTTATTTCACTTAACATAATGTCTTCAAGGTTTATTCACGTTGTAGCATGTGTAAGAATTTCATTATTTTCTAATGGTTGAATAATATTCCATTGTGTATAGACACCACATTTTGTTTACCCATTTACCCACTGAACGGTACTTGGGTTTCTTCCACGTTTTGGCTATTACGAAAAATGCTGCTATGAACATGGATGTACAATCGGTTCAAGTGAATATCTGTTCAAGTCCCTGCTTTAAATTCTTTTCAGTGTATACCTAGGAATGAAATTTCTGGATTACATGGTAAATCTATTTTTATGTCTTGAGGAACAATCAAACTGTTTTCCATGAGGATTGTACCATTTTACACTTTTACCAGTAGCACGTGTGTTCCAATTCTTGACATCCTTATCAACACCTGTTATTTTCTGTTTTGTTTTTTTGATAATAGTTATCTTCATGGGTGCAAATTAATATCTTATTGTGATTTTTATTTCTATTTCCCTGTGATTAGAGATGTTGAGGATGTTTTCAGGATCTTATCGGCAATCTGTATATCTTCTTTGGAGAAATGCTCATTCAAGTCTTTTGCCCATTTTTTTTTTAACATCTTTATTGGAGTATAATTGCTTTACAATGGTGTGTTAGTTTCTGCTTTATAACAAAGTGAATCAGTTATACATATACATATGTTCCCATATCTCTTCCCTCTTGCATCTCCCTCCCTCCCATCCTCCCTATCCCAACCCTCTAGGTGGTCACAAACCCCCTAGCTGATCTCCCTTTTGCCCATTTTTTGATAGGACTTTTTTTGTTGTTGTTGTTGTACTGTAGGAGTTCTTTACATATTCTGGGTATTAATCCCTTATCAGATATATGATTTGCAAATATCTTCTTCCTTTCCATGGGTTGGTTTCCTTTTCATTCTGTTGACAGTGTCTTTTGATGAACAAAAGGTTTTTAAATTTTATTTTATCGCGGTATGCAGGCCTCTCACTGCTGTGGCCTCTCCCATTGCGGAGCACAGGCTCCGGATGTGCAGGCTCAGCGGCCATGGCTCACAGGCCCAGCTGCTCCGTGGCATGTGGGATCTTCCCGGACCGGGGCACGAACCCGTGTCCCCTGCATCGGCAGGCAGACTCTCAACCACTGCACCACCAGGGAAGCCCCAAAAGGTTTTTATTTTGATGAAGTCAAATTCATTTATTTTTTCTTGTCTATGCTTTTGGTGTCATGTTTGTGAAATCATTGCCAAAACCAGTATCATGAATCTCTCTATATATATTTTCTTCAAAGAGTTGTATAGTTCTAGGTTTTACATTTAGATCTTTAACCCATTCTGGGTTGTTTTTTTATATGATGTAAGGTAAGGGTTCAACTTCTGTTTTTGCATATATATATGTATATATATACCATTTCCCCAACACCATTTGTTGAAAGAATGGTCCTTTCCCCATTTAATAATTCTGACACCCTTATCAGAAATTACTTGATCTCATATATGAGGGTTTGTTTCTGGACTCTTTATTCTATTCCTTTGGTTTATAGTCTGTCTTTATGAGAGAACAACACTGCTTTGATTACTGTAGCTTTATAATAAGTTTTGAAATCAGAAAATGTGAGCTCTCCAACTTTGTTTTTTTTTCTTCACAGTTGTTTTGGCTATTCAGTGTCAGTTGAAATTTCATATGAATTTTAGGATGGATATTTCTATTTCTGCAAAAAACACCATTAAGATTTTGAGAGGGCTTACATTGAACGTAGATCACATTCGGTAGTATTGACAATACTATTAAGTCTTCCAATCCATGAACATGGGATGTCTTTGCATTTACTGGTGTCTTCTTTAATTTTTTCAGCAACATTTTGTAGTTTCAGTACACAAGTCTTTCACCTTGTATTATTCAGGATTCTCCCTTACCCCCTCTCTCTATAGAGATAGATAGATAGATAGATACAGAAATTGGCCCACACATTTATGGAGGCTGGCAATTCCCAAGGTCTGCAGAGTGAGTTAGCAAGCTGGAGACTCAGGAGAGCCAGTGGCTTAATTCTTGCTTAAGTCCAAAAGTCTAAGAACCAGGATTGAAGATGGTGTAGTCCAGTCCAAAAACAGTAAGCTTGAGACTTAGGAATAGCAGATGTTTCATTTAGAGTCTGGAGGAAGGCAAAAAAGCCAATCTCCCAGTTTGAAGGAAGCAGGAAGAATTCTTTCTTACTTGGGGGACAGTCAGCCTTTTTGGTCTATTAAGGCCTTCAACTGTTTGGATGAGACCCACCCATATTAGGGAAGGCAATCTGCTTTACTCAGTCTATGGATTCAAATGTTAATCTTATCCAGAAACACCACCATAGACACACTCAGAATCATGTTTGACCAAATATCTGGGCCTCCTGTGACCTACTCAAGTTGACACATAAAATTAACTATTACAGTATATATATATATGTGTGTGTGTGTCTATACGTTTCTTACAATTAACGTGTTATCTGGTATACTTTTCTAGAACACATGACTTGCTCTGACAGAAAGGGTTTGCAATGTGAAGTGAATTCACATAGCTGAATGTCTTTATTAATTGGGATACATTTCTCACTTAATTGTTCTATATTAAGTGACCAGATTAACCACAGTTTATGGATTTCTCAATAACCTAAATTCCATTTCAAACATATTTGCACATAATAACTTTTCCTTAGCATAGAGTTCTGTGATCTCTAATATGGCACATGGAAGGATTTAAGCAATAAACAGTGGTCAATTGGGGACCTGGGTGCATGCCCCACCGTGGATCTTTTGGGGGTAGAAATACAGTTTAGGTTTGTGACAGCCAAGTGGGAAACTGCAGTGGACCTCTAATCTAGAGATTATTCTTCCTGTTTCATAAATGAGAAATCAAGTTGTATAAATTTTCCTAAGGCTATTCTACAAGTCAATGACAGAAGCAAGGATATAATTTAGCAGGTTGGACAAACACTCCACTGCAATTCATATTCTTTCCAGACTCTGATTTAATGACTTTGACCTCATGTTCAATGAAAAATCCTGGCTTAGCAAATAACCCTGCAGAAACCATTTCAAGATGCCAATTAAAAAGTTTTTCCTGGCCGCCTTTTTGTCCTCCTTCTTTTCTTAATATAACTTCCACACCAATTGCCTTAAAGAGGTTCATTCAGGTTCTTATGTAGCTGCTCCGAGTGTTACACAGCTGTCAAAACTTAGAAGCTACAAGTTCTCAGGGAACATACTGTGGCTTGCTCTCTGCTGAGAAACAGCTAGAGCCAAGGTGCTTACATTCAGAGTTTTGTCAATGACATTTTTGTTCTGATTATGAAAGGAATATACGGTCACTGTAGAAAATGATAAAAGCAACGATAAGGTAATAAAAATTACTTGTAATCTCCAAAACAGATACCGCTGTTAAAATTTTCCAGTCTTTTATTCTATGCTTATTTGAAACATTCATTGGCAAAATAGGTATATACACACACACATGTGCACACACACTACAATAATGCACTGAACTCTATGGACTCTTTTTTTTTTTTTTTTTTGCTGTGGACTAATTCATTTTTAAAAATAAATTTAAAGAGATATGCAATGAGCATTTCAAATAATTGACTAATTATAATAACTTACCAATTTTTAAAAACATTTCTTTGTAATTTTCTTTGTAATGTAGCCAATATATTGTATAACTTTGGGGTTTTGACAGAAAACAGTTTTATCTTTACTATCTGCAGAAGTATAGACTTTATACAGTGATAATCATGCTTTCACTCATTCAAAAAATGTTAACTGCACATGAGATGTGTACAAGACAAGGTGAGAAAGGAACAGATTGAAATTTTCTTCAGATTCAGTTAACTAGTCTAACACTCAGTACCAAATATCTTTCTTTTCTATTTTTATTGATATGTAACGCCCTTTAACTCAACGTGTTTGTTATGCAAGCTTTGATCTTTCTATTGAGATATAACTGATGTGTAACATTGTATTAGTTTTAGGTGTACACCATAATGATTTGATACATGTATACATTGCAAAATGATTACTGTGTTTAGTTAACATCCATTACCACACATAGTTATATTTGTGTGTGTGTGTGTGATGAGAACTTTTAAGATCTACTCTTTTAGCATCTTTCAAATATACAATATAGTTTTGTTAACTATAGTCACTATGCTGTTCATTATAATCCCCAGGACTTAGTTAGCTTACAACTGGAAATTTGTACCTTTTAATCACCTTCACCCAATTTGCTCCCCCTCCCCCATCTCTAGCAACTACCAATCGTTTTCTGTAGCTGTAAGTTCAATTTTCTTTTTAAGATTCCACATATGAGTGAGATCATACATATATTTATTGTTCAACAAACTCCACACTAGAAAGTAAGCTGCCTGAGACAGAGACATTTTCTATTTTATTCACTATTATTCTCTGGGTCCTTGGCCAATGATTGGCATTTAGTAGATGCCCAATAAATGTTTGTTGAATGGATAAATTAATGAATAAAACTTGTTTTTACTTAATATAATGTTCACAGTCCCCATACCATTAATTCTTCTTTTACAACTTCTCTTAAAAAGTTTTTAAGATACAATTTACATACAGAAAACTGTATGTATTTTAAGCGTACATCTCGATAAATGTTGACATATTTGTCATCTATTAGCCTCTACAAAGTAATCAGTATGTAGAATGTTCCATCAGCACACAGGTTTCCATGGGCCCCTTCCTTTTCAATATTTCCCCTCAGGTACCTCTATTCTGACTTTTATCACTGTAGATTATTCTTGCCCCTTCTTGAACTTTGCATAAATGGAATACTTTTGTAAAAATTACTCTTTTGGATCTGCCTCTTTTCATTCAACATAATTTTATTAAAAGATTCATCCACTTATCAATGGTTCATTCTTTTTGTTGTTGCTACATGGTATTTTGCTATATAAATACACCATAATTATCCATTCTCCTGTGGACAGACACTTGGGTTACTTCCACTGGGTAGCTATTATTAATAAAGCAGCTGTGAACATTCTTGTATAAGTCTCTTTGTGGCCATATGTTTTCATTTCTCTTGAGTACCCAGGCATGCATCATGGGGTAGGTGTATGTTTAGTTTTGGTAGCCAAATTATTTTTTCCAAGCTTGAAGCAATTGATACTCCCACCAGGGGTGTATGAGAGTTCATTGCTTCCATATACTCACTGACAGTGGGCATTCTTGGTCTTTTCAATTTGGCCATTCTAGTGGGTATTTGCTGGTATCACTATGGTTTTAATGTGTATGTACCTGATGAGTAACGATATTGAGCATCGTTCATATGCTTACCAGCTGTTGGGTATCCTCTTCTGTGAAATACTATTTTCGTGAAGTGATGCCTTTTGATGAATAGAAGTTTTTTACTGTAATAAAGTTCAATTTATCAACTCTTTTTCTTTTGTGGTTAAAGCTTTTGGTATCCTGATTAAGAAAGTTTTACCTACCAGAAGCTCATGAAGCCATTTGTTTACGTTTTCTTCTGAAAGCTTGATAGTTTTACCTTTACATTTAGAGCTAAGATCCCCTAGAAACTAATTTTTGTCTATGGTGTGAGCTAGAGGTCAAAGTTCATTTTTCCATACAAATATTCAACTGCTCTGACAACATTCATTGACAAGGTGATCCTTTCCCCCACTGAACAGATGCCTCTTTTGTAAATAATGTGGCTGTGTCTGCATGAATCTGTGTGTGGACTCTCTTTTTCTGTTCTGTTGGTCTACTTGTCTACCTTTGTGCCATTACAGCACCACTTTTAATAGTTGCAAAGTTTTGTTTTTCCCATTGTTAGGTACGTAGTTTGTTACCAAACTTTCTCTGGTAAAAACATGAACATCCCTAGAAATAAGGTTTTATGCAAATCCATGACTTTTTCCTAGAGCAAATTATAGAACTAGGGCTTCCCTGGTGGCGCCGTGGTTGAGAGTCCACCTGCCGATGCAGGGGACACGGGTTCGTGGCCGGGTCCAGTAAGATCCCACATGATGCAGAGCGGCTGGGCCCGTGAGCCATGGCCGCTGAGCCTGCGTGTCCGGAGCCTGTGCTCCGCAACAGGAGAGGCCACAATAGTGACAGGCCCGCGTACCGCAAAAAAAAAAAAAAAAAAAAAAATTATAGAACTAGAATTGTTGAATCTAAGGAATGTACAAATTTGTAAGTGCTTTCTATGTATTTTTAAAGTGCTATCCAGAAATATGTCAAATTAAGCTCCAGCCAGCATTAGACCAGAGTGCACCTTAATACCAATGTCTATACATTTCTTAAATTATCTGTTAATTTATGGTTAGACTGGGAGCAAAACTTTTCTCAGGTATTTTTGTTTGGTTCAGTTTGTTTGTTTGTTTACTAGTGAGCCAAGGGTGGATTTAAAAAAGAATCAAAGGCCATTTGGTTTCTACTTTTGTAAATTATGCATACCTGTATCTTTTCTATTTTTCACTGGGATGTTTACTTTTTTGTGTTAAAAAGAACTTTTTGAACATTTACTATATTAACATTTGTCTGCCATATTTGTTGAAAATATTTTCTAGTTTTTAAAAAAATTTAAAACATTTTTGGATAATTCTTTAGCTTATGGGGTAAATTTTGTTTTATATTTTTCAACTTGATTAATCTCTTTCATTATACATTTGTCCCTAGTATCATGATTATAAAATCCTTTCTCATACTGAGTGATCTATCTATCTGTCTATCTATCTATCTACATATACTTTTTTCTATGTATTTTGGGATTTTATTAAAATTTCTAAGAAATTATAAATTTTTTCTGAGTTCAAATTTATTGGCATAACATTTCATATTATTATTGTTTTATACTTAAGAAAGATCTCTGTTCTACCTATACTTCCACCCTTTCATTTCTGATTACTTATTTTACAATCTCTATTTTTTCTAAGCCAGTCTTACAATTTTTTCTATTTCATCTTTCCAAAGAACCAGTTTTTCTTATATTCTTTTTGCTTCTTTAATCATATTCTTGCCTTATCTTTATTTGTTTCCTCCTACTTCCTTAGGATTTATACTTACCCTTTTCAATATCCTTCTTTTTTTCCTTTTCAGTATCTTTAATCATATCTTTTGTCATATAAAGTAACATTCACTCTTTGCCATATAAGGTAACATTCACAGGCTCTGGAGATTAGGATGTGGGCATATCTTTTTGAGGGTCACCATTGATCCCACTATGCTACCTGACATGTTGCTAGCTTAATTGGAGTTACTGTGCATCAAAGTAACTAAAATTAATTTTTTTAAACTTCAAATTAAGGATGAAAATATCCAAGTTACCTACTGTCTTCAAATTAATTACATATGTATTTTAGAGATAATTTGGTGAGATAGAGGTAGTTCCTATCCCCCCCCACCCCGCCACACACACATATGCACATACTACTCCTGTCCCTTCCCAACTTTTGCTCATGGCAGTGGATTATTATCTTTTTTAAAATTAATTAATTAATTATTGGCTGCACTGGGTCCTTGTTGTTGGGTCTTTGTTGCTGCGTGCAGGCTTTCTCTAGTTGCGGCGAGTGAGGTCTACTCTTCACTGCTGTGAGCGGGCTTCTCATTGTGGTGGCTTCTCTTGTTGCAGACTTCGGGCTCTAGAGCGCAGGCTCAGTAGTTGTGGCGCATGGGCTTAGTTGCTCCACGACATGTGGGATCTTCCCGGACCAGGGCTCGAACCTGTGTCCCCTGCATTGGCAGACGGATTCTCAACCACTGTGCCACCAGGGAAGTCCCTGGATTATTATCTTTAATATTTGTCTTAGTCCTAATGAATAAAACTACCAGAGATACACAGTGCATATGTGGATGAAAAATGTTTCCTGCCATATCAGTAAACAAAGGATGTTGCGACCTTTACGCCAACAGCTGCTGCAGCCACCCCCCCTTCCTACCGCTCCCCACTGTATACCCTGAGAGGATTCAGAATAAAGAAAATCAGGATACAGGCCCTAGATAGTTAAGGTGCATATCAAAGAATGATTTCAGTGAGCCCAGGCTCTTGCATCTTCCCATACAAAGAAAAATTCTAAATTCATTAACTTGAGATGTCTGTTTTTTTCTTTAATTAACAGTAATCTTTTGAAGTTCCAACTACCTGGTCTTTGTTGCAAAAACTCCTGTATATCCTGGCTCCTACCTTACCTCTCTCTGAGAGGCTGTCTTCAGGGATTAAGTCCTTAACAAGTCTGAAAAATAAAGCATAACCTCAACTTCTAAGTTGTGCATTTTTTTTCAGTTGACACGTGCCTTAATGTTTCTCAGCACCATTAATATAAAAAATGTTTGTTTTTTTCTGTTATTGTGCAAAATAATTGCATGTAATTTACAGTTCAAGATAGGGATGTTTTGCTTGCTTTGTTTTGCCTGATTTTCATTTCCACAGGCTAGCTAGGCATGGCCATCACAAAGAAGAGTGGCAGCTCTCTGGAGCATGTAGACATGCAGTGCAGAATGTTAGTGGTTGAAGGGATCTTAGCATTCATCCTTTCCAATCTCGTCAACTTGGGAATGCAGAACTAAAGTCCAGAGAAGATAAGTAACCTGGCTAAAGTCATGGGTACTAGTCATGGAAATGGAACGGGAGTGTCAGCTGTTTCATTCCTCATGGTGTTTCTTTCACCTGCTGACAGGTAGCTGAAAGTGAAAGTAACTTTAATATAAAGGTGTGCAGTAGAATAAATAATGAATCGTGTCTCCTTTGCTAGAAGTAAGCTGTGACGTAAGGGAGGGCCGGGAAGAGGTGATGGCCCCAGTGAGGGCTTGAGTTTGGAGGAAATAAAGGTATGTGTTCTTGGGTTCTCATTTTTGCTTCGGGCAATCACTAGGAAGAAGGGGACAATTTCCAAGAGCAAAGGAAGAGAAGCTGGCTCTGTGCCAATCCTTTGAGCCAAATGGAATTTGGAGAGCAGGATGTGTTTTTGAAAATGCTTGGCAAGGTAGTTATTTAAGATCTCCTGGGATGCTAGTCAATCTAAGCTCAGAAGCCTGTTTAGATCTGTGTCGTCAACACAATAAAGATATTTAATGACTATGTGCACTTCCACGAGTGACTGTCTGAAAAGTGTTACCATCCCCTGAAAGATTTGTGAGGCCTTTTGTGTTGATGCTGTAGGACCTGCATAAACTTTGACTGTCGATGCCAGGCTGAACTTGCACACATAGACAAATTTTAAAAGGTATCTTCCTGCCTGCAAGAAAAATGAGTTTGGACATGTTTCCCAGAGGCTAAAATTTGTTTGTTTTCTAGGACTTAAAATCAAGGCTTTTTCCTCCCCCAGGGCAGCTAACTAAGGGCATTAATGGAGTTGAATTGGTTAGATCAGTGTAGTCCGGCTAACTTCAGCAAAATATGAATTTCTAGCCTAAAGAAGGACAGCACCAGGGATGTTTGGGGATCTCAATAACAGAAACAAGTCAACTCTCCCTTTTGTGTGAATAGTGGAAAACCTGTAATCTCTTAGTTCTCATATGTTAAGTTACCAATTCAAGATACGCCATGTGGCAAGAGAGGCTCTGGCCCAGCTGTGGAGACTCTGAGCCCATCTCTTGTTGACATCAGGACTAGCAAAAATTGAGAAGGGGGCTTGCCTGGTGGCGCAGTGGTTGAGAGTCCGCCTGCCGATGCAGGGGACACGGGTTCGTGCCCCGGTCCGGGAGGATCCCACATGCTGCGGAGCGGCTGGGCCCGTGAGCCATGGCCGCTGAGCCTGCGCGTCCAGAGCCTGTGCTCCGCAACGGGAGAGGCCACAACAGTGAGAGGCCTGCGTACCACAAAAAATAAATAAATAAATAAAAATTGAGAAGGGATAGCTCCCCAAAGAAAAGAAGGGATGCTGAGTGAGTAAAAATAGCCCATGTCTCCTTGAAAACCAAGGGAAGAAAGTTTCTTTTCTGGACCTCTTGGAAGAGAGAACATGCTTAATGTGAAATGAGAGAGGCAGGGGAGAAACAGTAGTGGAGTAGGAATGAGGGGACCCAGATCCACCATTGCTGACTCCCTGTGACATCCCATGAAAGTGGGGGACCCTGTGCTTGTGCTTTGAGGTCCTGTGACTTTATCTCTTCTGTTTACCTGCTGAGCTGCCTGAGATTCAGAGGAAAAAAAATGGATGTGAGAGTGTTTTGCAGACTGCAAAGCACTTGTGAAAGTAGAGAACCACACCAAGAGCATTGGACAGCAACATACAAAGCTGGACACATGAGGAGGCTCAGAAGTCCAAGTTCACAGTGAACAGTTTTTGTGGCAGGAGGGTGAAGAAGACCACATAAAATTCCCCTAGAGATGGTTTATCAACTAGTTTGAACCCGAGGCCGAATATCTCCCCAGTGTTGGGTTCATTGCATGTTTTTGTTTCCCAGGAATCTAACTCCTTGGTCAACTCTATGACTCTTCAGAATGGAACGCTACTGCATTGTATGTCAGATGTCATATTTGATCCTTGGTGGAAAGAACACGATTTGTCCTAATATGATTATTGCTCCTTCGTCTCTTTGCCTTCTGAATGGTATCATGCTTTCCAGATGACTACTCAGCATTTTATTTTGCAAAAATGCTTTTCAAACATTCTTGAGTGATTTCTTTCAACAGCATTATAAGGTGTGTCACTGGGATTTTTAGAGGACCTCACAGTTGAAGAATTTAGCCACAGGGCAGCTAAGGTTATGTCTACAGACCTGGCAATAAGGAGCCATAGGAGGGAGACGAGGGCTTTATTGCAGAGCTGCTGATGTGGCCACTTTCTCTTCTCCTAAACTTCTTGTCAGATTTATGGCAATTATTGTAAAAGAGCACTCAAGAGACAAGTATTTTAAAGTAATATTTTAACTCAGTTATTGAAAATTCAGATATGCTCTGGGGGATGATTGCTTGGGGAGCCTATTATAACAAGTCAGCAGAAATATCTCGTAAATGATACAGTACAGCTAGCTTAACGTGATCCATGGAGACACAGGCTTTGGCATGAATCACATACACTCCAGCCTCCTCCATGGGGATTCAATTACATGGAGGGCCTTATTATAATATGACTTTACAGAGCTACTATCTTAAGATATAGTAGAATATTTTATCACAAAGGACTGCATGGTCATCATTCAGAAGTGGTGTCAGAATCATTGGCAGTGGCAGGACCAACAGACAGCAGGAGAGGCCAGAATTTGAGAATGAGAAATGCCCTGAGCAAACAGGAAAGCAAGTCAAAGCCAGATTCCAGAGGTTAGAGGGGAGCAATAGGTCAGGAACTAGGGAGTCGGCAGATGAGGACAGAGGACATGAACTTTGAGAAGCCCCAGTAGGCAGTCGGGCAGGTGGATAACCATGAAACTAGGGGAGTGAGGCAAAGCAGGTCAGAGAGGAATGGCCCAGCATTGTCATCGCTTAATAGGGTCTAGCTCCATTCCAACTTGTTTTAGTCTGCTCTGGTTTCTATAATGAAACACCATAGATCAGGTGGTTTAAATGACAGACATTTACTTCTCACCATTCTGGAGGCTGAGAAGTCCAAGATCAAGGCGCCAGCAGATTTGGTGTCTGTTGAGGACTCTCTTCCTGGCTTATAAACAGCCGCCTTCTTGCTGTGTCCTCAAATGGCACAAAGAGAAAGAAAGATCCACTTACCAGGACACTAATCCCATCATGATGGCTCCACCCTCATGATCTAATCACCTCTCAAAGGTCCCACCTTCAAATACCATCACATTGGAGTTGGGGCTTCAACAGATGAATTTGGGGGGCACACAAACATTCAGTCCATAACATTCTATTATAGCTGTATTAGGTGCCTGTAATCAATGTCTGCCATTCTTTTAAAAATATTTTTTATTGGGGTATAACTGATTTACAATGTTGTGTTAGTTTCAGGTATACAGCAAAGTGAATCTGTTATACAAATACATATATCCACTGTTTTTTAGATCCTTTTCCCATATAGGCCATTACAGAGTATTGAGTAGAGTTCCCTGTGCTATACAGTAGGTCCCTATTCGTTATCTATTTTATATATAGCAGTGTGTATGTGCCAATCCCAGTCTTCCAATTTATCCCTCCCCCTTCCCCCAGCCATTCTTTTTGGTTGCTCATCACTTGAGTCCCATGCCGATGTCTCCAGTGTGATGAGTTCTCTGCTGTATGAGTCTTTGTGGAAGTTAGAGCCTACCTACCATTATGGGAACTAAAATTGCCAGGTACTTGTGTTCCCAGTCTCCCTTGCTGTGAGGCCATGATCACATGATGTAGGCTTTGCCAACCTCACACGCTGCCCTTGGGTTTGAACCAGAAGCTGTGGACACCCAGAAGCAGGGACTGTAGAGAGTTGGTGGTGAGGGCAACTGCAGCACAATCGTGTCCCCAGCATAGGGGTGGTTGGAGGCATTGCTGAATGCAGCAAGATTAAGATTCCATGGCAGCAAAATCGGCAGTATCCACTGCTTGGGGGAGCTGCTAACTTGGAGCTGGGAAAGAGTCCTGCTGTGGGACTTTGGAATTCCTGGCCTGGCTCTCCAGATCTCTTAGTGATCCCATGAACTTCTTAATATCCTTTTCATAAATTACTCTCTCTGCCTAACTCAGCCAGGGGTGATTTCTTTTGCTTGCCACCAATCATCCTACTTAAGGCATAGTTATGTTCTAGACAGCAAACAGACAAAAAGCAAACAAAGAAATCCGAAAACCCAGTTCCAGGAATGTCAGTATAGAACAATAGCTCTTGCTTGTTGAAAAATTTTTTTTTCCTGCTTCTTTAAGCTATAAGGCAACAGTCTCTACAACACTGTCATGTTTCAGACCCTCCTTTCCCTCCCAGTGTAAACTCTGTTGAGGGCAAACCACCATTAAGCCCCATAGGGCTGGATACGCAGAGTTGGTGAGTCTTCCCCAAGGCCCTGGGCTGCACTGGCTTGAGAGAGGGGTCGTGCCTTGCCCTGTACCCAAGAACGGGGGTGGCGATCCTCTTAATCTCTTCTAGGGTCCCTGACAGGGCTTAGCGTTGCTTCCTTTCTCCCTAGACTTACAAGAATTCTTGCAATGACCTGGACTCTGCCTGGGCTTCTCATAATTTCTGCTTCCTGACCCTCTCCCCACCTCTCCAGGCCCTGGCTGGTCAGCTCTCCTCTTGGTGCTGGCTCGGGTTCTCAGTCCCTCCTCAAGGTACTCCTGCTTCTAATCCTGTTTCTCTCCCCTCATTAGTGTCCCATGACAGTTCTCCTTCCGAATGTTCCCAGCGATGCTGCCACCCTGTAGTGGACCCCTACCCCACTGTTGGGCTTTCTGACAAGCACCACGGAGACCTTGACTCTGAGACACAGCCTTGTCCTGGCCAGAACCTCTCTATGTTCTCCCTGCTGTGACAAACGCCTACCCTGGGAACAGAACACAGAACGGTCAAAACCAAGAGCAGACACTGACAACTGTCATTTTCCTCAGATTACCTAGAATGAGCACGAATGACAAATTTTGTTTCAGGCATTAGAAAAAAGGGATGAAGAAAGTGGAGACAAAGGCAGAGAGAGAGAGAGAGAGAAGAAATATCAAATCAAAATCTCATATATATGATGCTAAATGTCAAACGCCAACATCAAATACCCAATCTGTTATTGGCATCCAGAAATCCTTGTCAGGTACTTGCTAATTTTTAAGTGTTATTATACAAAATAAATGGAAAGGAAAATCATGACTAAAGGGAAGTGGAAACAGAACTCTGACGTAGTTATTTATGTTTATTATCAAGGTGGTCATCCTCAGGTTACCCACTGGGATCCACCCACTGCCTGCAATGCAATTCTTTTTATATTTACCTTTGCCTCTAAGCCCTTAATCTAATCAGTGGTCAATTTTGGCAGGAAACACACACATCTTTGCTGGATAAGGAGAGGCCCATCTACTAAGCTGGCAACAAGTCTCATATCCTGTGTGATTTTAATCTGTTGAGGGTAGGAGTCTCTGCCTATATTTAGCTTAGATGAAATCGGTCTAATGAGGTAAGGCTCAAGTAGTTTTAATTAGTTTGTATGAAAATGTAGGCTTTTCATGCTGTGTTGTGTGGGCTCATCTCTGAGAGAAAGAGCTATATCTCTTTTTTTTCTCCCTGTTTCCTGATTACCCAGCTCTCAATAAAAAATTATCTCTTACCTACTTCATCAGTTCAGTAAGAGGAAGTTGGGTGGCTTTACCAGCAGGTGTTGTAAAACTCTAAAATTAGGCTCGCTGAAATTCGATACACAAGCAAATTAGTCCCTGTGGTGTTAGAAAGTTCTGAATGTTCCCTGAAAACTGTTCCCAAAACGTCTTTGTTTTCTGGAATTCACTGAAACCCATTTGTTCCTGACACACTAGATATGAAAGAGACCCCTGGGCTTCTACTTGATGGAACACATCAGGTTGTGAATAAATTACTTCTCAAAACTTGGCTAAGTTTTGTACTCTAGGAGCAATCTGTAATCGTTTTAAAGTTGCTTGGCCTTTATGAGACACTGCAGAGAACTGGCTTTGAGAACTGGCCAAGCAAATCAAAAAAGTATGCCTTTCTTAACCAAGGAGATTCAGATTCAGGGAGTGTTTTAAGTCTGCTGTCAAAAAACTGCTGAAAAGTCTGCATGACCTTCACAAAGCCTCAGGGACAAAAGAAAAAAAAAACTGCTTGGGGAGTTTTTGCTTTTCTATTTTAATTGGTTCCACATCAAGTTCATGTCCAGTTTATGTACCTGATGCTTGCTGTTATGCTCAATTTTCAATAATTCTTCTGGCTTACAATTCCACTTCCATTCCATCTATTGGGACCAGAGGTGATGTGCTAGTCAGGCTTCCTAGTTGCAAAAAGAGATCACCTCTGGTTAGTCTAAACAGAAATGGAATTTACTGAGAGAGTATCAGAGTGCTCACACAAAGGACACTGGTGGATATTTAAACCTCCCTCCTCTCACTCCTGGTAGATGTTTTTCTCTTTACCCTTTTTCCAAGTAATGAGCTTAAAGTTAGTTGCTCAACATTTTTCCTGCTCAACACCTGTGTGTGTCTTCTGATCCTTTCTCAGATTCTGAGTTTTGTTCTGATCCTCATCCACTAACTTGTACATCACTTTTAGTAGATCCCTTTGCCTGACAGTTTGGCCTCACTATTCTTTATTTTAATCTCTGTCTTGAACCCCATGGAAATGACTTCAGTGTTCAGAAGGAAGGGAGTTACAGACTAATTATCTGTGTCCTCCCCACTCCCATCCCAGATTCATATGTTGAAACCCTAACCTGCCACATGACTATATTTGGAGATAGGGTCTGTGAGGATGTGATAAAGGTCAAATGAGGTAATGGGGTGGGGCACTAAACTGATAGGGCTGGTGCCCTTATAAGAAGAGAAAGAGACACCAGGGTCCACTCTCTCTACCTTCACTTAGAGGAAAGGCCATGTGAGAACAAAGTGGCCCTCTGCAAGCCAGGAAGAGAGTTCGCACCAGAAACCTTGATCTTGGACTTTCCAGCCTCCAGAACTGTGAGGAAATGAATTTCTGTTGTTTAAGCCACGTGGTCAATTGTATTTTGTTACGATAGCCTGAACAGACTAATACAAAGGGATAGAACATATGCCATCACCAACCAATACTTACTTTCAGGAAGCATTTTCCCTCTGCTGGCCTGTTGCTTTCATTTTGGTTACTTGATTTGTTGAGACATTTTTCTCCTGTGATCTTTGATTACATTCTAGTGTTCATGTAATAACAACAAAAGTCTTTCTGAGTTTGTGAGCCTTTATTCATCATGAATCTTCTGGAGTGTAACTGAATGTGACACTATCATTGGGAAACTCATCCTGGAAAAGCATCTCATTTAAATGAAGATTGTAATTAACTATGGAAAGCAAAATACTGGGGAAGATTGCTGAAGTTTTTTCCACGCTTAAAGGCACAGCTAAAGTATGTGGTCTATAAAATGCTGTGACCAATTTTTAACAAAATATCAGAATCTAAACCTTCACTTTTCTGAACATTGACTCTTTCTTTCAGGGTAGGAACATTGGGAGCCAACACTTGAATTATACCCAATATGCAAAATACCTTGGAACTTCTATTTTTGAAATATTTAATAAAGAAATCCATTTTTAGGAGCATTCTCAATAGATACATAATGTTTGACTTGTAAGATAGCTGTTAAAAATGGGAAGCATCCAAAACTCACTTGAAATCAAATCTGGCAACACACTGAGCTATGTAAATATGCTTTGGTCACAAAAAACAAGCATTGAGAAGAAAGTGACTAAACTGATTTTTGAAATTGAGGTAACATTGGTTTATAACATTATGTAAGTTTCATGTGTACCACATTATCTTTTGGCTTTTGTATACACCATCAAAAGTCTACTTTTCATCTGTCATCATACAATTGACCCCCCTTAACCATTTCACCCTCCTCCTGCCCCCTTTCCCTCCTTACCACTACTCTGTTGTTTGTTTGTTTTATTTTTTATATTCCTCATACAAATGAAATCATATGGTATTTATCTTTCTCCATCTGATTTATTTCACTTAGCATAATACAGTCAAGATCCATCCATGTTGTTGCAAATGGCAAGATTTGATTCCTTTTTATGGCTGAGTAATAAAAACAATCTATATCACATTTTCTTTATCCTTTCAGCAGCCATCAGTGGGCACTTAGGTCATTTCCCTATCTTGGCTATTGTAAATAATGCTCTGATGAACATCGGGGTACCTATATCTTTTCAAATTACTGTTTTAGTTTTCTTCAGATAAGTACTCAGATCATATGCTTGTTCTGTTCTTAATTTTGTCAGGAATCTCCATGCTGTTTTCCATAGTGGCTGCACCAGTTTACCTTCCCTCCAACAGTGTATGAAGGTTCTCTTTTTTCCACATCCCCTCCAGCACTTGTCATTTCTTGCCTTTTTGATAACCATTCTAACAGATGTGAGGTGATATCTCACTGTGGTTTTTATTTGCATTTCTCTAATAATTAATGATGTTGAACATCTTTTCATGTGTCTGCTGGCCATCTGCATGTCTTCTTTGGAAAAATGTCTATTCAGATCCTCTGCCCATTTTTTAATCAGTTTGCTGTTGTTGTTGAGTTGTATGAATTCTTCATATATTTTTGTATATCAACCCTTTATTGGATATGTGATTTGCCAATATCTTCTCCCATTCAGTAGGTTGTCCTTTCTTTTTGTCGATAGCTTCCTTTGCTGGGCAGAAGCTTTTTAGTTTGATATAACCGCACTTGTTTATTTTTGCTTTTGTTTCTTTTGCCTGAGAAGACGTACCTCATAAGATATTGCTAAGACCGATGTCAAGGTGCCTATTAAACTGATCTTCTTATGAGTCTCTTAAAGCGGCTCCAAAAAGATTCAGAACGGTCCCCTAAACACTTGCAAATGGCGGCGTCACTGGAATATGTGTACTCTCCTCCATGGTGACTATTTTGAAGGACAACGTGCATTTGCGTTGTCATTTTACTGTCACTCCTTCTGATCTGTCTCCCAACCATTTTGGCTTTTGCTTCCTTATATATACATATTTCCCTGAGTTAGTAACAGCAGACAAAAAGGCTTTTAAAATATATACCTGTCAGGATGGCTGTTAATACTGGTTTCCAAAAAAAGATGCCATGATTTATATAAGGCTTTTATGCTGAGCAAAATTTATGAACTTTTCTCTCTACCCTGACTTCTCAGTGTCTAGGAACTAACTGTAAATCCTTGAACTAATGTATTTAGACACATTACACTGCTGTAGAAGTGAAGTACAAAGAGCAGCTGGGTGGACCCAAGCCCAGAGACATCTCACTTCTCATCAAATCCAAAGAATCCTGGAGCCATAAGATCTGAAATTTAAAGGGTGAAGTCACTTTCTTTCCATGGAATTGAGGCATGAAAATAAGAACAGTTTTGAGAGGCACCATTTGGTGAATCAATGCAAAAGGAACTGGACTTAGGGCTCTTGCACTCAAGCATTTTTTTTTTTCCAATTTGGGCAAATATTTACGGTCTGTTTTTCATTTTTTAGTCACAGAAATGAGTTCTTTTGAAAGAATCAATGTGGATTTATTATGGGTTTTTACGTGCTCGAGATCTTTGCATCAGAACGATCTTTGAAACAAAGGATTGTTATAGAAAGGTTTGCACATTTGTAAAACAAATGGTAGGACCCGAAATAGCATTATGTCTGATATGCTAATATAGTAACAGAAATGACATATCTTCCCTGAATATATTCGGTGTTACAAAAATGGCATATTTGATTTCATAGCCTGAAATAATTTTACATTATCATCACTAATAGAGGCATAAGAAAATGTGAGTCCAAACAAAGATTTATATATAAATTGGCTTTCACTTTAGGTTAAAAAAAAAATCATAATACTAAAACTGAAAACTAAGGCTGGGAGACCTAATTGTAAATATTACAATGTGGGTTTTGGACATTTTCCTTTGGAGCTCTTCCCTCCCCATATATACAATAATTACAATTCCAAACTGTCACCTTGAGTTGAGCCTTGAGGGACGTGATGACTCCAGTGCGCAATCATGGGGCAGGAGGTGTTTCTGTTGGTTGTTCACTTATGGTTTCTTGGCTCCAAGCCCACCCTGTGATGCTCCACTCTTTGATGGCAGGACTGGGACTGAGCAAACTAGAAGCCTTAGACTCCATTATGTTCTGCCATCCTGTTGCCTGATGACATGTCGCCATGTGGAGCTCAAGGGGGAGGTGGGAAAGTGGGAGGAGGAGAGATTTCCTTCCTGTTTCTAGCTCCTGTTAGCATCCCTCCAGCATCACAAGCTAGCCCCCCTGGCTTCTTTCAGTACTTCCAGAACCTGCTGTGTCATGCCCAGCCTTCTGAGGTCTTTGTAGCAGTGGTGCAGTGCCCTACTTAGAAATCTAAGCACCAGCCAATCTAAGCAACATTTTGGTATCACTCCTCTTCACTTTTGTCCCCTCAACTCTAGGAGTCATAGCTGCTTCCTGCAATTATTAATATCTGAGTTGCCTCAATCTTTCAGCACCTGTGTACCCAATTCCTTGTATTAAGTTCTCTCTATTTGAAAAGCCTAGTATGGTTCCTGATTTTCTGATTGGACTCTCACTAATATTGTATTATTATATCCAAGCATAGATTTTCTTTTTCTTTTTTCTTTTTTTTTTTTTTTTTTTGCGGTACGCGAGCCTCTCACCGCTGTGGCCTCCCCCGCCACGGAGCAGAGGCTCCGGACGCACAGGCTCAGCGGCCACGGCTCACGGGCCCAGCCTCTCCATGGCACGTGGGATCCTCCTGGACCAGGGCACGAACCCGCATCCCCTGCATCGGCAGGCAGACCCTCAACCACTGCGCCACCAGGGAAGCCCAGATTTTCTTAAAATTAGCACAGTTATGACTTCAGTACACATGTACAAACAATAAAGGAGAGAGGATTTTCCTGCACTAATTGATAAGTTAGGAGAATAGGGTAAGTGCAGCAAGGTACACAGAGTTTCTACCAGTCACTGGGAATTAGGCTTCTAGAACACTCTCACCCTACTGGCAGTGTAGCCTAGATTTGAAAACTTTCTTAGAACCTTATTCAAATGAATCCACCAACTTTCACGGGCCACTGGTTTAAGTGGTCAAGCAAGAATATTACAGTGGTATAAACGTCACATCATATGTTGACAGTTCTTCTAAGAATTGTGTGCTCATTATTGAAGATAGAGCCAAGTAGAGTCATCACATCTGTGTTCCAAGTTGTCGGTTGGAGAAAGGAGGAAAGAAGGATCATGGCAGCTCCCTTCAGAGACAGACACATCCTAGAATCTGGGCACATCATTTCCTCTTACATCTCATTTGCCAGAATTTAGCCAAGTGATCATACTCAACTGCGAGGGAAGCTCTATGTAGTTTTTAATCCAGTAGTCAGGTATCTGGCTAAAAGTCTGGGATTCTCTAAGTATAAGAGAAGGGGTAATGGGATCACAGTGAGTAGTCTGGGACAGACCATGTTATAGAGGAGGAAATCCTTTTATTCAACAAGCATTTATCAAGTGCTAGATACCTTTCTAGGTGCTGGGATACCACAGTGAATCAACCCAGATCTCTGCTCCCAACACTTTACATTCTAATGGTGGGGGTGGGAGGCAGATCACAGATCGATAACAATAAACAAGTAAGTACATACTATAATGTCTGTTCAGTGACTTTGATCAGAGACCTGGGGGAAGAGCATTCCAGGCAGGACATGCAAAGGTCCTGGGGTGGAGCAAGGTCAGAGTGCTAGAGGAGCGGCCAAGAGGCCAGTGTGGTTGCAGCCGAGCAAGGGGTAGCAGATGAGACTGGAGAAACAGTCACCATTGAAGAGATCAAGGGTTACATAGGATATGAGAACAATTAGATGTTAAGCTCCATCGCTTCTTTTGGAGTTAAAACCATCATCCATGAGTTCATTCAACAAACTTTTTTTTTTTTTTTTTTTTTGCGGTACGCGGGCCTCTCACTGCTGTGGCCTCTTCCGTTGTGGAGCACAGGCTTCGGACGTGCAGGCTCAGCGGCCATGGCTCACGGGCCCAGCAGCTCCGCGGCACGTAGGATCTTCCCGGACCGGGGCACGAACCCGTGTCCCCTGCATTGGCAGGCGGGCTCTCAACCACTGCGCCACCAGGGAAGCCCTCAACAAACTTTTTTAAAAGAGCTTTCCCATGTGCCAGCCACTGTGCTAGTACTTTTTTTTTTTTTTAAGATTTTTTGATGTGGACCATTTTTAAAAAGTCTTTATTGAATTTATTACAATATTGCTTCTGTCTTTTTTTAAAAAAAATTTATTTATTTATTTATTTATATATTTGGCTGCGTTGGGTCTTCATTGCTGCATCCGGGCTTTCCCTAGCTGCGTTGAGCAGGGTCTACTCTTCCTGGCGGTCCGCGGGCTTTTCATTTCGGTGGCTTCTTTCTGTTGCGGAGCACGGGCTCTAGGCACGTGGGCTTCAGTAGTTGTGGTGCACGGACTTCGTTATTCTGCGGCATATGAGATCTTCCCGGACTGGGGATCAAACCTGTGTCCCTTGCATAGGCAGGCAGATTCTTAACCACTGCGCTACCAGGGAAGTCCCGCTTCTGTTTTATGTTTTGTTTTTTTGGCCGCGAGGCATGTGGGATCCTAGCTCCCCAACCAGGGATCGAACCTGCAACCCAGCACTGGAAGGCAAAGTCCCAACCACTGGACCACCAGGGAAGTCTCTGTGCTAGTACTTTGGATACAGGCATAGTCAAGGCTACGAAGGAGCTCATTATAGTCTAAGAGGGGAGATAGAAATGCAAACAAACAATTGCAATCTAAAGTGGTGATACGATGATGCGTGGAGTGCTACGGAACAACCCACACTGCGTTGAAGAGGGCTACGGAGGAGACTTCTTGGAAGAGGAGAAAGAGTACATGTCCTGATTTAAAGGATGAATAGGAGGGTCCATCCAGGAGGAAAGGAGAGATGACATTCCAGGCAAAGGAGTGATCCTCACAGGCAAGAAGCAGTATTATGAGTGTGTGTGTGTGTGTGTGTGTGTATGCGTGATCTAGTTTAGTGTTGCTGCAGGATGAGGCGAAAGGGGTAGGTAGGGACCAGAGAATGGAAGTCTCTGTCCCCAGACAGGTCCAAACTTTATCTTGTAGATAACAGGGAGTTGTTGAAGGGATTGAAGCTGGGAAGTGTCATGATAATCATTGTATTTAATCAGATCACTTTGTGGTAATGTGGAGGATACAGAGAGGTCAGAGCGGTGGCAGGGACACACGTGAGGCATAGTGAGAGCTGACAGGCTGCGAGCAGGGAAGGGCCAGAGAACCAAGTGCTGGGGTCTAAGGTGGATGAGTGGAGCTTTGCTGCTGACTCTATGTAAAGCGGTGGGTTTAGAGCTGCAGGGGCACAGATGCTTCAGACCTGTGCGCACCTACAAGGAATTATACTTGAACCGAAGATTCAGGTGCAAACACAAGTTCAAGGTGGATGCCAGGAAGTGCCATAGATGCTAGAGATAACACGATACTCAGATGGAAAGGACAAGCATCAGGCTTCCTGGAGGTCATGTCATCTGAGGAGGCTCTTGAAGAATGGAGGGGGACCCGAGGTTAGTCTAAAGAAAATTGGGGTTCTTTGGAATGTTAGTGTGTCAAAATGCTGTAAGACAAAAGTGCTTCATGGTCAAATGATTTGGGTTAGTACTATGTATGGTATCTTTCTTTAGATTATTACAAGGCTTCTTCACATATTACAGGCTCTGAGAATTCCTCAGGAAAGAAGCCTGTTTTTAACTTGCTTCCTCAATCTGTATATTTACAAACGCACCCCCATGCTCCCAGCATGCTTTGCCTCCCCTTCCCCAACCTGTTATTTCCCTGCAGAACCATGTTCCAGAGGCTAGAGTTTGAGGAACCACTGGTGTGACAGAAAAGGAAACTGAAGCCAGAGGAATTAGGGCTGTGAAGTAGAGAGAGTGGGACCAGGGCCATGGAGCCTATGTTTTTAGCCCAGTGTTCTTCCCGGGCATCATTCCCTCCAACCAAACAGCGTTTTTAGTGTGAATCTAGGTACTGAGCACTGAGCGAGGCATTCTGGGGGATGCTGTCCACAGACGGTTTCCGTCAACTTAAGACGAAAAGGAAACAACAAACCAAAACCCCACTATGTGGCATGGGTTACACAAACATGCCGGGAATGAAGGGTCAGTTCCAATCCTGGGCAGGGAACGTTAGCAGGGACTTGGGACAAATACAGAGTCCCCAGGATGGGCCAACCCTCTGAGATAAAACCCAGGCAGGGACATGGAAACCAGGGTTCATTTCCAGAGCCTGGGCGGAGGGGAAGGATCTGGTCTGGGTGATCAGGATGGCCCTTGGACTCAGAGTTTCACAGTAAGAATGATCTGGCTCTGATTCCTAAGTCAGAGGCAAGCAGTCTGAAAACTAGAAAGAGAAGGGTGGAAATCATGTCCACTCTCTGGGATGCAGGGCTGGCGAAGATGGAGCAAAGTAGGAACCAGTTAACATGCGAGAGCACGTATAGGATTCCCTCTTAGATGCCAGTGTCCTGGTATGTGTGCGTGTGTGTATGTGTACATGTGCACGCTTGCTCAGGTGTGTACGTGTGTGGGTGTGGGCACGTGGGGAGAAATGGGGGATGGGGAAATCACAGGTACAGCCCTCAAATAACAGGCAGAACAGAGCAGGTGCTTTTCTTCACAGAGATGATGGAGGCAGCGGATGGAAGATGGTTATCAAATGATACTCTGTAAATCCTGGCATTAGAGCCCTCAGACATACATCAGAATCACATTGCCACTCACACAGATACAACAGTAGTTGTGATACAATTATAAACATTCATAATTAGAACAAAGTAATAAGGTCGGGTCTGATCTAATTTGTTGGCAATATTTCCCTTACCTTAATAACTGTAGTAACTAATTAGATGAGATGTCCCTGCTGTTTTAATAAAGTGGCGTCGTTCCTTACAAAGATCACTTAATCCCCGCTTCTTGTTTCTCTCCTTCATATCATCCTAAATTAGCTGCTGTCAGAGCTCTGATAATATTACTTGCCTACTCAAGACGATCTGATCATATTACTTGCCTACTCAAGACACCCTCCTCCCTCTTAATGAATAAAATCCACCCTTCAAGGGCTGTGGCATTCAAGGGCTCCAGCCCACCTTTCCAAATCCTGCTGTGAGTCACCCTCATAATCCTATGCTCTGCGATGATGTTCAAAATGTGTGACAGCCAGTAAAGCCTGGGTGCCAATCAGCCCAAACCGGTGGGACCACAGCACCGAAGCAGGGTCGTGCAGCAACCCTGCTGTGTCAGGGGCAACTCTGGTCACTGGGGGGTGGGCGGTCCAGGGAACCCAGGGGGCAGCTGGGATGGCAGGGTGAACATTCGGGGGCCGGGACTGGTGGCCCTTTACAGCTAGTTCGGAAGTATTTCATTGCTTTGGCAATTTGCATATCCTTCCAGCTGAATATCAGCCCAGCCTCTTGAAGCTCCAGCTCCCCTTTTTGTTCTCTCCTCCTTGCACGCCACGTAGTCTCTATTTTCTTGCCTTTGTGCATAGATTTAGAGGATCTATCCAGGAGATCTAATGTATGACTACTTGGAATTTCAGAAAGAGAAATAGAATATGTGGGGAAGAAATTATCAAAAAAATTTACCAGAACAGAAGGATTTATCTGTCCATCCATCCATCCATCCACCCACCGATCTATTTATCCATTGAATACTTGTTGAGTGCCAGACATTCTCTTGAGGACAGAGGATACAGGTGTAAACAACATAGATGAAAAATCTCTGCCCTTATGGAATTTACATTCTAGTGTGAGAGATAGTTAATAAAATTAAATAGATAAAATATAGAGTGTATTAGTGATAAATGCTAGAGGAAAATATCTAGCATGTAAGGAAGAAAGGAAGGGTCAGGAGAGGTTGCAGTTTTGGACAGAACAGCCAGTGAATGTCTCACCGAGAAGATGACAGTTGAGTAAGTCCTGAAGAAAATAATGGAGAAGCCATGTGGACCTCTGGGATCGGATATCAAATGCAAATGACTGAAGGTAGGAATGTACCCGCATTGACTTGGCACTACAACCAGCAACTCCAGAGGAATAAGCCCGAGAGAAATAGTAGGAAATAAGTCAGGGGTGGGGTGGGGCTGGGGCTTAATTTGTCATCTTAGGGATTTTGATTCAAGTGACATATCAGTTCATAAAGATTCATTGATTCCCCCCCCCTTTTTTATGGCTGTAGATTATCCCATTGTATGATGGTTTATTCAGCTCATCTCCGGGATGGGCATTTGAATGGTTTCCAATATTTTGCCATTATAAATAATGCAGAGCGAATAACTAGTACAAATGTTGTTTATAATTTGTGGACATATACTTTCAGGGTAAACTGCTGGATATTGGATTGCTGAGTCAAAGCATAAGTGAATATGTAGTTTTATTATATCTTCTTAATTCCCTTCCATACCATTGTGCATACCAAGGGCATACCTTTGTGTACTCTTACCAGCAATGTATGAGAATGTCTCTTTTCCCATATTCTCACCAAGTGTGTTGTCAAGCTTTTGAAATTTTGTCAGTCTAATGGGTGTGAAATTGTAGCTTGGTGTAGTTTTAATTTTTGTTTCTCTTAGTGTGAGAGAAGTTGAGTCTGTGTTCATATGCTTAGGTATCATTTGTCTTTCTCTGTGAAATGCCTGTTCTTGTCTTTTATGCATCTTTCTCTACAATTTTCCCTCCTTTTGTTCTTTGTTTTTTTGAGAGGTCTGTTTTTATATATTAAGAAGCTTAAGTTTCAAATATTTTATCAGCTTGTCATTCATTTTTCCCTTTGTTTATGGGATTTTCCCATGTAAAAAAAATTGGGTTTAGTATTATATGGTCAAATTTATCAATCTTTTCCTAATTGCTACTAGATTTTGAGTCATTCATAGAAAGACTTTCTCTACATCCAGGTTTTAAAGGCACTCATCCATGTTTCTCATAGTTCCTGTACTTATATAAAAAAAAAAGCCATTTAGGTCTCTGACTTATTCAGAGTTTATTCTGGTTCAATGAATGAAGTATGGTCCAATTTTATCTTTTTTTTTTTTCCTTTTTGCAGTACGCAGGCCTCTCACTGTTGTGGCCTCTCCCGTTGCGGAGCACAGGCTCCAGACGCGTAGGCTCAGTGGCCATGGCTCACGGGCCCAGCCACTCCGCGGCATGTGGGACCTTCCCAGACCGGGGCACGAACCCGTGCCCCCTGCATCGGCAGGTGGACTCTCAACCACTGCGCCACCAGGGAAGCCCCAAATTGGCATCTTTTTGATGTTGTCATCCTAACCAGGAACAAGGAATGTCTTTTCATTTGTTCAAGTCTACTTTTGGGTCTTTTAGGCATGTTTTGAAAGTTTTCCTCCTATAGCTTTTGCAAATTTTTTGTTCAGTTTATTTCTAAGAATTTAGTTTTTATTTTGTTACTAAAAATTATGTTTTCTTTTCCATTGCAACTTCTAATTGGTTATAGATTGTATGTGTGAGCGTTACTGATTTTCTAAAGTTTATTTAATATCATACTACCTTATTGAATTCTCTTATTGTCTATACGAGTCTTGTCATTGGTTTTCTTGACTTTCCCAGATGGACCTCGTATTATCTGCATCCTCTCCTTTTTCCCACACTCTCCATCTTGATTATACCTTGATATGGGCTTTGCAGCTGTCTCTATTGGTTTTGGGTACCTAGTTCCCCACATGAGGATTTTTAATATTCTTTGTCTCTTAGTTTTGCTGTAGGCATTGATAATGGGTGGCTTTATCACACTTTTTGTGCATTCCCATCTTTTTTAGAGAATGTGTGAAAAGATTTAGAATTAATTGGCTCCCATTTTCCTACAGGAACCTAGAAGTCCTGATTTTTCTTTTTTTTTGGCTTG
Organism: Delphinapterus leucas; assembly: GCF_059928025.1. NCBI lineage: Eukaryota > Metazoa > Chordata > Mammalia > Artiodactyla > Monodontidae > Delphinapterus > Delphinapterus leucas. The sequence continues at coordinate 20,855,878 of NC_143134.1, forward strand.
TGGGATCTCAGTTCCCCAACCAGGCATTGAACCTGGGCCACAGCAGTGAAAGTGCCGAATCCTAACCACTAGACCACCAGGGAATTCCCTAGAAGTCCTGATTTTTTTTCTTTTTTTAAAAAATGTGAGCAACTTCAAAAATTCAGAAAACTGGAGAGAATGATATCATGAACGATATGCCTAATACAAAGCTTTGTCAAATCTTAATTTCTTTGTGCTGTATTTGCTTCAGGTTGTTTTTCTTTTAACAGAAAGAGAACATTACAGATACACTTGAAGCTGCCTGTGTAGCTCTCACCAACGAGTCTCCCCACCTCCCGGAAGTGACAACCATCCTGACTTGGGTAGTTACAGTGACCACATATGTTTTTATGCCTTAACAAAATATTTAATTTTCCTTAAACAATGCATTATTGCCTTGAATGTTTATAAACGCTTTATAAGTAGCATTTTACTGTACGTATCCTCCTGCAACTTGCTTTTCCTGTGGTTTATTCATTTTGGTTTCTAAATAATATTCTGTTGTTTAGCTACAGCTCAATTTATTTATTCATTCTTCCATTAGTGGACATTTGGTTATTTTCAGGGTTCTTGGTCTTCTAGTAGAAACTGCTTCAGTAGGATCCTCATACATGTCTCCTTGATGCCTGAAAGAGTGATTCTAGAAAATATACATTTCAGGGTGGAAAGGCTGGGTCATGCTGCTGAGTATCTTCCTAACGTGACTGTTCCTCGTTTCACTGCCAAAGCCAATGTTAGGGAGTCTCCGCACAAGTCCACAGTCACCAACACTTGGCTCTTCAGATTGGCACATTTTTGGTACTCTGATGGGTTTTTGAAATGTTCTATTTCCTGAGGCTTCATGAGGACAACACAGGATTATTTTAAAATACTGACTCCATGCTCTGTATGCAATGGTATCATTCACAAACAGATTTATATGTAATAAACTCTAAAGGATATAGCAATTCAAAATCTTCCCTTACTAAGGAAATGTTCATAAGCCTTAATTAACTTGTAAATGATAATAATAATGATTTATTAATAAGTAACTGATATCATATTACATTTATATTAGCATATACTATTAATATATTGTGCTATACTAACAATAACTTATTGGGAATTGCATAAAAACCTTACATAAGCAATCTTACTTAGGAGCCCCATGAAGCAGGAATAAGTAAATTTATATATTAGGTGGGGAAACAGGCTCAGAGAGTTTTCAAGGACTCTCCTAAATGACAGGTCCACCAGGTGGTAGAGGCAAGATTTGAAATCAGTCTTGGGGGTCATGCAGTCTGATCCTCCCTGTGGGTGTCACATTGCCCTTGTCTTGTGTCTCCCAGGCAGAAGTTAAACCTCTTGTTCTGTGGTCCTCACGACTGAGCTAATGTGCTGTCACCTACATTGTTGTAAGTGCCAAGTCATTATCCATCGATTATTTTTTAAATAGGATTCAGTCCTTCTCTTTAGTATCCCTGCAAACTGTTGGCTGCCTGCTCTAGTCAATAAACAGGATGGGCCGTACTGCAGTGATCTGACCCTCTCTCACCTCAATCTCAGCACTTTCTTTTTTCTAAAAAAAATTTTTATTGGAGTATACTTGATTTACAATGTTCTGTTAATTTCATGCATACAGCAAAGTGAATCAAGTATACATATACACATATCCACTCTTTTTAGATTCTTTTCGTACTTTCTTTTCTGGTTGTATTTATTCTCTTTGCAGATTCAGTGCTGTCCTCCAAAATGTTTAACCAAACTTTGCAAAAAAAATAAAAAACAAACAAACAAACAAAAACAAGTTAAAGGGAAGTACTAATCTGAAAAGACTAAAGCCAAATTAAAAACAAAACAAAACCCAAAAAGAGTCATGTACCACAATGTTCACTGCAGCTCTATTTACAATAGCCAGGACATGGAAGCAACCTATGTGTCTGTCGACAGATGAGTGGATAAAGAAGATGTGGCACATATATACAATGGAATATTACTCAGCCATAAAAAGGAACAAAATTGAGTTATTTGTAATGAGGTGGATGGACCTAGAGTCTGTCATACAGAGTGAAGTAAGTCAGAAAGAGAAAAAGAAATACCGTATGCTAACACATATATATGGAATCTAAAAAAAAAAAAAGGTCATGAAGAACCTAGGGGCAGGATGGGAATAAAGACACAGACCTACTAGAGAATGGACTTGAGGACACGGGGAGGGGGAGGGGTAAGCTGGGACAAAGTGAGAGAGAGGCATGGACATATATACACTACCAAATGTAAAATGGATAGCTAGTGGGAAGCAGCCGCATAGCACAGGGAGACCAGCTCGGTGTTTTGTGACCACCTAGAGGGGTGGGATAGGGAGGGTGAGAGGGAGAGGCAAGAGGGAGGACATATGGGGATACATGTATACTTATAGCTGATTCACTTTGTTATACAGCAGAAACTAACACACCATTGTAAAGCAATTATACTCCAATAAAGATGTTTTAAAAAAACCAAACAAGACAAAACCCAAAGAACAACCTTAAATGGACATCATTGCTGACAGAGTTCTCAGGTCATGCCTCTCCTTGGGGGCTTCTCCTGATCAGCTCTATCCTTAGCCCTTGGCCTGGCACCAGGTACTGTGGCCAGTCCACCCTCCCCAGTGCGGTTGCCTTGACCATGCCCACCTCATCAGGGTTGTTTTTTTCTATGGCCTAAAGAGAGGGAAAAAGCTTCTCTCCATTTCAGGGCATCCTCCCACCCAGCTTGATAAAAATCTGCAGAAATGCAATTCTGCACACATGAAAACACAGCAATAGGGCTCCATGTATTCCCAAACTTTCCATTTCTGAGCAGACAATGGGCTTTACTTCTTAACCAAAAGGTCCTCCAAATTGAGCTCCCAAATCCTCCGCGAACAAAAGAGCAGAAAACTTCTCCCGATTTTATTTATTTATTTAGTTTCCTTTTTTGTTGGCCACGTGGCATGTGGGATCTTAGTTCCCTGACCAGGGATCGAACCCATGTCCACTGCATTGGAAGCACAGAGAGAGCCTTAACCACTGGACCGCCAGGGAAGTCCCTCTCCCAGTTTTAGATTTGCAGGTTTCAGAAAAATTGAGATTGATTCTTTCTTAGCATACTTGATCACACCTTGAGCATCAAAATTGTGTAGGTTAAAATAACACAGTCCTAATACACACTCTTGTTAAATTTATTGAATTGAATGACTTTTCCATTAGACAAATATTTACTTGACCATTGAGGTCTCTCAGGCGATTTTGGGGAAAGTCTTAGATCAGGGCATGTTATCCAAAAATGAATGCTGCCTTGTGGTAAGTTGCAGAGAAAGTTCTGGCAGGCCATTGTCACCCGCTCCTTCCAGGACGGCCACTCATTGGAGAGGGCACACTGTCTAGCATTTTTCTTGGGTTTGCTGATTCTAGCTATTGTATTTTTATCAATTTACCTGGGGGAGGTTGCGTGGAAGAGTATCTGACTCTGAGAAATGTATCCACGCTAATCACAGCTATAAGAAATTTATAAATCCAGAATATTAACTTACTGATTAAAAATGGTGAGTATATATGGGTCCCGACTACTTTATCTGCAACCTCTACTCCCAAATCTTTCAAAACCAGTTTCTGTACTTATTAGGGAGCAGAACTTCCATGAACTGAGGTGAAGCTATTTAGAGTCTCCTTTGATAGTCCTTCCTGTGAATATTCATGAATTACACTGCAGAATGTGTGTTTAGTTGCATGATATAGCCCCAGACTTTGCTAGAAGGTGGGTTTACAGACTGAATATACAGTATGTGCACTGTTTCCTTTCTAAAATTTGAAAATATCTGTGTTTTGAAGCATATCTGGCCCCGAGGGTTTTGGGTGAAGGTCTGTAGCTTTGTGCCTACAGGGCATAGAGGCCTTATACCCAACCCTTGGGGCAATGCTGCACTGGTATCAAAGTGCCCGGGGAAACAGACCCTGCCCAAGGTCAGCAGGGGACTGTAGCACCTGATCAGACAAAGCTGGAAGCGCACCTGGCTTGTGAGGAATCCAGGAGGCTCGTCCTTGCTTGTAGGAGCAGAGACTACTCTATAATCAGACCAATCAATCTGTCAGTCTGTTTTTCCCATACAAAGACCTGGATAAACCCTAAAACTTTCCTACTATGAAATCATTATGTGTCCATATTCCCTACCAATGACCAAAGGTTTCTAACTTTGAGGGACTTCTTCAAAATATTTAGACATTGGATGGTAGCTTAATTTACAAGGTTACCTCTCTCTAGTTCTTTCTAAAATTAATTTTGAGATACTGAAAAGGACACAATCATAATGTACGGCTCAATGACTTTTCATAAATGGAACCCATCTGATAACTAACACCCAGATCTAAAACCAGAACATTACCAGCACCCCACAAGCTGGCCTCATATCTTTTCCCAGTCACTACCCATGATGTATCTTATCTGTTTCTTCTTGACAAGACTTGGGGCAGGCATCCTTGGTAGTTTGAAGATCTGTGGGAGACATACTAATTTCCCTAGTCATATTTTCAAAATATCATTTAGTGGGGTTGACACACTGGAAATATTTACACAAATAGCTAACTCCATTTCTTTGTACAAATTCCTGTTAATCCTTATAAAACTGACCCTTTCTGACCTTGTTATCCAACTATCGGAATGCATCTTATTTGTGGCTTGCAGTTACTGTGCACTGACTGCAATTGTTTACCAAAGATTTAGGGAAGGTCAAGTGCTCCTGGGCAGTGTGTGTGAACCTGCGAGGGGGAAAAATGTTTCCTTTTTCTGGGAGAATCTAAAGTATAGGAACAAGAGGTTACAGGGCATAGTGGACCACAGTGGCTTTGGCCACTTAAACTTACATTTCTGCTAAAGTAGTCATTTACCTCGTTCCATCACCAGCCTCTCATTGGCATTGGGGATTCCCCCATCCTTGGCCCCTGCACTTAGAAAATCTGCTCCCCGTTCTGAGGAAAGGGTTGGTGGGGCACAAGGCCAGTCCCAAGTTAATGAAGACATTGCAGTAGTTCCTGGGCCCGTGGTGCATTCCTATAAAGGGATTTGCTGTGTGAGGATGTTGGTGTAGAAATCTCCAGCTAGTTTTATTCAGCCTCAGAAAAGTATGTGCTCTGGGACCTTCCCGTCACTAACATCTCTGCCTTCCCTGAGTGTCCAAGGCATCAACCTCTATTTGGTGGTGGTGGTGGTGGGGATTAAAATGATCCCGAAATGGACATTGTCCTTAAAGTAAAGTTTGCACGAGCTGGCCAAAATCCGAAGCTCTAAGAGGTGCCACTTTTGTTAGACAATTGGCAGTCCCTGTGGCCTCTCTGCCTGGAACAAGGACAGCACTGCTAATGCTGCCCCTAACAGGTAGCATGCTGGTCTCCCCTGGACTGGCCGTGGTCTCTGAGACAGCGCCCCTGAGCCTCCTGGTGCTGCGGACTGAGGGTGTTCACCTGTCTGAGTTTGGCTGTCCTTGACATTGACTCCACACCTCTCCACGTGGTGCTCACACGTGCTCAGGAATCTCCAATCTCCCCCCTCTTCTTGCTTCTTCTGTCTTCCTTCCTTCCAGCCAGGGAAACTTCAATTTCTCCCACAGGCATGGAGGGATGGCTTTTTATGAAGTTCTATATTCAGTCTAGTTTAGCAAATAAATGTTATGCCCCACTCCTTTCAAGCTTTGCCTTTAGAGGGAAATAGCCTTATTCTTTCCTTCTATGATGTCTGGCTCATGCAAAGCAAAAGCTTCACTTTTTACAACGATGGTCCATGGATTCCAAGAGCCTCTTTTGAAAGTCAAAAAGTGGACTGTCAATTCTTCCTTATAAAATAGGTGGGGAGGTCACCAACAAGAAAGCACAAACCAAAAACCAAACCAAAGTAATTTGAATATCGGGGACTTCCCTGGTGGTTCAGTGGTTAAGAATCCACCTTCCAACTCAGGGGACTTGGGTTCGATCCCTGGTCAGGGAACTAAGATCCCTCATGCCGTGGGGCAACTAAGCCTGAGCGCCGCAACTACTGAGCCCACACACCACAACTAGAGAGAAGCCCACGTGCCATAATGAAGAGCCCACTAGCCACAATGAAGATCCCATGTGCTGCAATTAAGACCTGATGCAGCCAAATAAATAAAAAATAAAATAAAAAATAAGCTTAGTAAAGAAGTGTGCATTGAAAGAATACTAAAAAAAGTAATTTTAATATAAATGCAAAATATTATTTCATGACACACGTGATCTATGCCCTATAGTTAGAGTGAATGTCAGGACTAGCTGGAATTGGGCTGTGAACCAGGAAGGGTGTACCCAGGGTCTTTGGCAGCCATATTGACGCCAGAAGGGAGACCCCATCTGGGAATGAGGTGAGCACTGACAGCACATTGGCCAGAGGGCCAGTTTGCTAAAGGTATTAGTTTGCTAGGGCTGCCATAGTAAAGAACCACAGACTGGGTTGCTTAAACGATAGAAATTTATTTTCCCATGATTCTAGAGACTAGAAGTCTGAGATCTAGATTCTGCAGGGTTGGTTTTTCCTGAGGCCTCTCTCCTTGGCTTGTAGACAGCTGTCTTCTCCCTGCATCCTCACATGGTCTTCCCTCTGTGTGTGTCTGTGTCCTAATCTCCTCTTCTTATAAAGACACCAGTCGTATTGGACTGGGACTCACTCATATAACCTCATTTTACCTTAGTTACCTCATTAAAGGCCTTGTTTCCAAACAGTCACATTCTGAGGTACAGGCGGTGAGAAATTCAACATACGAATTTTGAGGGGACATAATTCAGCCCATAACATGAGATAACCATTTTCCTACATTTACTTACTTCTTTTAGTGGTTTAGTTTCAGTTTACTTGTTTGATTCTGTGTTCCAACTAGCACCATAAAGAAAGTTCAACTGTGTGCTTCCTGGCTCCCCAATGCATCGTGTAATGGTATTGACTTTTGGTTACTTGGTCCACATCCAGTTAAGACTAAAGAGAGAACAGAGAGAAAACAGATCCTTGTTATGTCAGCTGAACCTGTAATCAGCTATGCCTGAAATCATGGTTCATTTACCTGAATCAATAAAATCCCTTTGTCTCAAGGCAGCTTGACGTGGGATTTCAGTCACTTGCAACGGAAAGAGTCCTAATGGACATGGTAGCGTTCCATTTTTTGCTTTTTGCACAGAATTATTTTTATTAATTTTTACTAGGCTGAAAATAATTGTCTTTAAGCATCTAAATAACTTAAATCCTTGATACAAATATGTAGATGTTAACACTTTTTGTTGAGGAATAATTCACAAACAATAAATGGGACCCAGTTAAAGTACATAACTTGGAGAATTTTGATAGATATCACATACCCATGGAGCCACCACCACAATCAAGATACAGAACTGTTCCATCACACCAAAAGTGATTCTTATTTTTTCATATTCTTTATGTTGCTTTTCACTTTCTTTTTTTCTTCTTTAACATCTTTATTGGAGTATAATTGCTTTACATTTATACTAGTATGTTAGTTTCTGCTTTATAACAAAGTGAATCAGCTATACATATACATATATTCCCGTATCTCCTCCCTCTTGCGTCTCCCTCCCACCCTCCCTATCCCACCGCTCTAGGTGGTCACAGAGCACGGAGCTAATCTCCCTGTTCTATGCAGCTGCTTCCCACTAGCTATCTATTTTACATTTGGTAGTGTATATATGTCCATGCCACTCTCTCACTTCATCCCAGGTTATCCTTCCCCCTTCCTGTGTCCTCAAGTCCATTCTCTACGTCTGTGTCTTTACTACTGTTCTGGCTCTGGGTTTTTCAGAACCTTTTTTTAAAAAATTTTTTTTAGAGTCTATATATATGTGTTAGCATATGGTATTTCTTTTTCTCTTTCTGACTTACTTCACTCTGTATGGCAGTCTCTAGGTCCATCCACCTCATGACAAATAACTCAATTTCGTTTCCTTTTATGGCTGAGTAATATTCCATTGTATATACGTGCCACATCTTCTTTATCCATTATACCGATGATGGACACTTAGGTTGCTTCCATGTCCCGGCTATTGTAAATAGAGCTGCAGTGAACATTGTTGTTACATGACTCTTTTTGAATTATGGTTTTCTCAGGGTATATGCCCAGTAGTGGGATTGCTGGGTCATATGGTAGTTCTATTTTTAATTTTTTAAGGAACCTCCATACTGTTCTCCATAGTGGCTGTATCAATTTCCATTCCCACCAACAGTGCAACAGGGTCCCATTTTCACCACACCCTCTCCAGCATTTATTGTTTGTAGATTTTTTGATGATGGCCATTCTGACCGGTGTGAGGTGATACCTCATTGTAGTTTTGATTTGCATTTCTCTAATGATTAGTGACGTTGAGCATCCTTTCATGTGTTTGTTGGCAACCTGTATGTCTCCTTTGGAGAAATGTGTACTTAGGTCTCTGCCCATTTTTGAATTGGGTTGTTTGTTTTTTTGATACTGAGCTGCATGAGCTGCAGGTAAGTTTTGGAGATTAATCCTTTGTCAGTTGCTTCATTTGCAAATATTTTCTCCCATTCTGGAGGTTGTCTTTTTGTCTTGTTTATGTTTTCCTTTGCTGTGCAAAAGCTTTGAAGTTTCATTAGGTCCCATTTGTTTCTTTTTGTTTTTATTTCCATTTCTCTAGGAGGTGGGTCAAAAGGATCTTGCTGTGATTTATGTCATGAAGTGTTCTGCCTATGTTTTCCTCTAAGAGTTTTATAGTGTCTGGCCTTTCATTTAGACCTTTAATCCATTTTGAGTTTATTTTTGTGTATGGGGTTAGGGAGTGTTCTAATTTCATTCTTTAACGTGTAGCTGTCCTGTTTTCCCAGCACCACTTATTGAAGAGGCTGTCTTTGCTCCATTGTATATCCTTGCCTCCTTTGTCATAGATTAGTTGACCATAGGTGTGTGGGTTTATTTCTGGGCTTTCTATCCTGTTCCATTTATCTATATTTCTGTTTTTGTGCCCATACCATACTGTCTTGATTACTGTAGCTAGGTAGTATAGTCTGAAGTCAGGGAGCCTGATTCCTCCAGCTCCATTTTTCTTTCTCAAGATTGCTTTGGCTATTTGGGGTCTTTTGTGTTTCCACACAAATTGTGAAATTTTTTCTTCTAGTTCTGTGAAAAATGCCCATTGGTAGTTTGATAGGGATTGCATTGAATCTGTAGATTGCTTTGGGTACTACAGTCATTTTCAAATTGCTGATTCTTCCAATCCAAGAACATGGTATATCTCTCCATCTATTTGTATCATCTTTAATTTCTTTCATCAGTGTCTTATAATTTTCTGCATACAGGTCTTTTGTCTCCTTAGGTAGGTTTATTACTAGGTATTTTATTCTTTTTGTTGCAGTGGTAAATGGGAGTGTTTCCTTAATTTCTCTTTCAGATTTGTCATCATTAGTGTATACAAATGCAAGAGATTTCTGTGCATTAATTTTGTCTCCTGCTACTTTACCAAATTCATTGATTAGCTCTAGTAGTTTTCTGGTAGCACCTTTAGGATTCTCTATGTATAGTATCATGTCATCTTCAAACAGTGACAGCTTTACTTCTTCTTTTCCAATTTGGATTCCTTTTATTTCTTTTTCTTCTCTGATTGCTGTGACTAAAACTTCCAAAACTACGTTGAACGATAGTGGTGAGACACCTTGTCTTGTTCCTGATCTTAGTGGAAATGGTTTCAGTTTTTCACCATTGAGAATGATGTTGGCTGTGGGTTTATCATATATGGCCTTTATTTTGTTGAGGTAAGTTCCCTCTGTGCCTACTTTCTGGAGGGTTTTTATCATAAATGGGTGTCGAATTTTGTCGAAAGCTTTTTCTGCATCTATTGAGACGATCATATGGTTTTTCTCCTTCAATTTGTTAATATGGTTTATTACATTGAATGATTTGCGTATATTGAAGAATCCTTGCATTCCTGGGATAAACCCCACTTCATCATGGTGTATGATCCTTTAAATGTGCCGTTGGTTTCTGTTTGCTAGTATTTTTGCATTTATGTTCATCAGTGATACTGGCCTGTAGTTTTCTTTCTTTATGAAATCCTTGTCTGGCTTTGGTATCAGGGTGATGGTGGCTTCATAGCATGAGTTTGGGAGTGTTCCTCCCTCTGCTATATTTTGGAAGAGTTTGAGAAGGATAGGTGTTAGCTCTTCTCTAAATGTTTGATAGAATTCGCCTGTGAAGCCATCTGGTTCTGGGCTTTTGTTTGTTGGAAGATTTTAAATCACAGTCTCAATTTCAGTGTTTGTGATTGGTCTGTTTATATTTTCTATTCCTGGTTCATTCTTGGAAGGTTGCATTTTTCTAAGAATTTGTCCATTTCTTCCAGGTTGTCCATTTTATTGGCATAGGGTTGCTTGTAGTAATCTCTCATGATCCTTTGTATTTCTGCAGTGTCAGTTTTTACTTCTCCTTTTTCATTTCTAATTCTATCGATTTGTGTTTTCTCCCTCTTTTTCTTGATGAGTCTGGCAATTGCTGGTTGTTGAGTGGAGCTGGGTCTTAGCATTGAGGTGGAGATCTCTGGGAGAGCATTTGCTGTTTGATATTACGTGGAGCCAGGAGGTCTCTGGTGGACCAATGTCCTGAACTTGGCTCTCCCACCTCAGAGGCACAGGCCTGACACCCGGCCGGAGCACAAAGACCCTGTCAGCCACATGGCTCAGAAGAAAAGGGAGAAAAAAGAAAGAAAGAAAGAATGAAAAAATAAAATAAAAAGTAATAAAGTTATTAAAATAAAAAAAGTAAAAATAAAAAAAATAATTAAAAAAAGAGAAAAGAAAGAAAGAAGAGAGTAACCAGACCGAAAAACAAATCCACCAATGATAACAAGTGCTAAAAATAATACTAAAAAACAAACAAAATGGACAGACAGAATCCTAGGACAAAGGGTAAAAGCAAAGCTATACAGACAAAATCACACAAAGAAGCATACACATACACACCCACAAAAAGTGAAAAAGGAAAAAAATATATCTATATATATAAAAAAAAGGAGGAAGAGAGCAACCAGATCTATAAACAAATCTACCGATGATAATAAACTCTAAATACTAAACTAAGATAAACATAAAACCAGAAACTGGTCAGTCGCATACAGCAAACCCCAAGTCTACAGTTGCTCTCAAAGTCCACCACCTCAATTTTGGGATGATTCGTTGTCTATTCAGGGATTCCACAGATGCAGGGTACATCAAGTTGATTGTGGAGATTTAATCCGCTTCTCCTGAGGCTGCATAGAGAGATTTCCCTTTGTCTTCTTTGTTCGCACCGCTCCTAGGTTTCAGCTTTGGATTTGGCCCCGCCTCTGTGTGTAGGTCGCCGGAGGGCGTCTGTTCTTCGCTCAGACAGGACGGAGTTAAAGAAGCCGCTGATTCGTGGGCTCTGGCTCACTCAGGCGGGTGGGAGGGAGGGGCACGGAGGGCGGGGCGGGCCTGCGGCGGCAGAGGCCGGCGTGACGTTGCACCAGCCTGAGGCGCGCCGTGCGTTCTTTCGCGGAAGTTGTCCCTGGATCACGAGACCCTGGCAGTGGCGGGTTGCACAGGCTCCCAGAAGGGGAGGTGTGGAGAGTGACCTGTGCTCACACACAGGCTTCTTGGTGGCGGCAGCAGCAGCCTGAGCGTCTCATGCCCGTCTCTGGGGTCCGCGCTGATAGGCGCGGCTCGCGCCCGTCTCTGGAGCTTGTTTACGCGGTGCTCTGAATCCTCACACACCCCGAAACAATGGTCTCTTGCCTCTTCGGCAGCTCCAGACCTTTTCCCGGACTCCCTCCCGGCCAGCCGTGGCGCACTAACCCCCTGCAGGCTGTGTTCACGCCGCCAACCCCAGTCCTCTCCCGGCGCTCCGACCGAAGCCCGAGCCTCAGCTCCCAGCCCCGCCCGCCCCGGCCAGTGAGCAGACAAGCCTCTCGGACTGGTGAGTGCCGGTCGGCCCTGATCCTCTGTGCGGGAATCTCTCCGCTTTGACCTCTGCACCCCTGTTGCTTTGCTCTCCTCCGCGGCTCCAAAGCTTTCCCCCTCCGCCACCCGCAGTCTCTGCCCGGGAAGGGGCTTCCTAGTGTGGGGAAACCTTCCTCCTTCACGGCTCCCTCCCACTGGTGCAGGTCCCGTCCCTATCCTTTTGTCTCTGTTTTTTCTTTTTCTTTTCCCTACCCAGGTACGTGAGGACTTTCTTGCCTTTTGGGAGGTCCGAGGTCTTCTGCCAGCGTTCAGTGGGTGTTCTGTAGGAGTTGTTCCACGTGTATATGTATTTCTGATGTATCTGTGGGGAGGAAGGTGATCTCCGCATCTTACTCTTCCGCCATCTTGAAGGGCTCAATCCGCTTTTCACTTCCTTAGGCCAAAACTGATGAAAGAAAACCTATACTTTCTCTTTAAGGTTTTTTTTTTTTAAGGTTCAGATTTCTCCTCTATGCCAACCCAATGCTTGTACTAAAGCACTCCCAAAGAACAGCTTAAATCAAATATAAAGTAGGGAATCAGAGCATATTACTCTAGTTTTAAATTTTCATTTAAATATTTTAATCTACTGTCATTTATTGAGTATATACTGTGTGTTTGGCACTACTAAGTCATGAATTATCTTGTTTAGTCTTTTTTATTTTTTTGGCTGCTTCATTGCTGTGTGCGGGCTTTCTCTAGTTGCAGTGAGTGGGGGCTGCTCCTTGTTGCAGTGAGTGGGGGCTACTCCTTGTTGCGGTGCGTGGGCTTCTCATTGTGGTGGCTTCTCTTGTTGCGGAGCACAGGCTCTAAGCGTGTGGGCTTCAGTAGTTGTGGCACGTGGGCTTCAGTTGTGGCTTGAGAGCTCTAGAGCACAGGCTCGGTAGTTGTGGCTCTGCAGCATGTGGGATCTTCCCGGACCAGGGATTGAACCCATGTCCCCTGCATTGGCAGGCGATTCTTAACCACTGTGCCACCAGGGAAGCCTTTGTTTAGTCTTTAAAATAAGCAAGCACTTGAGGTGGTGTGGTTTTAAGCCATCCAGTTTGTGCCATTTTTGTTATGGCAGCCCTAGCAAATGAATACACGTGGCAAAAGGAACTTTGCAGACGTGATTACATTAAAGATCTTGAGATGGAGAGATTATCTTGAATTATCTGATGAGTCCAATGTAATCACAAGATGCTTACAAATGAAAGAGAGAAGCAAGAGGGTCAGAGTCAGAGAAGGAAATGTGCTGACAGCTGTGGGCCAGAGTGAGGCAGCATGAGGAATACGGCCATTGCTGGCTTTGAAAACAGAAGGGGCCAAAAGCCAAGGAATGCGGCAGCTCTGGAAGCTGGAAAAGGCAAGGAAATGGATTCTTCCCTAGACTCTCCGGAAGGAAGGCAGCTCTGCTGACACCTTGATTTTAGCCCAGAGAAACCCAGTTTCAGACTTCGGTCCTGCAGAACCGTAAGATAATACATTAGTGTTGTTTTAAGCCATCAAGTTTGTGTAGTTTGTAATTGTAACTGTGGTATTTTGCAGCATTAGGAAATTAATACATGGGAATTTTTTTTTTAACTTACAAGAAGATACACCCTTACTTACTAAACTTGAGAATCGCTGCTTGTAAGAGATAGAAGCTATTAAAATGTAGAGAAGGAATTTAAGATTTAAGTGTTAGAAAGGGTAATCTGGATTGGAGGATAAATCAGACAAGGTGAAGATAATAGGCAGAGTGATTAAAAGCAAAGTTATTGTAACAGTTCAAGCAAGACATGATGAGTACCTGAACTTGGGCAGTGCCAAGAAGAGTTGTAGGATAAGGGGTGCATTTGAGAGGTTTATGGGAAGAATCAACAATACTTATTAAGGGATAGGAGAGGGTCTTGGGTGACATTCAAGTTTATGGCTAAGGGAACTGGGTGGATCGTAGTATCATTCTTCTTCTTCTTTTTTTTTTTTTTCCTGCGGTACGCGGGCCTCTCACTGTTGTGGCTTCTCCTGTTGCGGAGCACAGGCTCCGGACGCGCAGGCTCAGCGGCCATGGCTCACGGGCCCAGCCGTTCCGCGGCATGTGGGATCTTCCCGGACCGGGGCACGAACCCGTGTCCCCTGCATCGGCAGGCGGACTCTCAACTACTGCACCACCAGGGAAGCCCTCTTCTTTTTTTTTTAAAAACAGTATCAAGAGATGAATTTACTCATGTTATTTATGGAAAGAAAGTTTTACATGGGAGATGACTTTTCTGAGATATTAAATTAAATGTTTTGTATTTTAAAAATTGAGATATAATTGACTTACAACATCATATCAGTTCTAGGTGTACAACATAATGGTTTTCTCTATGTATATATTACAAAATGTTCACCACAGTAAGTTTAGTTAACATACATCACCGTCCACAGTTACAAATCTTTTTTCTTGTGATGAGCACTTAAGATCTACTCTTTTAGCATCTTTCAAAAATGCAGTACACTATTGTTAACTATCACCACCATGCTGTGCATTACATCCCCAGGACTTACTTATCTTAGAACTGGAAGTTTTTTACCTGTTGATCCCCTCCATCCATTTTACCCACCTACCATCCTCCACCTCTGACAGCCACCAATCTGATCTCTGTATCTATGAGTTTGAGTTTTCTTTTAGATTTCACATATAAGTGATATATACCATTCTTGTTTGGTATCTGAACTGAAAACAATCTGGAGCTCAGGGGGGAGATTTGAGCTGGAAATAACACACTTGACATTAGTATAGATAAATATTGAAGCCATGAGCGTGAATGGGATCTCTCAAAAAAAACCAAAACAAAACACTAATGGTATTGGAACTTCAGTCATCCACCTCACTGGATTAAACCAAAATTGTTTTATACAAAAGGGAAATATTCACTAAAATTAACCATTTTATAGTGATGGAGCCATTTAATGGGAACAGTTACCAACAGATCTCGAAAACTAGGGATGGGGGCTTCCCTGGTGGCGCAGTGGTTGAGGGTCCGCCTGCCGACGCAGGGGACACAGGTTCGTGCCTCGGTCCGGGAAGATCCCACATGCCGCGGAGCGGCTGGGCCCGTGAGCCATGGCCGCTGGGCCTGGGCGTCCGGAGCTTGTGCTCCGCAACGGGTGAGGCCACAACAGTGAGAGGCCTGTGTACTGCAAAAAAAAAAAAAAAAAAAAAACTAGGGATGGGCCAGGGCCCATGTGATCTGACTTTTGAAAATGGGGGTCACATGGGTCAGCCTATGTATCACTATGTGAAATTATTTTCTCCATCTAATGCCTTAGCAAAGTGGGTTGTTATTATTTAAAACTTTTTTTTTTGAGAAGCAAGAGCCAATTGGAAATAGGTACAAAAGTGAAGTACCAGCACTTACGGGAAAATCATCTTCAAACCTGCTGTATTTTGTGAGTAAGTCATTCCTCCTCAAATAGGTTACATATGTTTGAAAGCAGAAATTGTGTCTTAAAAGCCTATGGATTTTAGGGACTTCCCTGGTGGCCCAGTGGTAAAGAATCCACCTTCCAATGCAGAGGACGTGGGTTCAATCCCTGGTCGGGGAACTAAGATCCCACGTACTGCAGGGCAACTAAGCCCATGTGCCACAACTAGAGAGAAGCCCAAGCACCACAATGAAGAGCCCGCATGCCTCAATGAATATCCTGAGTGCCGCAACTAAGACTCATGGCAGCCAAAAAAGAAAAAAAAAAAAAAGCCTATGGATTTTCAAGCTGTTCTCCTATAGACTATTTTGTGACATGGGCTCAGATGTTTCATTCACATATTACTGGGGAAATTTCCCAATTCTTGGACGAATTTAACCAATCAATAGAGTTTTTGCAAGTTTTTCTCATATTTTTACTAAAACCTTTGTACCTGCTACCTTTGTGGGATAAAATGAGTGAAAAAGTAACACACACACATCCACACACACACAAAGCAAGAGACTCAGAAACACCTAATTATTCTTTGTCTGAGGGCTTGTTTTGTTTTGGAAATAAGAGCTTATAGTTGTGGTTTTTGTTTTTCTTTTTGTTTTTTTTGTAGTATGCGGGCCTCTCACTGTTGTGGTCTCTCCCGTTGTGGAGCACAGGCTCCGGACGCGCAGGCTCAGTGGCCATGGCTCACGGGCCCAGCCGCTCCGCGGCATGTGGGATCTTCCCGGACTGGGGCACGAACCCATGTCCCCTGCATCGGCAGGTGGACTCCCAACCACTGCGCCACCAGGGAAGCCCTATAGCTGTGATTTTTAATTATTATAATTAACAGTCATGTTTCCTGCTAATAAAGTTGCTCCCAGTTTAGAGGACGAAATTAAATCTATCCTTCAGTGTATATTTTGCAGCACCCTAATTCCGTGGGATTTTTGTCTCACAGTCAAATAAGTCTGGAGAATACTGGATTAAACAAAGTTAAACTGTTTTCTCAGAGTCTGTAAAATGAGAATGCATCCACATATCTCCAGGAAAGAATGGAGTTACAACATTTCTCAAAATTATTTGACCTCCACTTTTTCTGCACTCTGTCCTGTGGAACTGATGTTGCATGGGAGACATCTTTTGAAACATTGATATTGAGCATCTCATGTTCACATTTGGATTCCCAGGTGCTTTACTTCCTCAAACAAGTTTGAGAATCACTGTTCTGTGTCACCCAGAAAAAGCTGAGAGATTACTAAACAATTGATGTAATATGGCAAAGACTGCTGATTTTCCCCCAGTATCCATTCTCACCCTCTCCCTTTGATAATAGAACTTGTGAATTTTAACTGTGAACAGAGCTGCCCAGAATACAGTCTGCCTTTCAAGCCCTCTTTGTGCTAGGTGAGAAAGTTGACTGCCTTCTGGAGGAACTGATATGAGAAACTGCTGTGTCATGCCCTCAAAAGAAAGGGGCATATTTTCAACTTCCTCCTCCCCTGTTTCCACTGGCTGGAGTACAGTTGTGATGGCAGGAGTCAGAGCAGCCATGTTGGGATAGGAGATGAACACCTCAAGTTGAAGATGGCAGAAAAATATAATAGAAACAGCCTGGAACTCTTATGATTATGGAGACACTGCCTAGTGTTTTACATGAAAGAGAAACTTTAATCTGGTTCAGGCCATTTTTTATTGTGGGAGTCTTTGTTATAGCAACTAAATTTTGTATCCTAACTAACCACTGAGTAAATGGATCAGGACGAAAAAGGAACATGCAGAGAGTGTGACAACCCTGGGTGCTGAACACACTTGGAACAGTTCTAGTTTGCTGGTTAAGGATCTGTATGGGATGCTTTTCTTTTCTGATTATGCACGCTTCTGTCTTATTGCCAAAACTTCCCGTAAATAGTATGCATATTAGCTGTGACTTTTCTTTCTCCTGAGGCTGTTGTTAAGTTTATTGAAAGAATTCACTTACATTCACTTAAATTTCTTTTACAGCTCCTTTCTTCATAGTTCAAGGTGGATAATTTGACATACTGCTTTTTGGGGTTTTTTTGGGGCAGCAAATGAATTCTTTTCTCAGACCACTTTTCAGAAGAAATAAAGAACAGTTAAGAAGTGTGAAAAACCTGAATTGTCATTCCCATTTTCATATCACCTGTGGCAGAAGTTCAATTAAGCGAGCATCTATTGAAAAGCTATTATATACCCAGCTTTATGCTAGAAGCTGTGGAAGACAAAGGCCCCACGATCAGACTACAGACTGGTGTTGCTGCACTGCCTTCATGGGTTTTTTTTTTTTTCACAGATGTGCTATATATGGCTCCCCTTTCCATGTACAATGTTTCCAACATGGGATTTAATCAGTCAACAAGTACTGGACACCTATTGTGTACCTAGTGTTGTGTAGGTATTATGGATGTTATGAGATACAGAAAACAAGATCCTTTAAGCCTAATGAAAAGATCACATGTAACAATTAGCAAACAATGTAATACAGTATATAATTAATTGGTCCTGATATGATGGGTGTGGGCATCCACATGTATGTCAGCCCAATGTATGACAGATTTCTAATAATCTCCCTGACTAAAATTTGTGTAATTCTCTGTCAAAGAATTAATTTCCTTATAGAGGAAAGAGTCAGGAAGAGTTAGGTGTGAGAGAAGATTGTGATGTGAGATGGAAAGTGTTTCCCCTACTCTTTACCCGCCACAGCTCCCGTTTTGTTACAACCCATTTGTCATTTTCATTGTTTCCCGCGTTTGTAAAAGGACTTGTGGTGTCAGAACTTGTTTGGATTGGATGGTCAGAAAAGAGAAGAAGGCAACCGGCTTTGATGGAGGTAGATAAGCCCTTTTAATAAACAACTTGCTTGTGCCTGCTGTTGGTGTCTTTGTGATTTACTGAGATGTCTGCTCCAGTGCAAGACCCACATTTTCTAGATGAGGGAAGCTCATTTAATATTGACTGCATCACCTGGAGGCAGAAATAATCACAGATTCCTGCTTCATAGTCATTCATATCTCCCAGTCATCTCTAGTCACCAGGCATCCCGCAGATTTAAGGCAATTTTCCCTGGATTCTCATTTTTCACAAGATCACTACAGATGTGTGGAGTTCCAGGATTCCAGGAGAGAAATGATGCAGCAGAATTTTAGATACAGAATTGCGATTTTTTTGAGGTTAAAGTTGACTCTTTTGTATGTCAAGAATGTGCCCTGTGACTTTTATCTCTTGGCTGCTGTTAAAGAAAAAATTATTTTGATTCTTGTGAAAACAGTAAGGCAGACTTTATTTAGGACTGTCGCCATTGGTGTAGGGACTACCGCAATGGGGTTTTGCAGTCAGGGAGAGAGATTGGGCTCAACTCCAAATATAACAAGGAAAAGTGGGGCTTTAGAGACGGGAGCTGTTGGTGGGAGTAAGGGAAGGGGCCGGTGGATGGAAAATTGCTAAGGGGTAGAGCAATTCTTTGCTAAACTGACCTAACAGGATTCTTACTGAAGGCAGAGGCCAGATGGTAGAGGGTGAGGAAGCTGATCAGATGTTGAGGTGATTAGACGGTGAGGGTGGGGGGATTCTGGCTGAACCAAGTTAGGAGGATTCTGGCTAAAACTGGGCTTCTGAAGACAATGCTCAAGGATGGGGCCCGTCTGGAGTTTGATCGAGCAGTAGAATGCTGGGGACCAAGTAAGAACAAGTAAGCGTAGCGTGACTGGAGTCAGAGGTTTTATGAAAGGAAATGTGGAAAGAAAAGGCCTCTGAACATCCACTCTATGTCAGGCATAGACTTCTCTCCCATTTACCTCATTTAATCCTCACACGAAGTAGATCGAGTGATTTTTTTTTAAATACATTTATTTATTTATGGCTGCGTTGGGTCTTCATTGCTGCACTCGGGCTTTCTCTGGTTGCGGCGAGCAGGGGCTACTCTTCATTGCGGTGCGCAGGCTTCTCATTGCGGTGGCTTCTCTTGTTGCGGAGCACGGGCTCTAGGTGCGTGGGCTTCAGTAGTTGTGGCACGTGGGCTCAGTAGTTGTGGCGCACGGGCTTAGTTGCTCCGCGGCACGTGGGATCTTCCTGGACCAGGGCTCAAACCCGTGTCCCCTGCATTGGCAGGTGGATTCTTAACCACTGCACCACCAGGGAAGTCCCAGATCGAGTGATTTTATGGTGTCAACCGAAGAATGATGCAGAAAGTGACAAGTAAGAAAATACCTTATTTGGGGTCGTAAGAATTGCAATTTGGGAGGCAAGGAAAGAGTGTTCCAGGGGAGAGAAAGAGTCAGGGGCTTTTAAAGAAAAAAGCCACGAGGCTGTTAAAAGTTTCTGGCGAGAACTGTGGTTGACTCTGAGGTGAGTGAGGAAATATCTGTCCTTAAGGAATCACGAGTTGTTTTAGGGTAGGGGTCCAATAAGTAGATAGGCTCTCATGGGTTATTTTAGGGTAAGGGTCTGAGTTTCTGGCAGATGTTCTGGATGCCTTCATTAGGACAGTAAGCGGTCCAAAAGTCAGATTCCACCCAGGCTAAGTGCATAAGTCACCTTCCTCGATGGCCCCTTGGCTCCATTTTAGAGAGCTCTCTTAGCAATACTGATTCCATTTTGAGTCTCCTTCCACAGTGGAAGAGGAAATTGAGATTTAGGGAGATTAAGTATCTTGCCCAGCTGACAGAGGTGGGGTTCAAACCCTTGTCTATCTGTATCCTGGACAATGAGAAAATCAGAGATGGCCTATTTGGGCTGAAAAAATGGGGGGGGCACTTTTCTTAATGTCCTGTATTATTTAAGATCTCTTGAGACCTTCTCAAACAATAGGTTTGAGAGCTGTACAGAGAGAACTCGTATAATGACTGAAATAGAATTTTTCTGGCAATCTGAAGGGATGGTGGATCACATCAAATTATGCTGGATTTAGCGGGGCAAAGGTGACATTTATTGCACACTGATGTTGTAGATTACAATTCATGTATCACACGTGTAAAGTGACCCAACTGTAGTCATTATGAGTGTTAACACAATGTCGGCGCCATCAGGGAACAGCTGATCTTCACCTTGTCAACTCTAGATGTCACTCTAAGATCGTGAGTTAGATGCATCAGGTCACTGCAGAGGCCCTGGCTTCTCTGCATTCTTTTTAGCTGACTCATGGTGCAGTTCTGTTTCAATCACAGCTATTTGAGGCAGGAACTGATGCAGAGCAAAATACCTGTTAACACAGCCATTCCAGACACCCCTAAGAGCAAGATCAGGAAGTTGAGAATTTTCATGGAGACACACGTATCTGAGCTATTGCCCTGACTCCCACCAGGGAAGGTCAGCAGAACACAAAACAGTTAGGGCTTTAAGACCTGCAACAAGCTTTAACAGGGCAGGGCTTTTGTCCTGCAGACAAAAATTCTCCAAGAAAAAAATTCCTCTGAGAAAAAAACGTTCCTGTAATTATCACCGATGGTGTGATATATTTGCTTAACTTCATGGTAGGTTCATTCTGTGTTTTATCCTGGTGGAAATGCAGATACATGATAATGATGGAGATGAATAAAGATTCCTGAGATTCCTGGTTTCAGGGAATCAGTTCTTTGCCTCCGGTTCTATTTTCAGGCACTTGCCTCGGCAAAGGTTGCTTCCTGCCACAGTAGCAAAAGCAGACAGTTGGAGAGAGCATGAAAGGCCAAGTGTAGGAGGGAAAGGGGACTGCTCAGCTTCCTCCTTCCCTATGTTCTTCACAGCATGTAAGTATTCTCAATATGGCAGGCAAAGGGTGCCTCTTCCTTATTCGCTGTGCGCCACGGTCGTTTCAAATCCTCTCTTCTACTTTCTTTTTTTTGCGCTGAATGTTTGGTTTGAGAAGAACTGCAGCAGACTGCAAAAAATTTTGTTCTTTTGATTCACAAATGGGATGTTTTGAAGTTAGCATTGTGAATGTGTTCAAACAGTTTGCAAATTAGGACCTCGATGATGGAATAGCTGAAAACAGTCTGGTAGCACCATTCTGCCTGGGATTTAGCTTAGAGTATAGAGCACACTAGTGGCTATAGGACCAGACTGGACAACACTGGGGTGGACCTAGCGGAATGGGGAGCTGTGAAGGAAGGCAAGGAATTTCTGTGAATTCTGGAGCAATTCAAACCCCTACAGCTTCAGAGATCACTAACAACTTCCTACTAACTAGATTTGCTGGAAAGTCTTACTTCTGAGACTTGAAATCATCCATACCACGCAACTCTTTTACGTGAGCGAAACTACGTTATTCACCAGTCTTCACTACCATAACTTTCCTTGTCTCCTGTCCTCCTTAATGGAACCTCTATTCTGGAAACTCTTGCCCCATAAGATGAAAGTTGCAAATAACTTTACTGTAGGGATTTCGTGAAAAACCCATTTAAACGAACAGCAGACTGTTGGATTTTTCAATAGATAGCATCAAATCAGCATTAATTCTACAGGTCTCTTCAAAACCCTCACCTTTCAGTGTCCACCAATGCTAAAGTATTGTATCATGATTCCTACCTAGTCCTAACACGACCCAGCATGGAAAGACCCACCTTAAATCAAATGCCAAATATCTTAGAGATTCTAACATGGCTCCACCCCCACTGAAATTAAGCAGTGTTTTTGCTCACAAATGAACTCAGCTTTGACTCATCAACAGAGTGTTTTGGTGGTGTTCTCTTGATGCCAGTAATGACCTTGATCTCTCAAATGCATCTGCTTACTGATCATTTCTTTTCTTTTCTTTTTTTTTTTTTGCGGTACGCGGGCCTCTCACTGCTGTGGCCTCTCCCGTTGCGGAGCACAGGCTCCGGACGCGCAGGCTCAGCGGCCATGGCTCACGGGCCCAGCCGCTCCGTGGCATGTGGGATCTTCCTGGACTGGGGCACAAACCCGCGCCCCCTGCATCGGCAGGCAGACTCTCAGCCACTGCGCCACCAGGGAAGCCCTGATCATTTCTTTCATCCCAAACTCTCTCGGCTCTTGGGATCCCACACTCTCTCGGATTATTCCTACCTAGAAGGCATCTTGTTTTCAAGACTCCCCATGAATATCTCTACACAGATGACAATGAAATTACACTTTCAGCAAGATGTGCTTCTACTTTCTCCCTACAACAAAATGTTTCCTCCTGAATATTTCTTTGTCATCACAAATTCAACAGGTTCTCAACTCCCCTGCCTTCTTCCCCACTTCCCTGGTGGTGCAGTGGATAAGAATCCTCTTGGCAATGCAGGGGACACGGCTTTGAGCCGTGGTCCGGGAAGATCCCACATGCCACCGAGCAACTAAGCCTGTGTGCCACAACTACTGAGCCCACATGCCACAGCTACTGAAGCCTGCATGCCTAGAGCCCATGCTCCGCAACAAGAGAAGCCACCGCAATGAGAAGCCCATGCACCACAACGAAGAGTAGCCCCTGCTCGCCGCAACTAGAGAAAGCCCACACGCAGCAATGAAGACCCAATGCAGCCAAAAATAAATAAAATTAAATCTTTAAAAACAGACAAACAAAACAGTACTACGTGACCATCGAATTTGAAAGCTTTTTATTATCTTTGATGCATTACTTTCCTTTATTGTCAATAAGCAGTCACCAACACTTGTTAATTTACTACCAAAATATTTGTATTGTTCCCCTTCTTTGTATTTCTGCTACTGTCCACCCAGTCTCAGCTTTTATTTTATTGTCTTTGTTTACCATCTTTTACTTTTTCTTTTTTTGGCTGTGCCACATGGCATGTGGGATCTTAGTTCCCTGACCAGGGATTGAACCCATGCCCCCTGCAGTGGAAGCTCAGAGTCCTAACCACTGGACAACCAGGGAATTCCCTTACCATCTTTTTTCTGTTAAGCTCCCGTAACTACCCTCCCCCTTCCCAACACACACACACACACACACACACACACGCACACAAACACCAATTTATTGTGTGCACGGCTTTGAGGTTTCATTGGAATTTATGAATCTTTTTCCCCAGAAAAATGTAACTGTGCATATATACACAAAATTTTGAGTATAATATCAGGAGGTTCACAGGACCCCTGAAAGCCAAATTATTATCCTAACTGTTGCCTCTGTGTCTAATATCATCCTTCTCGCTCTAATCAGGCAGCTCCTACATTAACCATTTTTTCTTTAACATCTTTATTGGAATATAATTGTTTTACAATGGTGTGTTAGTTTCTGCTTTATAACAAAGTGAATCAGCTATACATATACATATGTTCCCATATCTCTTCCCTCTTGCGTCTCCCTCCCTCCCACCCTATCCCACCCCTCTAGGTGGTCACAAAGCACCGAGCTGATCTCCCTGTGCTATGTGGCTGCTTCCCACTAGCTATCTATTTTACATTTGGTAGTGTATATATGTCCATGCCAGTCTCTCACTTCGTCCCAGCTTCCCCTTCCCCCTCCCTGTGTTCTCAAGTCCATTCTCTACGTCTGCGTCTTTATTCCTGTCCTGTCCTTAGGTTGTTCAGAACCTTTTTTTTTTTTAGATTCCATATATATGTGTTAGCATACAGTATTTGTTTTTATCTTTCTGACTTCACTCTGTATGACAGACCCTAGGTCCATCCACCTCACTACAAATAACTCAATTTTGTTTCTTTTTATGGCTGAGTAATATTCCATTGTATATATGTGCCACATCTTCTTTATCCATTCATCCGATGATGGACACTTAGGTTGCTTCCATGTCCCAACTATTGTAAACAGAGCTACAGTGAACATTGTGGTACATGACTCATTTTGAATCACAGTGTTCTCAGGGTATATGCCCAGCAGTGGGATTGCTGGGTCATATGGTAGTTCTATTTTTGGTTTTTTAAGGAACTCCATACTGTTCTCCACAGTGGCTGTATCAATTTCCATTCCCACCAACAGTGCAAGAGGGTTCCCTTTTCTCCACACCCTCTCCAGCATTTATTGTTTGTAGATTTTTTGATGATGGCCATTCTGACTGATGTGAGGTGATACCTCACTGTAGTTTTGATTTGCATTTCTCTAATGATTAGTGATGTTGAGCATCCTTTCATGTGTTTGTTGGCAATCTGTATATCTTCTTTGGAGAAATGTCTATTTAGGTCTTCTGCCCATTTTTGGATTGGGTTCTTTGTTCTTTTGATATTGAGCTGCAAGAGCTGCTTGTAAACTTTGGAGATTAATCCTTTGTCAGTTGCTTCATTTGCAAATATTTTCTCCCATTCTGAGGGTTTTCTTTTCATCTTGTTTATGGTTTCCTTTGCTGTGCAAAAGCTTTTAAGTTTCATTAGGTCCCATTTGTTTATTTTTGTTTTTATTTCCATTTCTCTAGGAGGTGGGTCAAAAGAATCTTGCTGTGATTTATGTCATGGAGTGTTCTGCCTATGTTTTCTTCTAAGAGTTTGATAGTGTCTGGCCTTTCATTTAGGTCTTTAATCCATTTTGAGTTTATTTTTGTGTATGGGGTTAGGGAGTGATCTAATTTCATTCTTTTACATGTAGCTGTCCAGTTTTCCCATCACCACTTATTGCAGAGGCTGTCTTCTCTCCACTGTATATTCTTGCCTCCTTGATCAAAAATAAGGTATATGTATGTGGGTTTATCTCTGGGCTTTCTATCCTGTTCCATTGATCCATATTTCTGTTTTTGTGCCCGTACCATACTTTCTTGATTATTGTAACTTTGTAGTATAGTCTAAAGTCCGGGAGCCTGATTCCTCCAGCTCCATTTTTCTTTCTCAAGATTGCTTTGGCTATTCGGGGTCTTTTGTGTTTCCATACAAATTGTGAAATTTTTGGTTCTAGTTCTGTGAAAAATGCCCATTGGTAGTTTGATAGGGATTGCATTGAATCTGTAGATTGCTTTGGGTAGTATAGTCATTTTCACAATGTTGATTCTTCCAGTACAAGAACATGGTATATCTCTCCCACTGTTTGTATCATCTTTAATTTCTTTCATCAGTGTCTTATAGTTTTCTGCTTACAGGTCTTTTGACTCCTTAGGTAGTTTTATTCCTAGATATTTTATTCTTTTTGTTGCAGTGGTAAATGGGAGTGTTTTCTTGATTTCTCTCTCAGATTTGTCATCATTAGTGTACAGGAATGCAGGAGATTTCTGTGCATTAATTTGTAACCTGCTACTTTACCAAATTCATTGATTAGCTCTAGTAGTTTTCTGGTAGCATCTTTAGGATTCTCTATGTATAGTATCATGTCATCTGCAAACAGTGACAGCTTTACTTCTTTTCCTATTTGGATTCATTTTATTTCTTTTTCTTCTCTGATGGCTGTGACTAAAACTTTGAAAACTATGTTGAACAATAGTGGTGAAAGTGGACAACCTGTCTTGTTCCTGATCTTAGAGGAAATGGTTTCAGTTTTTCACCATTGAGAACGATGTTGGCTGTGGGTTTGTCATATACGGCCTTTATTATGTTGAGGTAAGTTCCCTCTATGCCTGCTTTCTGGAGGATGTTTATCATCCATAAATGGGTGTTGAATTTTGTCAAAAGCTTTTTCTGCATCTATTGAGACGATCATATGGTTTTTCTCCTTCAATTTGTTAATATGGTTTATTACATTGAATGATTTTCGTATATTGAAGAATCCTTGCATTCCTGGGATAAACCCCACTTCATCATGGTGTATGATCCTTTAAATGTGCCGTTGGATTCTGTTTGCTAGTATTTTCTTGAGGATTTTTGCATCTATGTTCATCAGTGATATTGGCCTGTAGTTTTCTTTCTTTGTGACATCTTTGTCTGGCTTTGGTATCAGGGTGATGGTGGCCTCGTAGCATGAGTTTGGGAGTGTTTCTCCCTCTGCTATATTTTGGAAGAGTTTGTGGAGGATACGTGTTAGCTCTTCTCTAAATGTTTGATAGAATTCGCCTGTGAAGCCATCTGGTCCTGGGCTTTTGTTTGTTGGAAGATTTTAAGTCACAGTCTCAATTTCAGTGCTTGTGATTGGTCTGTTTATATTTTCTGTTTCTTCCTGGTTCAGTCTTGGAAGGTTGTGCTTTTCTAAGAATGTGTCCATTTCTTCCAGGTTGTCCATTTTATTGACATATAGTTGCTTGTAGTAATCTCTTGTGATCCCTTGTATTTCTACAGTGTCAGTTGTTACTTCTCCTTTTTCATTTCTAATTCTATTGATTTGAGCCTTCTCCCTTTTTTTTTTGATGAGTCTGACTAATGGTTTATCAATTTTGTTTATCTTCTCAAAGAACCAGCTTTTAGTTTTATTGATCTTTGCTATTGTTTTCTTCATTTCTTTTTCATTTATTTCTGATCTGATCTTTATGATTTCTTTCCTTATGCTAACTTTGGGGTTTATTTTGTTCTTCTTTCTCTAATTGCTTTAGGTGTAAGGTTAGGTTGTTTATTTGAGATGTTTCTTGTTTCTTGAGGTAGGATTGTATTGCTATAAACTTCGCTGTTAGAACTGCTTTTGCTGCATCCATAGGTTTTGTTTTCATTTTCATTTGTTTCTAGGTACTTTTTAATTTCATCTTTGATTTCTTTAGTGATCTCTTGGTTAGTTAGTAGTGTATTGCTTAGCCTCCACGTATTTGTATTTTTTCAGATTTTTTTCCTGTAATCGATATCTGGTCTCATAGCGTTGTGGTCAGAAAAGATACTTGATATGATTTCAATATTCTTAAAATTACCAAGGCTTGATTTGTGACCCAAGATATGATCTATCCTGAAGAATGTTCCATGAGCACTTGAGAAGAAAGTGTATTCTGTTGTCACATTAACCTTTAAATAATGTCACTTCCTATAAATGACTGTTGTTAAATGACAGAAATTCAATTGAGTAAATTTTAAAGATCTAGTTGGCCTTATTAAATTATTCATGAGTCGTGCAGCATCGCGTCTAGCAAGTGGCGGGGAGCTCCCAGGAGCTATACAAAATGGAAGGTTTTATAGGCAGAGAGTGGATTACCTCACCTTCCTTTGGGGAATGTGACCGATGACCTCATTGGTGCTGATGAGAAAATTCCACTGACTGGTTAAAACTGCATTTCCGGGGGAAATTGAAAGTGCAGCTAGATTAGGGATTAAGTTTCGGTTTGGTGATGTGGGTTTAGTCAAGTGACTCCATTTTGGACCTGTTGTCTCTTTTTTAACACTGGTAATGGTTTCTTATAAATTCAGAATAAAATCTGAGGCTCAGGTGGGTATTCCAAATGTTTTTCTCAATCCTGTCAATGGGACTCAAACTACCCTTTCAGTTTTACACTCTTAAATACAGAAGTAAAATAAACCAAACAAAATTAATGGGCACACATTAATTGAGCACTTATTATATACAAGGGAACTCTGTACTGTGTACACTGCTGTCAGCAACTCTCTTGCTTAAGCCCCCCACCCTTGCTCTGGCACATCTGTCTCATGGTTGTCTGCAGGACACAAAGGAACTGTGTGGGCTATGGAATTAGGCAGACTTGGGTTTGGAGTGAAGAGTAACAGAATATAACACCCCAAAATATGTCTCTTAGGATAAGGATGATTTTGAGCTGATTATTCTGAGAGACATCAGACATAAGAGAAGCTCTGAAAACAGAATAGAAGTTACTCATTTGTAAGGGAAATGTACATTTATAAACAGAATCTCCATTTGCAAGGGAATTTCCCTCCCTGTACCAGGAAGAGAAGGATGGCTAGACCACAAGACAATCTTACAATGGAGATGGCAGACTTAAATCAACATAACAAACCTTACCCTTGTTTACCATCTTTTTCTGCTAAGCTCCCATAACTGGCCCCTCTGCCCGCCCAACACACACTCATACACACACACACACACACACACACACACACCCCTTTTCTTTTGTCTTTAGTTGAAGATGGTATTTAAGCCAGAGTTCTAAGCCACCTCTTTGAGTTACTCATTTACGCTGGGTATCTCTCATGTATATCTGAGGTATACATATTAATAAACTTCTGTTTGTTTTTCTCTTGTTAATCTGTCTTTTATTATAAGGGTCTCAGCCAAGAAACTTAGAGAGACAATTATTTTTTCTCCCCTACAGAAACACCAATCCGTATTCTGTCAATCTGACCTCTGAGTCTCACTTTTTCTCCTGGGAAATGGAGATAATAGTAACTATTCACAGGCTTGAGACGAAAATTACATAGGACAACCCAAAGTGCCTAGAAGAAAGCCTGGCATCTAGGAGCTACTCTACATGCCCTAGCTTTTTTCCAAGCTCAATATATTGATATAATCTGAATGCTTTCTGATCTAACAAATAATTGCTATAGTTTTCCACCAGGTGAACCCCTCAGTAGAGGATTCTTCTCTTACAATTGGCCTGCACAAATCAGAAAATTGCTGAATGACTAAAAGATCACTTAGTATCTATGAGCTTATCAGTGAACCCATTATTGAGCCATCTGCCAGGGTGAGGGGTGAGCAGTGAACCCATGAATGAGCTTCCCACCCTTTCAACCAGCGACCTCTTCCAAGTTTGAGTGCAGAGTAACCTTGGATCATTTGACAGAAGGGTTTAGGGCAAAGCCTATGAGCTCAGAAAGGACTGGCTGAAAATCTTAACATGTAACCGGGAGTAGCCTCATTACTTAGAGCAGATTTCTCAGTGATAAAAGCATGTTGATGTATTTATTCATACTTGCTGATTTAATTAATGGGGTGGAGTTTTATTTTCCCCATCAGTAGAGGATGAGTCATGAGTAATGAGAAAATTATGTATTTTAATTTATATTTTTTTACCTATGAGTTTGTAACTCATGAAAACGAAACACAGCTTTAATAAACCCTAAAACTGTGCTAAGTGCTATACTACACACTTGGGGGAGACTTGTGGAGGGACGCAGAAAGGGGTGTTTTAGGAAAAATAAAAATAGTGGTCATTGACCTAAACTGACTTATAATCTTACCGGGGAGACAGAATTTATTTCTGAACTAATTAGACCACAATTATATTCTAAACCAAAGAGTCTTAGAACCAACTTTCAATATAATTGGTTTCCTATTATTTTATGGAATTGAGAGCATTATTATGAGATGGGGTTCATAGGCTTCACCAGACTGTCCCCCACCCCTGCCCAAGGAAAAGAGAGAGAAAAAAAAGGTTAGTATTGGGTCATGACTTAAGTGTTCATTCTAATATGGGTTCAGGTGGGTTGATCTTTTGGGGAATGCTCACCCTCCCCTCCTTTCGAATCTAGAACCTAAAGATATTGAAGTCAGTTTCCCTGGGTCTACTAGGCTGAGACTGAAACATAGCAGAGCTTCCTTCCAGAAATAGCAACATTTAGTGGACAACACTGCTCCCTCTTTCTCCTCCCGAACCTGAATGCAGTTGATTCAATCTTAGCCCCTTTCGGCTTTGAGTGCAAAGCTGCCATGAAGGATGTACTGCCATTGCAGCAGCAGCTTGAGCTGTGCCCTCCCAGGCTGAGCGAGATGAAACAGTTGCTCAGAGGTAGCAGCTGAGACTGGAGACCATTCTCTACTCCCTGCAGGGAGGAAACAAGAAAGGAAAGAATGGGAAAATGATTCTGGCAACAGCCAAGGATTCCTGAGTTTGAAGGTCGGCCTACCACTTCTAGCTGTCTCTAATCACTGCAGAATTGGTAGCAGACATCCTCCTGTCAGCAGGAGAATGCATTTTCTTTTCCATCACAACCTTCAGATAACCTGGTTTGTGCTCTACAATAGTGCCATCTTGTCCAGTGACAAATAGATTGCAGTTGTCATTTACCTGAGCTGCATTTTAAAATGAAATTCAAGGGACTGTAGGCAGAAGCCCCTCCCATCTTCCCAGAGAGAGGCTGCGGTGAATGCTGCGTGTCCTGCGTTTGTGTCTCCCTTCCTGGGTAGTTTTGCATCTTTAGCTCGGGACTGTGCTCCTGTCCATGGGCAGAGGTGTCTCTTTTGGCCAGGATAAAGTAAGTGGTGTTTGGGACTAGGATACCTGAAGGCTGAGGGGAGAGGCAGTACGTGGGCTGCTCTGGCAGCTAACCATCAAGCACACTTAACCCCTGAGATGTCTCACAATATTCAAAAAGTGTTCCCACATGCTGTGACATCCTGAGTATCACTGTGTCTTGAGGGCTGGTGAAGTCCAAGTCCCCCTCTAACTCACATCTAAAGGGTTCAACATCCCAAAGTCAGAGCTGGGGTCAACCCTACCCACGTTCAGAGGGTGATATTAGCCAGACTGTGGTAAACACTTTCTTCCCCCAGCTTAAGTAAGTGCATCTGGTCAGTGTGGGGAATTCATATTCATGTACCTTGCACAGGTGCGTTGCCTTTTTTTTTGAGCTTTAATGTGCCAGCTGCTTCTAAACTCTTGTTGAGTGAGTACTACATGTTGAGTCTGACCATTGTACGAAAGCGAGAATCTCCTAATCCCAACGCCTTTCCCCACTTGCCTCCTAATCTTTAGTTCAGATCCCAGCTCTTTCATTCATTAGCTGGTTAACTTGTTGCATTACTTAACTGCTCTGAATCTTCATTTTCTCCATGTAAAAACAAGGACAACAGTCCCTCTTATCAGCGTTTTGGGATGTGAAAGGAAAAGATGTATCTGAAAACACCCACCAGCATCCAGTATCTAGAAGACACTCAGATGTTAGTCCTTTTCGTACCTACAAGTCTAAAGCTACATCATAAATCCATGATAATTTGGGAGAGATGGAAAAGAAAATTATTGCACCAGACCATATTCCTGATTCAGGAGACACTATAAAACACACAAACACACACACACACACACCTTAGTTCCAAAGACAGTAAACTGGAGAAATTTGACTTTTGGTATCTGTTACTTTTACTGTCACAAGTTAATTATATTTAGTGTGAATAAAGTTTTACGATATGTGTTATAATAACCCTTATTGCTCCTGTGAAGTTGTAGATAATCAGATGTATGGTAGTCTAAACTGTCTCCAAGTTAAAATAGACCATGCCTTTGGTAAGCTGTTCAACTTGTGTGTCTATGTAACATTGTACCCAGCAGGATCTCAATATCTTTGCCTCCTTTTTGGTACATTTCTCTCAAGATGTAATTGGTAGTAACCTAATACACAGCAGCTGACATGAATCCACCTCTATTTTCTTCTTATTTACTTATTTATTTTTTTAGGCTGCGCTCGTCTTAGTTGCGGCATGTGGGATCTTTTTTTAGTTGTGGCGTGCTTACCCTTAGTTGTGGCATGCATGCGGGATCTAGTTCCCCAACCAGGGATCGAACCCAGGCCCCCTGCATTGGGAGCAAGGAGTCTTACCCACTGGACCACCAGGGAAGTCCCCCACCTATAGTTTCTTTTCAACCCAGTTTAGAAGGAGAACAGACATTGTCTTGATTTGTTCAATCTCTCCATTAAGAGCATAAACTGAGTGATTAAACTTCTCAACATCTGATTAATGACAAAGACAAAACCCGAATCTAGTTTTTCCTGATGAGCTGAGCTATTTCTTTAATTACAATTTACAGAGGGAATCAATAATCTTTCCTCAACAGACTTGGAAAAACATGCTGAAACATACTGTATTCTTAATACCACTTTGGTATGTGAACTCGGTGGAGGAGGACATCAATATCCTTTGAATAGTTTTGGTCCAAGAGAGAAGTCTATCCGGTTATTTAAGAAGAGCAAGCCCCCTGCTTTGGGCTTTGCCATGGTGTGATTTGACCATAAGGGGGCAGGATCCTCCACATAGTAAATCTAGGTTGAAAAGGAGGCATTGACAGCGTTTGTGTGAGTATCATACGTACGTGCAAACATACTAAGTCCTCTCATTCTTTTGCCTCTTGTTCTAAGGATACTCTAGCCACTTATAGACTGAATCCCCTGAAGACAAATGCTCCAATAAAGTAAAAGTTTGTGGGACCCTCATCTTTTCCCTTTCTACCTAAGTTTTGCTTCCACCATAAAGGAGTACGTGGGAGAGGAATGTATGTGAGAGCCTCCTGCAATGGGCTGGAACTTTCAGCTCTTCTGTGATGATTGTTCCACAAGCTGACTTAGGAGCCAACTGGAACAGGGACATATTAATATCTTTGTTTCCTTTTCTGAGGGTATCTCTCAGGGTGTAATACGCAGTAAAGTCATACATAGCAGCCTACGTGGGGCTATCGTAGAGACGTGCTATTTTAAATTGCTTGATGGGGCTTGTCATCTTTGTTAGAGCTGCTGTATAACAAATTTAAAGAGGGGAGGAAAGGTACTTAATTGGTGCTGTGCTCTATATATCCTTATGTAACAGCAGCCTCTTGAAAAAGGGGAAATCTTATATAAAGAATGTAGGGAGACTGATCAAGTGAAGATCCAGGCCAGTCCTCCAAATGCACACCAGTTGTGCTAGAACTACAGCTAACATGGCAGTGATGTTATGAACAAGAACCTCTTTCTAGAAGCTTTGTGTGTCTTACAATCTTTTTAAAAAATCTTTTTCCGTAAAGTTCCTTCTTTTAATTGAAGTATAGTTGACTTATAAAATGGTGTTAGTTTCAGATGTACAGAAAAGTGAGTTGGTTATACATATATATGTATATTTTTTTATTCTATTCCATTATAAGTTATTACAAGATATTGAATACAGTTCCCTGTGCTCCACAGTAAATCCTCGTTGTTCTTATAATCTTGACATAATCTTCACATTCTTCAAACAAGCAAAGTTTTTGCTATAAAAAGTTAAACAAACCCCCACAAAACAGCAATGTAGGAGAAGAAAATCTTCCCAATGTGTGAAAAAAATCAGTAAGGCAACCCATTTGCATTCAGGGCTTAAGCTTGAAAATTCTGTCCAAGCACAATGCCGTGCATATCTGAAAGCGGCTCTGATCTAAGCTGTAGAAATTACTTGTTCCCCAGTTAAGACTTTGCCCGTAATTAATTGTTTCAAGTCTGGAGCCTTGTCTAAGGAAACCAGAGTTTATCCGTTCCTTATGCACACCTTAATCTGTAGACATTAGGAGCTCAGGGCATAGCCAAGGCTGACCAGCTCACGGGGGGACGCTGCTGTTGTTGGCTGTAAGGGCTATCACCTCTGGGCTGGGGCTCAGCCTTGGCATTGGGACAGCATCCGCCCAACACCCCCCCCCCCCCCCCCCCCCGAAACATCCGGAGCTCACTGCAGTGGAGACTGCAGCACGAGGGCTGCACGCCCTGTTAAAGGCACAGCCCTGAATTCCCACCAGCCAGGCTCTATTGTTGGCTGCGTCTGGAAGAATCCAGCACCGTCAGACAGGGGTTCTAGTGGGGCTCAGCCTCCAAGGCCACAGTCTATGTGGGACAGAAAGCTCACAGTTTTAGGTTCCATTTCTTCTTAGATTTCTTAGATATGCCCTGATTGCTCTAATAAAAACCCAGTTTCGGGCTTCCCTGGCAGCACAGTGGCTGAGAGTCTGCCTGCTGATGCAGGGGACACGGGTTCGTGCCGCAGTCCGGGAAGATCCCACATGCCGTGGAGCGGCTGGGCCCGTGAGCCATGGCCGCTGAGCCTGTGCGTCTGGAGCCTGTGCTCCGCAACAGGAGAGGCCACAACAGTGAGAGGCCCACGTATCACAAAAAAAAAAAACCCCAAAAAACAAAAAAACCCAGTTTCATTTACAAGGGGAAAGGCTTCCTGCACTTCCCACTGTGTATATCAAGCTCATTTTAACCTTTCCAGGAACTTTGGGCTGGATATGCAGTGCTGGTGACCAGCAGGTCCCAGAGGATAAGATCCCCGCATTCTTTGATAACGTGTCTCCTGATGGAGGAGAGGCCTGGCGAGTGCACTCCATCCACCCAGGGAGCCATTTGGGCCCTTGTACTTGCAGTGCACCTGCTGCCTTAGAAACACCCAATAAACCTGTTCACGGCCAACTCCCAGGCATTTAGCTGCTATTCTTGCAAAGGCCTTTCGATTTTAAAAGAAGAAAGACTGGAAGCAAGTTTCCATCCCTCAGTAGGGGATTAGGTAAATAAATGATGGTATATTTATACGACGTGCTATGTAACCATTGAAAAGACGAAACAGCTCTACATTGAGGAAGATACCACTCCTGCTTTTCCAGCCCACAAGGCCATGATAAGAGCTAACACTTAATGTAGCACTGACAGTATGGCAGGACCTGCTTTAAGGATGATATTAATTCATTACATATTAACTCGTCAAATCCACACCATAACCTTGTAAAATAGGTACTAGTATTATTTCTATTTTGCAGATGAGATAAATGAAACACAGAGAGGTTAAGTAACTTGCTCAGGGTCGCTCAGTTAGTGAGTGCCAAACTGGGATTCCAACTCAGGCAGCCTGGTGCCAGACTGGAGTCAGAGTCTACTTAGCTGCTATGCAACTCTGTTTCCACACAAATCACTAGACGTTGAGGTGAAAGAGAGTCTATGTCAGGAAAGAGTAAAGTACTGTGAGATGTCAAGGAGGGGAGAAATTATATCTAGTGGAAAGAGATTAAAACAAAAACAAACTAGCATTTGAGGTGGTCCCTGAAGGATGGGAGGCTTTTCTCTAGGCAGCCTGGAGGGAAAATATTCCAGACAGAGAAAAAAAACGTATGCAAATTCATCCTCAATGCTCTCCTCAGGTGTTACCATACAAATCTTGTTTGTTAGGAGAGTACCAATTTTTTCCTATGCCAGTTTTATCCCATTCATTTGTTCATACAATGTTTTTGAGCACTTACTATATGCCAAGCATTTTTCTGGACAGGACATGCCAAATACGAGCATAGCCTTTTCCTTCATTTTTCTCTGTGAACAAAGATAAATACTTAAATGCTCCCATCCAACGTAATGAGCATTAATCTAACTTCTTACCTCCTAGACTTAGTAAGGAGGGCTTCAAGGTGGAGGAGAAAGGAAAAAACTTGAATTTAGGAGAAAAACAAGGAAGGCCAAAAATCATCCCAGGTTTGACTGAGTTAATTCCCGTGAGGTGTCAAGAGGTGGGAAGACAGGGTCAGATCCCCTCAGGGAACCCTCATCGTGGAAGCATTGGGAGAGGAAAGTTGATTTTTATTTTTATTTTATTTTTTTTTTTTTTTGCGGTACGCGGGGCTCTCACTGCTGTGGCCTCTCCCGTTGCGGAGCACAGGCTCCGGACGCGCAGGCTCAGCGGCCATGACTCACGGGCCTAGCTCCGCGGCATGTGGGATCTTCCCGGACCGGGGCACGAACCCGTGGCCCCTGCATCGGCAGGCAGACTCTCAACCACTGCGCCACCAGGGAAGCCCTGATTTTGTTTTTTAAATGCAGCTATCTGGAACGAGTGTATGGCTCTGCCTTTATTTACTGGCAAGCACCAAGCCCCCGCGTGCCTCAGTTGCCTCATCAATAAAATGGGGTTAATAACAAACGCGCATGCTCATAGAACTGCTTGGAGAACCAAACGAAGTAATACCTGTGAAGTGCTTTGCATAGTGCTTGGCACGTGTGGGTCCCTCAATGTATGTGATCTGATAGAAGAGAGGCAAGAGGAGGGCCTTACTAAAGGGAGAGGTGAAGGATGCTGAGTTCAATTTTCTCTTCACCTACCGCATCCTGTTGGGGGTCGGGCTCCACATAAAACCACCGTGCGCTCCAGTGCAGAGAAGCTCTGAGACTGGGCAAGTGCACTGGGCTTCTGAACCCCTGCCCTGCTGAGGGATTTTAGCCAGACAGCTCATTTCTCTGCACCCCAATTCCCTTCCATGCAAAACCAGGGATGATACTATTCCTCTCGCAGAATTATTGTGAGGGTTAAATGAAGCAACATTTCTTAGAGGTTCTAGGTCAGGGACCCCCAAAAGAAATCAATGCATCGCAGCCCTTTTCTTTCCTGACCCCAGGCCAGGGGCCTAAGGAAGCAGTCACTAGCCCAGAATCTTCTTCCCAGCAGTGGGCATGGTTACAGCAGCAGCCCTGGGAAGTTCCAGATGTAGGCTCAGCCCTGTGGCACGCAGGATGGGCAGTGGCAGTTTCAAATACTCTCTATGTAGGGAGAATGGTTTGGGGGAGGGAAGGAGGCAGCTGTGGGAACCCAGAAAATCACTTTATCACTGCAGGTTCTTGTATGGGGAGTGTCCGCAGAGGACAGAGACGGCGCTGTTTGGCCAAGAGTGAGCAGCAAGGGCAGAAACCTGGCCTGTGATTGGGTCAGGAGAGGAGGTCCCAGGCCCCTGCTGTTAGGATGGGAAGAGGTTTAGGAGAAAAAGAGAAAGAACCACCCAGAAAGGTGACATGCATTCAGGAGGCAGAGTGACAGCTCCTACACCCGCTGAAGGGGAAGAAAAGGGGGCCTGGTGATGAAGAGAATGATGTGCCTGGTGGTGAAATCCTTTTAGGTTCAGACAGGCCCAGAACCACATTCCAGTCCAGGCTCTTACTGGCTTCATGACTTCAGAGAATCCCCTTGACTGCTCTGAGCATGGAGAAAAGGAGGTCCACACCCAGCTCTCCAGTTCAGAGGTTTTTGAGAGGATGAAGTGAAACAATCTATGCTCAAGGTTCTGTGACAGACGCTACAGTGTGTGGCACATAGTAGGCTCTCAATAATGGGGCCACTGGTAGAAATGGTTGTTGTCTGTACTGCTATGCGTTTTGTACTAATATAGCTCTATTTAACATAATTATCTGCCTCTCTCAGGCTGTGAATGCTCAGAGGACAGGGGATGTATGTTGCAGGGGTACAAAACCAGTGTTGTGAATGTTGACTAAAAAAAGAAGAAATTTAATTCACAAAAGCACAGTAAGTTATGTACATTTTAGAGGTGTATATTCACTGACAGCCAGCTTTCTACCCAGACCTGAGCTAGAAGGTAGCATGGCTCTTGCCTTCAGGTAGCTCATAACCTTGTTAAGGGTGATGAAATTTCCACATATGGGACAAAGAAAGTGCTATACACGCCATATTGTGTTTTTACTCATACATTGAATATATATTACAGAAATATGTGTGTACAAAATATATACTACAGAAAATATGAGTGTGTTATGTATGTAGGGACTCTTGGAGGATAAGAGATTCAAGAGACAAAGTTTGTATAGAACTAGTTGCAAAGTCTTATGAACTAGGTGAGGGAGTGAGGAAAGCTCAGGGAGGAAAGGATTAGAACCCACAGATGAGAGTAAAGGCTGAGCAGGGTAGGGAGAGGCAGGGGTGTTGCAAATACTGGCCGGGTTGGAGGTGAGATTCTGTGTTGTCTTGTTGTCATAGGTCACAGAGGACTCTGAATGTCAGAATGAGGGTTTTTATTCTTTATTGATATATATCCTTAAGCCAAGAGGGTGACATAATAAAAGCGATGCTTTTAGACAATTAATCTGGCACTGTAATGCAGGGTGGATTCAAGAGGAAAAGAAACTCAATCAGTTAAGAAATTATTGCAGCAGCCTAGACAGGAGATATGTGAGTCCAAAAATATGGTATGTTCAACGTCGGTCTACTTTATGACCACCTGCTACATCCCCAGAACTATATTAGGTGCA
The DNA here is from genome assembly GCF_059928025.1 of Delphinapterus leucas. Classification (NCBI taxonomy): domain Eukaryota; kingdom Metazoa; phylum Chordata; class Mammalia; order Artiodactyla; family Monodontidae; genus Delphinapterus; species Delphinapterus leucas. Next base: position 20,893,714 of record NC_143134.1, read on the forward strand.
TTTACACAGTGATCTTTTAAAATTTAACAACCTGCAAGGATGAGTCTCTATCCGTCTTTCACAGATGAAGAAATTCAGGCTCCAAGAGCTTATGTAACTTGTGAAAGTTCTTACAGTTTACAAATAGCAGATGGGAGATTGGGTGTTGGGTCTTCTAATTCCTGACCCAGTATTTTCCATGTTATACAATAGTTGACTTTTCTATTAGAAGTTCTGTTGCAGGCGGGGGAGGGACTCAGAAAAATATGTAAATCATTTTAAGGATCAGAAGAGGGTATCAGGAACTCAATACCCATATTGATCTGGGAGAGGCAAGCATTTCCACTGTAGAATCTAGGAAAGAAAGTGGGCTTAAAAGGTATTTTAAATCAAATACAAAGACTTGGAAGCTGCATGGGCAGAAGACTTTTCACTTCGGAGCACCCATGAAAAGATGACCTGAAGATAAACATTTGAGAAAGAATTAGACTCTTTTGGGGTAACCCATTGGAATTGGATGTTCAAAGAAAAAAAAGGCAAATAAATAAATCTAATGTTTGAATAATAGCATCATAAGAATGGAAATTTAACATTTTTAAGACATTTAGAGTACACTCTAGAAAAATGTTTCTAATAAAAAGATTTCATGGGTGGAAATGAGATGCTATAAGAAGTGGTGGTGAAGAAAACTGTATATTGACTAGTTTTTGCTTAGAAAAAAATTTAAACATAAATACTTATTTACCATGTAAAGCCTCCAATTGTGGACCTACGGGTTTGAATTTACTTCTATGATATAAAATATAATTTAAATCCAGTTTCTTCTGAATTTAAATGTGCTCCCACTAATTGTTATTTCAGGCTCAACGCACTCAAAGTAGAAAGATTGATGCTGGCAGGGCAATTGAAATGTTGTCCCATCTCTTCAGAGATAAAGGATTTGGTGTCAAATGAAAGTGATGGATACGGTCAGTTGATCTGAAATCTGAGGTATGAATTTACAGTGTGCCCTTAAGTCACTAAAAACCAGAATTACCAGAGACTTCCTCTGCTTTATACCTGAAATTTTATTGGTTGAACAGATAAATGCTTATTGAGTCTCTCGTAAGTATGTTAGGTTTGTATGGAATGCATGAGGCTTGTACCAATCTTGCAAGATTGGCAGTTAGCTAGAAAGCCCCAATGGGCAAGTACATCTCAGGTGACAGGGATGGGAACTCTGAGGTCTGGGTCCCACCTGCACCTCACATAGAGTTCTTCTGCATTTGCAATACTGAGGAATTTAGATTTGATTTTCATTAAGGCAGTTGGAAATTACCAAGGATGCCTACACAATATCACTTAATATGATCAACTAATATGACCGTTATATTTTTAAAAATCAACTCTGTACCCAACACTGTACCCACCCCTCACTCCCCAGCTAAAACAGCTTGGTGTTCTAGGGTTCTGCCATGTCTGGACTCCTCATGTGCAGTGTCTGGCCCCCAAGCTCCTCTCTGCCTGAAAGGCACTGTGCCCTCTGGCCCAGCAAGGCGGAAAGATTCAAAGACCCAGCTCTGCAGCTCCTGTTTCTTCTCCAGTCCGGGTTTGCTGCATTTCCTAACCTTACTTAACTTAATATGGCTTTCCTGGGTTTCCATGGAATTTCCCTGTCATGTGAATTATGAGATAACTTGAGTAACTTGAAATCGAAGAGACTAGAGTAGAAAGAAAGCTGAGGGAGTCTTTACCCTGTGCTGTCTATTCTTTCTGAGGCATGATAGGAAGCATGTTAAATTCATCTTCTGGAATCAAAGTGGCGGGGGAGAATGGGAGATAGGCTGCCCTGAAAGACCCCTCCATTTGGCAGATGACACTCTGGGTGTTTATCAGACACAGAGTATGTGCTAGGAGTTTACCAGGTGACATCTGGTTTGATGTGGTCCTTACAGTATTCCTAGGTGATGAACTCAAAAGGGACAGGGAACATCTCAGTCTTGTCTGCATTCTGAATGCCCGCCACTCAGTGACTCTTAATAAATACTTGTTGATTAAAAGTGCATAATGAATGTTGGAAGTTGGTTTTTATCCCAGTAGTTACAGACAACAAAACAGAGTTTCAGAGAGGCTTAAGGAACTTGCTAATAGTGTAAACTACTTGCCAATAGTAACTTGCTAGTGATGGCATACCTGGAATTCCACCCAGCCACCTGACCCAGGTTAGTCCACTTCCATTGCACCATGATGCATTTTCATGTTACCTTACGATGAAACTTCTGAGGTATATTTTTCCCATTGAATGAGCTTCTAAGAACTGGGCTAAGCCTCAGAGCACCAGAACAGCATTAGTTCAGAGGAAAATTGCAAGGTAAATGCAGAAATTATAAAGTAGAACCCAGAAACCTAGATGAAACCTCTGAGGACTGTTTTACATGGTCATTTATATTTAATCCTAACAACTACCCTCTAAAATTGGAGTTGTCATTCCCATTTTACAATGGAAAAAACTGAGGCACCTTGAAGTTAAGTAACTCGCCCAAGGTTTCCAAGCAGTGGCTGAGTTGCAATTTGAGTTCTGGTCTCTCTGGTTTCAAGACTTTTACCATTTCTAACGCAATGAAGTATTATAGCACTAAAACAGCATGTCTAGGCTTTGACTTTGACCGAAGGATACCATTCAACTCCATCCAACAAATAATTACTGAGCCCCCAATGACAGTGGATTAGACGGTAGAAAATAAGAAACTGAAACTGCCTTCAGGGAGGTTCCAATATGGTGTTCGGCATATAATAGTGTTCGATAGTATTAGCTGGATCAAATAGCACGTGATGAATGAATGGTATAGCTGACCGTATAGAAGAATTTCTATTACAGAATCGCAGATTGAAATGTATGCAAGGAAATGCATTATAGCTCTAAGCCAATGTATCTAGGAGGGATCTTAAAGATCCTGTAGTGTCCAAGGTCACACAGGCAGCTAACAGCAGAGCGTAGACTAACGAAGTCTTCCAAAGAATTCAGTGCTTTGTGATTGTGTTTTCCCTTTACCGCCTTTCACAGAGCCGAAGTCCTATTTCTGTCTTCTCTCTGCATATGATCATGAAAGAGCTATTGTTATGTCCTTCTTTGGAGAGAACCTCTTTATCTTCCCAGACCATGAGGGGGATGTATGCATTAGCTGACAGGAATTGACTACCTATCCATCATGAAGAGAAGATTCTTTGGAAGAAATGAGTCATTTCTGAGGACTGAACTTTTAAGACGTAAAGCTCATTGATTTGCTCTTATGATTCTCCTGATACCTCTGAACACATGTGCATACACACACACACACACACACACACACGCTGCCTAACAGTGCATCTGTACTGAGGTCAGCTGTACTGAAGATCAGGGATATTGGAGATGCAGGATTATACTGCAGCAGCATCAATGAAAATGTTCAAGCAAACAGCTGACTCATTCAAGAAATCATTATAACTCTATCATCTTTTCCTTTTCTTCCTCACTTATCGGTTCTCTTGCTGTATTACCCTCTCATATACTTTTTTTCTTTCCAATACTTTTTTTTCCTCTCCAATACTTTTTTTCTTTCCACAACCTGACAGCTGAGACACTCAGCATAATAATATTCTTTTCCCTAAGTATCCACACTAAATCTTTTCTTCAAGGAAATGACTGGTGCTTTTAAAAGTGACTTCCCCACTGTTTATCATCTGATCTATAAAACTGCTTCCTGTGATGAAAAGCCTGAGGACCAAGTACAGTCAAACCACTTATTAAAGTAGTTAGACATTCCAGATGAGATAGGTGTAATAACCCATGCTAAGGAGCCAAAGCTGTGGATGCAAAGTTATAAAAGAATCACTTTTTTTTTTTTTTTTCTGCAGTACGCGGGCCTCTCACTGCTGTGGCCTCTCCCGTTGCGGAGCACAGGCTCCGGACGCGCAGGCTCAGCGGCCATGGCTCACGGGCCCAGCCGCTCCGCGGCATGTGGGATCTTCCAACACTGGGGCACGAACCCGCGTGCCCTGCATCGGCAGGCGGACTCTCAACCACTGCACCACCAGGGAAGCCCAAGAATCACATTTTTATTTCAATTCTTTAGTCGTCAGCACTCTTCATAAAAGGTTTTCTAGATTATACATAAATGCCATTCAGCGTATATTTACTGATAGGCTGTTTTGTGGCTTTGTCCTTAATGATCTTATAGTCTGATTAAGAGAAGACCTATAAACAATTTCAATATCATGGGTTAGGTACTTGGATATCAACATACTCAGCATGTTTATCCAGTTAGCCGGCAGGTGGCTGGGCTTTGGTCGACCTAAAGCCCAGCCAACTGGGATTCTAAGCTGCTGGTTCCTCATCTCTGCCCCAGCTCCATGTCCTACCCTACCTCCCTCTCTTAGGCTTAATAAGATTCTCTACTCCAATAAAGGACTATATTGCTAGGACATCCCCCCTAGGCCCTTTGTACTCAAGGCTTCTAGGCAATGCAGAGTTACCTCATTATCTGAAAAATGCTAGGAATTTCTGCCACTGCCTCCTGTGCATATGCTATCATGAGTACGCTTTTCATGGGTTTGAGTGTTTCATCTGCCATCTAGAAGCGGGCATTCAAGGCACTACCCACAAGCAGCAAGATGAATGTGAGTTCACTCCTGCAAGTCATCAGGCATCATGGAAGTCCCTGTCTCCCTCACGGAATGTCCTCAGGGCCATTGATGAAGCCAAGTGACTCAGCCTCAGAGGGCATGCAATTCTGCCTGCAGACAAAGTTTCCAGGAGGAGAAGCTCTAAGTAAGCTGGGGGATGCTGTACTTCAGAACGATGGAGTTAATTGATTTTTTCAAGGCAATTAGCTTAATTCTGCCTGGAGATATTGATGGCCTGAGGATGGTACCCTATTACTTCGGATGTTTAATTGCCTTCACTGGAGATGGTCAGAAATATGGAGGAAAAATATTAGCTCCACAGAAATGAAACTCGTCTGGATCAGAGGCTTTGGGCACAGATGGTGACTTGTGTTTAAAATTTAGTTGGTTAGAGCAAGACAGGCATTGTTTCATCCCCTTAGGACTGTAATTTACCACATTTAGAGCAAAAAGGCTTGATGGAGTTTTCCAGAAGGCTCCCTATCTTTATGGCCTCTAAATGCTTTCAAGCCACAGTGTGTCTTCTCTAGAGAGCCCTATGAATCCATCAGGCTCTGTCTCCTTTCCTTTTTCCTTTATTAAGAAATAATCTAATAACCAATTTCCTGTTAGGCCCACATAATGGTTAATCATATGTGGGAAGGAGACCAGTTGGCCTAGATTAGCATAATTCATCTTTAAATCATACATATTCAAAAGGCTCTAAGAAGCATCTGGGTATCTTTTAAAAAATTGTTAGTGAGATGATCAAATCGATAACCAGAATAACAAATTAGACTGACAGCTGCTTAATTTAAAAGAGGGCCATCCTCCTTAAAAATGATGTCTGTAAAAGATGGTAAACCCCATTAGATCTAAGAAAAAAAATTCTTTGGTGGAATTAATTGTCAAGAATGGCATATTTGCTAGAGATTAGAGTCCTTTGCTAGGATTTCCAGATTCAGCTGAGTACATTTGTAAGTGGTGAATATTTTTATTTATTTATTTTTTGCGGTACGTGGACCTCTCACTGCTGTGGCCTCTCCCATTGCGGAGCACAGGCTCCGGACGCGCAGGCCCAGCGGCCATGCCTCACGGGCCCAGCCGCTCCGCGGCATGCGGGATCCTCCCAGACTAGGGCACGAACCCGCGTCCCCTGCATTGGCAGGCGTACTCCCAACCACTGCGCCACCAGGGAAGCCCCAGTGGTGAATATTTTAAAGGGCTTTTCTGCAGCATCACTGGAACAGAAAAATAAACCATAGGCATTCATGTCTGAATCTTCAGTTTCCCAAGAATTCAGGAGACTGTGTACTGCATATTTTAGGCTGATTCATCGATACTAATCAAATTATCTAGATTCACTTGACTTCATGCTGTTTAGACCCGGGCTTATTAACATCAAAGGCTCTTTTATCAATTCTGCTAGGTACTGAAAATAGAAAGGAGTTTATTCATCATAAAGCTTAATCTGGTAGGGACCCAAGGCAAAAGGCCAGATGGAGGCCCAGACCACCCTCCCAGGTCTTATGAACGTGTATCCTTTTATCCATCCTCATATGCACAAGGTTTGAAGCAAAGGGCAAACAGAAATGTGGCCATGAACATTCACCCTTGTTTTCACTACTTATTATCTGCCAAGAACAAGACTTTGGGTGATACAGGCTATTAGCTAATAGCTCCTGTGATCCATCACATTCTTCAAGCCAAAGTCAATTCCTCTTAACAAATTGAAATTTCAGCATGGCCTCTGCTGGGTGTGGGGCCCAGTCTGCAGGAGATCTGCTGCTGAATGCTAATGGATGCAGCAAAACACTGCTGCAGGGCGGAAGTTGTAAAGGAGCAGATGGGAGAGACTGTGGCTTTTGTTCAGAACACAATTCAGAGGAGCCCTGCCTTAGAGGTTAACTCCTCTGTAAGTAAAAGTGGTTCATCTCTGTATTAAATGGCACTTTCCCTGGGATGCCATTTACAGAGGATTCTTAAGGCTAAGAGAAATTTAAATAAAGCAGAGTCTCAGTTATCTTTTTATATACAGTGCCTATGTGTTTTAAGTATATCATGTATGGATATTGAATTATAAGTCCGTTTTACCTGGACAATGTGACATTTAAACAGACAAGTCGACTCACGATCGAAACCTGGCAGGGACCTCAGAGAAAGAGTCCACGTACTTGAACTGTAGAGAGGAGGGAACTGAGGCCAGACTGGTTAAGTGACTGATTGACAATTACACAGCAGATTGTCCCCAATGTCTGGTCTCCCAGATCTTGGTGCAGGACTCCCTCTTCTTCACCTAGAATGAAAGTAGGCATCACCCAGTCTCTAACTTTAAGACTTAAACATGGGTGGACATAGAGATTATCATACTAAGTGAAGTAACTCAGACAGAGAAAGATAAATACCATATGATATCACTTATATGTGGAATCTAGAATACGACACAGAAGAACTTATAGATGAGACAGAAACACTCACAGACATAGAGAACAGACTCTGGTTGCCAAGGGGGAAAACAGGTAGAGGAGGGATGGAGTGGGAGTTTGGGGTTAGCAGATGCAAACTAGTATATATAAGATGGATAAATGACAGGTCCTACTGTATAGCCCAGGGAACTATATTCAATATCCTGTAATAAACCATAAAGGAAAAGAATATGAAAAAGAATGTATGTATATGTATAACTGAATCACTTTTCTATACAGCAGAAATTAACACAACAATGTAAATCAACTATACTTCAATTAATAAAAAAGACTTAAGCCAGCAGGTAGCATGTGATACATGGCAGATATATATAGGAATAAAGGGATTTACACCCAATGAGGTGTTGTCTTTAGATGGAAGTGACTTTTAACCTTGTACTGTGCTATTCTGTATCCAAGTTTTTGATAATGAAGGTATTGTGAGAACTCAAAAGAAAACAATAAATCACATTAAAATCGAGACTGATTCTAAGAATCCCCTGAGTGTCTGTCTGTCTCATTAGGCCAGAGGCTCCCAGAGGCCAGCAGCCATGTATCCCTAAGCTTCTTACATCCTCCTTTGTGATAGGAGTTTGCCTGTGAAGGAGGTTTGTTAAATGTCAGTGAAAGAATTCGTGAATAAATGTCATCAGACAAAAGAATGAATGTCCTCACTTGTCACATTCACCATTGCCCTCAAGGCTCTTCCCTTCATTATCCGAGCTCCTACCCCAGCCAGAAGGAGGCTTTGTGCTCATAATTGCCTTTATATGGCATAAAGATCAGACTCCTCAAAAAGGATGCTCTGAATTGCATGGGAAGAGCCTCTCTCTGGAAGCTAATATCACTTGTTTTCGCATTCTTGGAAGGGATACATACCCCTGGACTCCTATTAGGCTGAGGTGGACCCTATGTCTCACCCTGCCTTTAGCTGGGGATATTCTTCAGAGCACCCTGGTCATCCCTAAGAAGACCCTACATGAATCCAGCTTCAGGATCTTAGAATACTTTTTTCATACAGCCCCAGAATAAGGTTCTCGTATACAAATCAGCCAGACCCAAGTTATCCATAATAAATATTTCATTTCTCCTGAAACCTGCTGTATATTTTTAGTCCCACTGAGTTCTTTTACTTTCATTTGGCCTGACAACTCATTTGGCGAATGACATACAGACGAGGGGACTAGATCCTAGAGATGGTGAGGAATTGCACACAAGGCAAATGCAGGAGGTCCCCTCTGGGAAGGAGCCACACACCGGGAACACCTTGTTTTGAGGCCACCCAGCACATTATTTTGTTTCTAGAATAGAAGAGTTAAGCTGTAAGCTATTTAGGAAGCCTATTCCTGGACTGTGGTCTGGTCATTTAAAAAGGAAATACCAGAAGGGTATGCCAATTTGTGGTTTTAAATTAAGTACTACAGTAAAGAATATATACCTTTTTGTCTCACCTGGTCCACGCTAATTCTTTTTATTCTCCTCCCAGCTTTACAAAGAAAATTGCTGAGTCTTTCCATTCTTCTCACTGTCTCCAGGATGAGACAGTATAAATAATTTACATTCAGATATCAAGACAAGCAGTGGTTTTGAATTTTTTTCCATTCCTGCCTGAATTGTTTTTGTGACAGTGAATTAAACTCAAAAGACCACAGATGACTGCTGTAAGCTTTTAGTACAGTCAGAACAAGTCCATTTGCTGTAAAGTCCTAGGCTTGAAGGTTAAATAAATATTTCATAGTGCCTCTATGCCTCACACATAGTTGGATGTGTGAGCATAGACATTTTCAAGGACCAAGACTGGAATTTAAATGGAGATTCTGGATCGGTTTTGAATAAAAAGCCCAGGTCAGCATAAGGGACCGCACATATGGTTAAATTGCTGGCTTATCTGTTATCTGTGAAAGGTACATGTCTTAGACAGTTAAGATTCAAGCAGGTTTTAGTTACTGACAGGAGGAATTCTTTTTTTTTTTTTTTTGTCCATACTGCACGGCACGTGGGATCTTAGTTCCCCAACTAGGGATCGAACCTGTGCCACCTGCAGTGAGTGGAAGCTAAGCTTGGAGTCCTAACCACTGGACTGCCAGGAGGAATTTTTTTTGGTGCAGTTGTCATGTGACTTTGATGTCCTCTGAGACATAGGGAGTTCTACAGATAGCTGCAAGATGGTCTGGAACATGCCTTGTGGACCCCAGGCTTCCAAATCCAGATTGAAAGCAGGAGAGGAGAAAATAAGAGAAGACTTGAGGAAGAAAAAAATGGGAAGAGGATAGAGACCCATCTTCCTCCGTTTCCCTTTCTATTTCTGCCCCTTTCCTTTATCTGTTCATCTCTCTCTGTCTCTCTGTCTCTCTCTGTCTCTCTCTGTCTCTGTCTCTGTCTCTGTCTCTCTGTCTCTCTCTCTCTGTCTCTCTCTCTCTCTCTCTCTCTCTCTCTCTCTCGTATCTCTCTCTACTCCACCCTCATGTTACTCCCTATGCTTTTCCAGTTTCATTTCCAGACTCTTTCTTATTCATTTGCTGTTTTCTATCATGAGACTATTTTGCATTTGTAACACAGACTTTTGCCTCAACTAAACTTACTGTGTCGAAAGGATAAAGAGCAGATTTTCTAGTGTCATTGTTTTCATGCATCTTCCATCGTAAGAGATAATCATTTCGTAGGAAGGTAGAAGATGGGAAACATCAGTGCTACGAGATCCCCTTATAAGGGCCAGGTTCAGAGTTGCTAATCAAAATGTACCCTTTCCTGACAAGCCTCAGAATCTTTCTTAACACTGCACACTTAACAGCCACAACCAACTTACCATAGTTGGCACATGAGATGAAGCCAATTTGTTAACCTTAATTTAGTAATTTTGGTGAAACTGCATGGGTTGATTTCAAGTGTCAGTTTTTAAACCACTCAGGGGCATCACTGGGTGTTTTAATCAAGGTAGAGGCAACACAGAACACACACAGTCGATCGCACTGGATAAGTGTGGACCCATATTATGATTTGCTAATTGTTCCGACTGCTTGTGCTTCTACTGAGCTTGTTTTATAGAGACGATGATACTTATTTCGTGGAGTCCTCAAACTGCTTTGTAAACAGCTAAGCAGTATTGGTTCAGTTTTCATAGTCTGGGTTACTGTCTTCAGTTGTCCTCCAGAGACCAAATCCTTTGGTTCAGGCTCTTGGGACCACCAACCTAGACTATTACACATCTTCAGGGGTATCTCCTCTCAGGGGTTATAGTCGGGGTGTGTTCTACTCCCCACAAAACCCCAAATATGGCAGGCCTCTGCACTCCCATTCTCAACCTACTTGATGGTCAAGTCTTCTGCGACGGGACGTGCATCTCTCCCCCTGTCTCATTCTTAACCTTTAATTCTCAGCCCCTGGGTTTCATTTCTGTTACTCAATTAAAGCAACTCTTTTGGATGCTCAGTGGTGCTTTATAAATCAAATGGTCTGTTCTTAGCTCTTCATTATCTTGGAGTCTCTGCTGACGTTGACAGTATTGAAGGTTCTCCTTCCCACATCCCTCCCCCATCTCTGGCCACTCCCTGTCTCTCTGAAAGTCCATCTTCCTTTGGCTCTCACTACATTTCACTCTTCTGGCTCTCCCACTACTCTTCTGAGTGTCCCTCAGTCTCCCGAAGCGATTCTTTGCTCAGCTCATTCCATTCTCCTCACTTTAGTTGACATTGCTACTCCGTTGATCCTAAACACGTAAATTGTGTTTCACATGTATATCTATATTCTATTCCATCCGAAGGTAACGTACAGAACACCTAGCTGCAGAAAGTTCTATATGAAATGCTTGTATCTCCAAGTCAGTTTTCTTACCCAAACTCCAGTTCTTTATCTCCAAGAGCCTATGGGTCATTCCGGTTGGATTATTCACTTGCACCCCAATCTCATCAGACTATAATCATTGCCCTCTTCTGCCAAACAGATCCAATCTCTTTGTCTTCACTCTGTCAGTTGTATCACCATTTTGCCAGTTACTCAGATTGAGTGATCTAAAACTTCCTGTGACATAATCCTATTTTTTCTTCACCACATCTCATGTCCTTCCCCTCCATTCCCACACTACTCCTCAGGCTTCCTTACCACTTGCCCAGATTGCTGTAACTTCCTTGTGCTGCCCTGTCACATTCTTACCTCTTTTTCTCTTATCTTACTTGGACACAATTCATCATGTCACTTCACTGGAAAGGCACATTCAAGAGATCTGTGTATATCAATTGCTTCATTACTTCATGTCAAAGCTTATCTGATGTTTAAGGCCATCTGCCAACATTTCCAATGTTATCTCCCACTCTTCCTCAACTCACATCACCTGATTTTTCTGGTGGTCTGGCGGTCTGGCAGCCTCACCAACTTCCCATGCTTGGTGTTATTTCCATGTTGTATAATATCATTATCCTCACCCAGAATGTCCTTCCCACTATTGACCCTCGAGTCAATTTTTTTTTTTTTGGTTGCGTTGGGTCCTCGTTGCACGCGGGCTTTCTCTAGTTGCGGCGAGCAGGGGCTACTCTTCGTTGCGGTGTGCGGGCTTCTCATTGTGGCTTTTCTTGTTGCGGAACACAGGCTCTAGGCACGTGGGCTTCAGGAGTTGCAGCACTCGGGCTCAGTAGTTGTGGCACGTGGGCCCTAAAGCGTGCAGGCTTGAGTAGTTGCGGCTCGAGGGCTCTAGAGCACAGGCTCAGTAGTTGTGGTGTACGGGCTTAGTTGTTCCATGGCATGTGGGATCTTCCCGGACCAGGGATTGAACCCATGTCCCCTGCATTGGCAGGCGGATTCTTAACCACTGCACCACCAGGGAAGTCCCAGATCATCTTAATAAAACAATCTTGTCCACTTTCACATAGCAAGGACCTGAACATCAATGAATACTGAGCATCCTTCTTTTTGGCTAATGAACCATTTTATTCTATGAAAAATAAATGTAGGTGTGTTACTATATCATAGGTGTCGTTACAGTTCCAGTCAATGAAATACCAGTAACGGGAAGGACATTCATATTCATACAATGCACTTTAAAATGCCTGATCTCTGCACTATGTAAATGCCCTGAAAGGGTTCCTAAGCCCTATGCTGTGATTTCTCAGTAACAGAGGCCAGGGGCCATTAACTGTTTGGGATATTTCAGGCAAAAGTTTCTAATCTTTATCTGTGTGGTTTTCTGTTTATATCCTCCTCCAATAACTACACTGATAATGTTGATGGTAATTCCACATAACAGACATCACACAGTACTTTACGTGGTGTCTTGATAAGTACTTCATGATAATGGCAAACAATAATTTTCATACAAGCATCCTATTAATTTAATACAGAGCAGTGCTGTATTTTCACATAGAACGTCTCTCCTAAATGTTAGGACTGGTTTGGGGGAAACTGAAATCAGATATAGCATATATTTTTGCCACTTGTCCATGCAATTTTTGCTACTTTTCCACAATAGAGAAAACACATAACTAGCACGATATCACCCTTTCCTTTCAAGATAGAAAACAAAAATAGAGAAAAGGAAGTCACAAAGAAAGAAGGAGGAAGAGAACCAATTATCGATCATCCATGTGTCAGATATTATTTATACAAATTATTTTATTTAATCGTTTCACTAATCCTGTGCTGTGAGGAAATTCTAGAAGTGTGGAAATGGAGACTCACAAAGGAAATTGGCCAAAATGACAAAGCAGGTAAAAGGACAGAGCTTAGCTTGGCTGTGACGCCAGGTCACCTTCCACAGCACTGGTATCTACTGCGTTCTGACAGCAATGCACTGAAAAGGCACGCCGCTGTGCAGACTGTCGCCCTGTCACAGTTTCTGCTGCAATTCCCTTCTCTTGCATCCTTCTGTCCTTCTACACTCTGGCTGTGCTCCCGAGCGGAGGGTGCTTTCATTGTGCACGCACCACAGTATAAAGGAAGGAGCAATTAGGAAGTTCAAAGTCAGGCACCTAGACTCCTGCCCAGGCTCTGCTACCAGCTAGGAGTAGGATGGGGGACAAGTAAGTCACACCCTGTCTTTGAGTCTCTGTTTTCTCAACAACAAAATGAGTAAATCGGTTTGTTTTCCAAGATTTCCAACCAGCTCTAACACTCAGCGATTAGAAAATGACGGGTTTATTTTGGTCCCTAGGAGAGTAAATTATCCTAACAGTGAGTCCTTTGGGATTATCAAGGAGGTGGGCCATTCCTGCGGAGCTGATGTTTGCTTGATGGCCCGTGTACCCTGCAGCCAGCCACGAACCGGGACTTGATTGCTTCCAGGACTACGGCAGAGATGCGGCAACGAGAACGGCGGCCACAGAAACGCCTGAGTCACGCTTGTCAGGGGTGAGGCATCAAAGAGGCCCAGAAGAGACAAAGGAGCCTCCAGACTCTGACAGCACAGAGACCCCAACTCCTCCTGTGCTCCAAATCAACCACACCCTGTTTCTCCTATTCATGCAAAGTCAGGGATCAGTGTGTGTGCTGGAGCGGGGGACCCTACTAGCAGCTTCCGTGGGAGAGAAAGTTCAACGCTTACGGAATCACAGACTTCTGGATCGAAAGCCATTTTCTACTAACTCCCTCATGTAAAGATGGGAAGGCTGAGGGCAAGAGTGCAGAGTCCTATAGCCAAGACTAGAAGCCAGCCTGATGCGTTCTTTGCAAAACACCAGTGGACAACGTTTACTCACTGGCTGCTCTTTACCCAGTCCCCAGTGTAACCCACCATTGCCACCCACGCCCCAACCACTAAAAAGAAGTAACTTGTAGTGAGGGGGTGGGGGTAGGAAGAGAAAAATCGGAGATAATAACCAAGACTTCGGGAATTTTTTTTTTTTTTTTTTTGCTTAGAAACTAAAGTTTTAAGATTTCTCTATGAAGCAATAGTGAATCTTTATGATCAATGAAAAGAAAAATAGGACATGAACAGCCACGCCGTACTGCCTGTATAGTCCAAGAAAAAAAAAGATATTTGGACTCTTCTCTAAATTCTCTTTTAATCAATTTGCAAACCAAAATGGATGATGGAGCTCTGAGGCGTTTTTTCAGCCCTAAGCGCTATTACAGTCCTCCCTCGTTTAGAAACAAGAGACTATTAGTTATATCAAGAAGGCCTGCCTTTAATGTAATTGCTGTCTCAGAATATGGCCTGATTATTAATGCATAATTCTGCTTTCCTCAGAAACATGATTAGGCTTTTTATCTGGAATTTTCACCCAAATTCTGGTAAACACATATTTGCTTTTAAGATTCTTTCAACGAGGGATCAGGAATGATTAAAGGACCCTTGTCTCCATCATAAAGCACTGATGTAAATGCACAGTCATTGCCCAAAGGAGCAATGGAAGAATTTTACGTTCTGTTTTTCTCCCTCGCTAGATGGTTCTGAATAAAAAGACAAGGGATGTGGAATAACCCATTGGAGTCTGTTACACAATAGCTGAGTGCTTATGAGGGATAGTAAATGGAAATCAGATGCAAGAAACAGTCATGGGTTATCAGGTGAGTGGGCCCCCTGCATTTACAGCATGAAGTGCCTTTGCATTTTCGAGTTGCCCGTGAAGAGCCTTTTAATTAGGAAAGATCTTCTATAACAGCTTAAAAAAGAGAACCAAGATGTTGACCTTTGCCTGTTCTGTGTTTCTCTTTTCCTTACTGAAGAAGTATTTATCCACTTTTCCCCTTCAAGTCATGGTTCTGGGTGTGAGAACAGCAAAGTGGGCCTCTGAGCTAGTGACCTTGGTTTCCATCTGGGGTCCGGCATTCCCTTTTGGTCAAGTTCTTGGTGGTACCATCCCAGTAGTTGTTCCTGGGGTTTAACACGCCGGGGCATTGCTTTAGGGTCCATATTTTGGTTAGTCTTCCAGTAGCTGTGTAATGACTCTGATAGATCATGGATAAGACAACCTAGGATCTGCCTGCTGCAGCTGAAACACACCAAACACACACACATACAGGCGCCGTCTGTCGGGGAACCTCCTTCATCTCAGGTAAAGGAGGTGGGCATAGCCATCCATCCACCAGTACTCACTCTTTTGTGAGTTGCTTCTCCCTGTTCATAATGACTTGGTCTCTTCTGGGCAAGTATGAGAATGGGGTGTGGGTAGAGAGGGTAGGAAGGAGGGGAGTAGTTGGCCCAGGGGGTTGGAGGAACAAGACAGTGTCCTCTTTGTTCTTGGCCACAACCAAGTGAAATGCAAAGGGGGATCTGACCTCCTAAATTCTCTGTCTGCCTGCTGCAGGGGCTTCGCACCCCTTCTCTCTCCCTACTTGCTCATCACTTATGATTTTTCTCCCACCCTCAGTTTCTGGAACAAATCTGGACCTAACCTAAAGCACAGGGTATTTAAGCAGCTCCCATGTTCGAGACTCAGCATCTGGTGAGTCCTAACCTTGGACCCCACTCGAGGGAAATGACTTCTACCGTCATCTCTGCCCCTCTCTTCCCATCTGGGCAGCCTGTTGAGCACCGCATGCCTTTCCTTGGATGGGTCCTGCCTTACTCTTGCTGTTCCCCTTTCCTAATCTAATAGTGAGTGTCTGGTACACTGAACACTTTTCCCTTAATTTAATATGACTGGTGTCCTTATAGAAAGGAGAAATTTGGACAAATTTGTACACAGACACACACACAGGTAGAATGCCATGTGAAGATGAAGGTAGAGATCAGGTGACACTTTTTCTACAGGTCAGAGAATACCAAAGATCGGGCTTCCCTGGTGGCGCAGTGGTTGAGAGTCCGCCTGCCGATGCAGGGGACGCGGGTTTGTGCCCCGGTCCGGGAGGATCCCACATGCCGCGGAGCGGCTGGGCCTGTGAGCCATGACCGCTGAGCCTGCGTGTCCAGAGCCTGTGCTCCGCAATGGGCGAGGCCGCAACAGTGAGAGGCCCGCGTACCGCAAAAAAAAAAAAAAAGAATACCAAAGATCATCAGCAAAGCACCAGAAGCGAGGGGAGAGGCAGGGGACAGATTCTCCCTCACACTCAGAACGAACCAGCCCTCCTGACACCTCAATTTCATACTTTTAGCCTCCAGACCTGTCAGAAAAAAAGTTTTTGTTGAGAGAGTGGGAATGACATATACACACTACTATATCCAAAATAGATAACTAATAAGGACCTACCGTATAGCACAGAGAACTCTACTCAATACTTTGTAATGGCCCATATGGGAAAAGAATCTAAAAAAGAACAGATACATGTATATGTATAACTGATTCACTTTGCTGTACACCTGAAACTAACACAACATTGCAAATCAACTAGACTCCAATAAAAATTTTAAAAAAAATTTTTGTTGTTTAAGCCACTTAGTTTGTGGTCCTTTGTCATGACAGCCCTAATGGACCAATACAATGGCTGACTATGGTTATTCATACTAATTCATTTTCATGATTCATAGCTTCAGGGCTTTCCCATCTTCTATAGGACATATGTTTCTAGAATATTTCATTATTGTTTTATGAAACAAAATTCCACGAATGGGGATTTATAAGATTATAGGTGTGGAATGGCTCTTAGAGACCATCTTCTGGCAGATACAGAAATTGAGGCCCTGGGAGATGAGGTGACTGACTTCAGGTCACATAGGAAGTTTCATTTGTTTGTTTTTTCATGCTACTTGCCCTTGGACTCTACCGGGCCACACTGATGTTCTCTGTTTTGGCCTATTTAGAGAAGAGTCTATCAATGGTACAGCTCTCTCTCCAGGAAGAAGCACATAGTGGCCTTTGTGTTAGGGCCAATCCCTGCTCCGTTCTTTACCCGTGTTTGCTAGAGCTCCCTGAGATGTACAGAAAATGCAGATCTCATTACTCTAGCGCCAGCTACCGTGGACCTTTGGAGATCATCATGTTTCCATACAATAAACTCCTCTACTGCCCTGGGAGAGAATTCTCTTAATTCCTATGTCCTCGGCCTTGAGATCTGATGGATTTTTCCAGCAATACGGTACTAGGTCTGCATTGCTTTACTTGTAATGTAGTAACTAGTCTCTGAGGGAGCACATAAAGCCTCTTTTTCTAAGCATAACCTGAGAATGTCTGATGAGTTTGTAAGCAGCTCTTTGCAGGAAACCGCCCTCAGCAGGAAGCCCCTTTTCTTGTCACTTTAGCAAAGCTATATGGTAACTAACTTTTAAATCAGGCAGCCCCACACCCTACTCATCTCTGGCCCAAGCACACCTTTCATATCTTTTGATCACACAGTACCTTGCCTAGGTTGTCAGTTATTTCTGTAGATGAAAGAAGTAGAAATGAAGAACAAGTAATTAACGGATGACCTGACATCTCCCTAGCTTCCCCCTCAGTAATCTCCCGAACAAACTGTGTGACCAAACTGTGTGAACAAGGTAACATCCTGAGGAAGGTCACGAGGAGTTGACAAGCCTGCACACAAGCTGGCACACAGTGGGGGATGATTAACTGAGATTACTTCCCTCCTTTCCCTTAAAACTTTCACGGCCAAGCAGAATCTTTGGAGGTGGTTTCTGGGGGACTCTGAGTCCACCATCTACCCAGATTGCTGGCATTCTGATTAAAGGCACCTTTCCCTTCTACCGTTTGTGAGCATGTAAATTGATTTTGTAAGCAGCAAGCAGCAGGGCCCAATTCATTCGGTAACAGTTCTCCTCTGTTGAGAATCTCTGAACAGAACCGCTAGGGGTTTTGGTTGTCTCCAGCCTGCAGTACAAATACCCCTGTTGGGCTCTCTGTGGAATGCATCCAGGGGCCAAGGATAGCAGCTCTGTGGTCCTGCACTGCAGAAGTCAGTGCTTGGAGGTCAAGCAAATCCGGGGTTGAGATGCTTAACTGTCCCCTCTGTTCTCAGGAAGCCCTGTGGGCTGGCTCCACACCACCTCACGTGGTTACCTTACCTAGTTAGTCACGTTATCAACAAATCATTCACACCAAAGGCAGAGGAGGTGTGTCCTCACACCTTCTCCTGCTCTTCTACACCCCCTAGGAATGGCCCGATGACTCCAAATTTGAAGCCAGATACTTCATACCTATTGAGTAAGGTATGAATTGGGTGTGAGGTTTTACAATTTTTCAATGGGGTAAGTTACACTAAAATATTGGCCTAAAATAAAAATCCATCAATTACAGTTTATTTCTGAGACTTGGGGAAACACACATGTGCAAAAGCAAACTGTTAGGCTGCTGGTTGGAAGAATGGAAGCATCTTGCTCCAAACTGTTGTCTGACTGTTGAAACGTCACCATTGTTGTTTCATCCATGTATTAAAAATACACACACCCTTCCCTGGGGGAAATCTCAGTATAAGTTACTTACATCCTAGCATGACTAAGGGATCTGAGAGGAAGAAGGCTCTTTTCAGCTGAAGCCTGGGCAAGTTGGGCTGATGCTCAGTCCATGTTCTGTGTTCCGTACCTGTTCCTGCCTTTGTCATTTACTTGATGGTAAGAGGCAGCATCAAAGAAGGGGAGGCTGGGGACTTCCCCTGGTGGCCCAGTGGTTAAAAATCTGCCTGCCAATGCAGGGGACACGGGTTAGAGCCCTGGTCCGGGAAAACCCCACATGCTGCGGAGCAACTAAGCCCGTGCACCACAACTACTGAGCCTGTGCCCTAGAGCCTGTGAGCCACAACTACTGAGCCCGTGTGCCACAACTACTGAAGCCCGTGTGCTACAACTACTGAGCCTGCACTCTAGAGCCCAGAAGCCACAACTACTGAGCCCACGTGCCACAACTACTGAAGCCCGTGCACCTATAGCTGGTGCTCCGCAACAAGAGAAGCCACCGCAATCAGAAGCCCACGCACCGCAACAAAGAGTAGTCCCCACTCGCCGCAACTAGAGAAAGCCCGTGTGCGGCAACGAAGATCCAACGCAGCCAAAAATAAATTAAATAAAATAAAAGCATTAAAAAAAAAAGAAAAGAAGGGGAGGCTGGAGGGTTACAGATACATATTCCTGAAGCCACAACTTTACTATGGCCTGCTGCAAAATGAGAGGGATGTGGGAAGTCTGGACCATCTTCCATCTCCCGATTGCCTTGCAAGCTTGTGGGTGAAGGGACGATGGGTACCAGAAGGAAAGTCAAAAGAATATGTTCAATTAGTCATTAAGTGTGCATTAAACATTTCCTCTGGGGACTTCCCTGGTGGCCCAGTGGTTAGGACTCCATGCTTCCACCGCAGGGAGATGCAGGTTCCATCCCTGGTTGGGGAACTAAGATCCCGCATGCCTTGTCGCGGTGTGGCCAAAAAAAAAAAATTTAAAAACAACAACAAAAATTTCCTCTGTGCACAGAACTTTAGTACACACTGTTGGTATTTTAAAAATATCCAATATGTGGTTTCCTCCCTGGAGGCACCTACAGTTTAGTTGGGGAGATAAGATTTCCGCAGAACCTCTCTTTCTTCATAAAGAACCTCTCAGCCTTCATAAAGGTGGAGTGGTTCTTAGCTGCCTGAGAATACATAAATGCCTGGAAAGCACAGGAATGGTCTCCGTGGA
This sequence comes from Delphinapterus leucas, assembly GCF_059928025.1. NCBI lineage: Eukaryota > Metazoa > Chordata > Mammalia > Artiodactyla > Monodontidae > Delphinapterus > Delphinapterus leucas. Next base: position 20,913,250 of record NC_143134.1, read on the forward strand.
GTCACAAGGTCCTTTCCAAACACAGGAAGCCTGAGACCTGCTGGATGTGAACATCGGGACCTGGCGGGTTGCCTTTCTCCTGAAACTTGGTCAACAAGTTGGGTCAGCTGACTACAGGGTCTCTAAGCGTTTTTTTCCAGCTACCCAAACAAACTCCTCCATTGGTCCAGCCACAAACCTAAGAGGGCCACATAACTCCTCTACCATTTTTTCTTTCTTTTGAGAGTATAATGGCTTGAAAATGAAGCCAGTCTGCTCTTGGTATATTTTGGGAATTTTCTACCCTTCTCAGAGTTCAGATTCCATCCAAAAGGGAAGAGACTTAGTCTCTCTCCCCACGGATAGAAAGTGACCCAGACACAGGTTGCAAAGTTTAGAGATAGGAGCAAGCTTTTGGCAAGAGTGGGGGCCAATGAGATTTCACTAGGCCGAGGAGAAAGTTGGATGAAGAAAGCAAAAGTTGTGTTACTTCACAACCTGGCTCGAGTTACATCAAGACATTTTCCCTCGTAGGCAGGTTGGCCATTCCTTATTCCCTTGGTGTCATTTATTCCCTAGTAACAAACTAATTATAACAGACCCATAACTCAGCAATTAAGAATAACGTATGTTCCTTTCCTAAGGGAGAATGAATCAAGTATCCCAGGCAGGATCCTTTTATCATTTTGTTAACTACATAAGAAGCAGGGAGCTCCTTTCATCCAAGCTGCCTTAAATATCACAGGGTCTGCTATAGAGCCTGAGGCAGTAAATAGCTTCCATTTTGCACCAGATACATTTTGAGTTCTCTCTCTCTCTCTCTCTTTTTTCATTTATAAACAAAAGAAAAACAAAGAAACTTAAAAGCAGCAGGAACAGCACAGTGTACTGCCCTTTGCTCATCACCAAATTATTCCTTTTGTCCTGGCATTAAACAGTAGATGGCAATAAAGAAAGCCCCAGGAGCACAATATTCTTGGGATTGTATCAGGGTGGAAGATTCAAGATCCATCCATTCAAGATGTCTCTGCTCTGCCCCTCAACCAAGAGGCTCTTATTGTTCTCCACACTGTTTTAGAATGAAATATATTTTTGCAGTGGTAGAGAGAATGTATGAGTAGCTCAAGACTTCCTGTCTGAAGATTCTTTCTCTCAAAAAGAGGTACAGGAGAGGGGGAAAAAAAACCCTACCCTGAAAATCAAAATAGACTTGCTTGGTATGATTTTATTTAAGAAAACTTGATACCTGTGCAAAGCCCAGGTTGCCTGTTGTTGGCGTCTAAACTAGAACAAAAAAGAACTTTCCTATAAAATTCCTAGTGAAGCAAAACTCTCATAGAATCGAAATTACTCTTTTTCTCTGAAGTGATGAGTCATTGTAATTGGGCGTCACGACTCATGCCTAAGTGTAACCAGAAAATCCTTCAGCCTCATTTTGACTACAAAAGTCAATTCTAATCAATCAGTTCCCGGCTTAAAATAACATGTCAAGTTTGGTAAAGATATTTGCAGATCAGTTTCTCTCTGCTTTGATCTAAATTTAAAGAAAAAAAGCGTTCAGATTTTAGATGATAAATAATATTCTTGAAAGCTGAAAAGGAGATGCAATATCCCATAATACTTCTCAAAACAGGAGAAATTTGGAATTGGAATAGAAGATGGGTTTGCTATGGGTAGGGGGAGGAAGGGCAAGAATATTAAATAAGCTTCTTGGAAGGTCCAGGAGCTACGGACCACTGCAGTCCTCCAGGGGGTGCCCCCAGTGGAAGGAGGAAGCAAGATGAAAACCTTTACATTTCCACACGTAGGTCAAGTATTATTCATGTAAACACACCAGGAAACTACCATAGCTGACAGTTCCCAAATCAGGAGACGTGGTTCCCTATTGGAGACCCCAGATGTCCTGATTCCAGAATGAATGAGCACAGCTGGTTCACAAAGAGGCAGCCACTACCCCATGTGCTAGAACTGCCAAAAGAGCTTTCTGTCCTCAGTGTCTCCCCCACTGCTTGCTTGGCACCCTCGCTATAGTATTTAAATTATCTGCATCTGAATTACTTATAGGTAATTAAAAAAAAAAAAAGAACTCAAGGCAGCTGGTGCCTCACTGTGAGACCAATGATATAGCTGTTGATAATTCTCTAGCCCCTACAGTACTCGTTCTGACTGTTGAGGTTGCTAAAGACTGTTGAAAATCACGTGCAACATATGGTTCCTCTTTCTAGAAAAATGCACAGATGCAGGCAAGTTTGTATGTAAGTTCAGATGGTTCACAAATCTCTCGAAGTCCACCTATGAAGCCAACCCATCTCTGTTTCTCAGATTTGACTGCCCTCCCCTGTACTCATTCTCCACTTACGCTCAATCTCACCTCCTCCATGAAGTCTTCCACGGTTTCCCCCATCTAAACACCTCTAGCTCTCACCACCTGCACAGCTCGTTTGTGTTCTCTTAGAAGGTGTGTTTTCTTTTCATTCACAAGGGTCTTGTCTTCCTGAAGGCTCATATGCTCCTTGAAAGTAGGTAGGTTGTGTTCTTCAATTTTGTATCTCCAGAGCATTGGGTAGGAAAGAAGGACTCTGTTATGCCTCTTACCTAATACACAATTTTTCCCCACTATGATCAATTTCTGATAGATGCAACATTTTTCCTTAACATTAGAAAGCAGCAAATGACACGTTTTCCCCTCCTTTGGACAGAGACTGCCAAACCCAGGGGAGCATGAAGCAAAGTGATTCAGTTATACATATACATATATAAATTCTTTTCAGATTCTTTTCCATTATAGCTTATTACAAGATATTTAATATAGTTCCCTGTGCTATACAGGACCTTGTTGTTTTATCTTTTTTTTTTTTTTTTTGCGGTACGCGGACCTCTCACTGCTGTGGCCTCTCCCGTTGCGGAGCACAGGCTCCGGACGCGCAGGCTTAGCGGCCATGGCTCACGGGCCCATCCACTCCGTGGCATGTGGGACCTTCCCGGACCGGGGCACGAACCCGTGCCCCCTGCATCAGCAGGCGGACTCTCAACCACTGCGCCACAAGGGAAGCCCTTGTTTATCTATTTTATATGTAGTACTGTGTATCTGCTAATCCCAAATCCCTAATTTATCCCTGCCCCCCCTTTCCCTTTGGTAACCATAAGTTTGTTTTCTGTGTCTGTGAGTCTATTTCTGTTTTCTAAGTAAATTCATTTGTATAATTTTTTTTTAGATTCCACATATAAGTGATATCATATGATATCTTTCTTTGTCTGACTTACTTCACTTAGTATGATAATCTCTAGGTCCATCCATGTTGCTTCAAATGGTATTATTTCATTCTTTTTTATGGCTGAGTAATGGTCCATTGTGTGTGTGTGTGTGTGTGTGTGTGTGTGTGTGTGTGTATACACCACATCTTTATCCATTCATCTGAAGATGGACTTTGAGGTTGCTTCCATGTCTTGGCTATTGTAAATAGTTAGCTCCCTTTTATATCCATCTATTTATTTACCATTTTCAGAGTCTTCATTCCTTCCTAGACATCTTCTGTCTAGTATCATTCGCTCTTGGCCCTTGGTTCTTTTTTTTTTTTTTAATTGGAGTATAAATGTTGTGTTAGTTTTAAAACACATTTTTATTTTTAAAATAAATTTATTTATTTATTTTTGGCCGCGTTGGGTTTTCGTTGCTGCGCGCGGGCTTTCTCTAGTTTTGGCGAGTGGGGGGCTACTCTTGGTTGCGGGTGTGCGGGCTTCTCACTGCGGTGGCTTCTCTTGCTGTGGAGCATGGGTTCTAGGCACATGGGCTTCAGTAGTTGTGGCATGTGGGCTCAGTAGTTGTGGCTTACGGGCTCTAGAGCACAGGCTCAGTAGTTGTGGTGGATGGGCTTAGTTGCTCCTCAGCATGTGGGATCTTCTCGGACCAGGGCTCGAACCCATGTCCCCTGCATTGGCAGGTGGATTCTTAACCACTGCACCACCAGGGAAGTCCCCCTTTGGTTCTTTATAATTCTTATAATGCAGGTCTGCTGGCAGCAAATTCTCTTAACTTTCATTTGTCAGACATGTCTTTATTTTACCCCCTCTCTTAAAAGAACTTTTTATTGGATATAGAATTATAAATAACTTGACTTTTTTTTCAACATTGAAAAGATGTCTTTTCATTGTCTTCTGGCCTCTGTTTCTGACAAGAAATCAGTGGTCATCCTTATCTTTGTGTGTAAGTAATGTGTCTTTTTCTCTGCCTGCTTCAAGACCTTCTCTTCATCTTTGATTTTCAGCAATTTTACTTGTTATGCTTGTGTGTGTTTTTAAAAATATTTATTCCTTTTGGAATTTGCCAAGCCTCTTGGATCTGTAATATTTTTCATCAATTTTGAGAAATTTTGCCATTATTTCCTCAAAATATCTTTTTCTGCTCAACATTAATCTCTCCTCTTTCTGAAGTTCCAATTACATGCATGTTAGACTGTTTGATATTGTCCCACAGGTCCTCTGAGTTTCTGTTCAGTTTTCTTCAATCTTTTTTCTGTTATTTCTTCATATTGAATACTTTCCGTTCATCCATTTTCAAGTTTACTGACTCTCTTTTCTTGCCATCTCCAATAAGTGATTAAACCCATCAGTGAATTTTTCATTTCAGCTGTATTTTTTAGTTCTAAAATTTTGATTTCCTTCGTTTTTTTAAAGTTTTTATTTCTCTGCTGGGATTTCCTATCTCTTCATTTGTTAGACCATGTTTTTCTTTCCTTCTTTGCACGTATTTTCATTCAGTTCTTTGAACCTATTTATCATAGCTGATTGAAAACCTTTGTCTACTCAATCCAACATCTAAGCCACTTCAGACTGGTTGGTACTGACTGCTATTTTTTTTGGTTCTGGATCACATTTTCCCACTTTTTAGTTTGTCTAGTAATTTTTGATTGAGTACTGGATATTTTGAATAGTATGTTGTAAAGATTCTGAGTTCTGCTGTCTTCCTCTGAAGAGTGTTAATTCTTGTTTTAGGAGGCAGCTCAGTTACTGGCTGATCACCTTTAACTTGAATAAGCTTAGTCTGGTACTTTGTTATAGAATCTGTGGAAAGCACAAGGTATTTCCCAAGCTCCTCTACCCTGATAGGCTGCAATCTTCAAATTCTGTCTCTCCTGAGATTTTGTCAGGGTTTAGTTTTAGGCTTTGTTAATGCAGGTCTGGAATAGGTCTTACTATAGTGCATGTGTGCATCCTTGGGCCAATCCTACCTACCTGTTTTTGAAAATAAAGTTTTATTGGAACACAGTCATGCTCTTCATTTACATATTGTCTAGGACTGGTTTTGTGCTACCATGGCAGAATTGAGTAGCTGCAATAGAAACTGTATGGCCTGCACAGGCAAACGTATTTACCATACAGTAAGTCCCCTACATACGAACCTTCAAGTTGCGAACTTTCAAAGATGCGAATGTATGTTCGCATGTCCAGTCGTAATTTAGTTCACGTGTCTGGCGTACATGTCACACATATATGTGACAACCACCTCTACAAGTGGTTGTGGTTTTGTGTACTTTACTGCACAGTACTGTATAGAGTACAGTAATACAGTGTCTTTATTTCCTGCCTGTTCACTCGGTTCCAGACCCTGGATGCCAGCTGTTGTTCTGTACTACTACTGTACTTTCCAAGGTACTCTACTGTAAGATTAAAAGTGTTTTCTTTATTTTTTGTGTTTGTTTTTCATGTATTATTTGTGTGAAAAGTATTATAAACCTATTACAGTACAGTACTATATAGCCGATTGTGTTAGTTGGGTGCCTAGGTTAATTTTGTTAGACTTAACAAACAAATTGGACTTATGAAACGCTTGCTTGGAATGGAACTCGTTTGTATGTAGGGGACTTACTCTATTGCCTTTTACAGAAAAAGTTTACTGAATCCTGCTTTAGAGTATAGTCTTTACTCCTATGAAAAGTTCTTTCTGGTGTCTTAGCTGGATTCCAGGGGTGTTAACAAAGTGTTGCTGAGACTTTGGGTTCAAAAGTCCAAAGTCTTTGGGCACTGCTTTTCCACCAGCATTGCTAGTAACTGTTCATTTTCAACGCCATAGTAGCTGCTATCTGATGAGCCCCTGATGGTTTCTTCCTGTTCATTTACAGCCCAGTTCTCAGTCGTGGTCTCATGAGGGGCCCCCTCCCCCCGACCCCTACCCCAAACAGACTGTTGGGAAGCCCTCTCTGCAGAGCTCCCTCTTTGCTGATGCCCTATCATGCAGATTCCAGTTGTTTCAGCTCTGCTACATTCTGTTCTCTGTCTCTTCATCTCTACGTCCAAGAACTGCTTGGACTTCAGTGCTGTAGTTAGACACTTGTGTCCCAGTAGAGAGCTGGGTGATTTGGGGATTTACCTTTAAGTTTTTGTCTGCCAGGGATAAACAGTCTTGGGCTGCCTATGGTCCATTGCTTATAAACGGCTGCCTCAAATATTTTCACCCAGTTTCATAGTTGTTTACGGCTGGAGGACTAGTCTGGTACCAGTTACTCCATCATGGCCAGAGTATAAATCCCTCTAGTTCTTTTGAAAATCTTATCACCCTCTTGTCAGATGATAACTTTCAGAGTCTGTGGCTCCACTTCTCATTGCTCTTCCAACTCTCAGCTTAATGCATTTCTCTTCTTCAAAAAGAAGCCAGCTTCTCTTAGGGATCTGCTAGTCATTTTCTATTTTCTCTCTCAGGGACATCTGCAGTTCACAGCCCATTTGTAAAATAAACCAACCAACATCCCCCGAATGCAGTGAGGGATAGAGCCCTTTTAGACTCTGGTAACTAGTTCCACCCACCACCTTTTGTTCCCTAGGATGATTCAGGACAATGCTCACTCACCCTTCATGGTTATGGGGTTTTAGAATGATCCTTTACAACAGAAAATTATGTTAACATTAATCTGAATGCACATTCCCATGTACGGAAGAAGAGGAATTGGCCACAGGCTCACATACCAAACAATCAATAGATAACCTAGTCAATTCTCATCATGACAAAGGAAAGAGGGAAAGTAAACCTTCATTTATGGAGAAACAGTGAGGGGTCAGGCACTCTGCTAAGCACTTTCACATATATCATGTCATTGAATTCTTACTGCAGCCTTGAAGAGATGGTATTATTATCCCCATTTTGAAGAAACAAAAAACGGTAGGCTTTGAGAGATTAAATAGTTTGTGCCAGCTCACATCAGTCCCTGGTGAAGCCCCGAAGCCAGGGATGTCTGCATGACTTTGGAATTCTTTTCCAGAGAACAGAGAACCACACCGAAGAGGACACCTGGCCTCTGCCTTCTTATAGGCGCACAATTTACAGGGCTAACCATTTGTGACTTACTCTTTTAAATCTGTCCTTGGTTTAAACTGATTTTACTTGCATACAAAGGTTGATGGAAGGGGAAACACTACACAGTATGATTTTCCTTAGACTGAAATTAGCCTATCTGCGTCGAGGAGGAGAAGCACAGAATGGAAAGAGTAGAAGTGTTAGTTTAGTAAGCCAAATTTTCACTCACCCTTCTTTGTATTTATTTTTTTTAATTTATTGTTGTGAAGTATAGTTGATTTACAATGTTGCGTTAGTTTCTGGTTCACTCACCCTTCTTTGATCTTAATATTTCTAAGCACTAACATCAATTAAGCACCTTCTGTTTGCCCCTGTCCTAAGTATTGGAAACACATCTAATTAAATTCAGCGAAACTGTGAGATGTGTATTACTGTTTTGCCTCATCTTCACATTACAATAATAAAGTCTAAGGAGATAAGCAGTGTCTAGCAGATGGTAATTAGCAGACTCAGAGTCTAACCCAGACTATAAAACTTCAGTCTTTACTTCCAACCCCTATGCTGTACTCATTTCCAACTGCCTCTGTCCTAAACAATTTGGTTCCATAATCCCAGAATTCCTGGAATTAGAAAATAATTCCTAATAGTCTTGACCTCTTAGCCTCCATGCCCCAAACTCTCTTCCTAGACAATGGCAAAGGCTTTGAAATAGGTTTGGGTTCAAATCCAGACCTTAGTACCCTCAATAAAATTGAGGAAAATGGAGACTTCACTGGGGGTCCAGTGGTTAGGACTCTGCGCTTCTACAGCAGGGGTCCCGGGTCCGGGAACTATCCATCAAGCTGAGGTGCAGCAAAAAAACAAACAAAGACCCTGAAGAAAATCATTCCTCTTTTGCTGGGGCTGTGAGGGTTAAAAACTTGTGAGCACAGAGACGGTGGTCAAATGTTCATTACTTGTATGGTTACAGTAATAAGCCAGCATCCCGAAGATACAGCTATGACCCTCTTTTATTTTATCTACCCCCGGCTGATATGCGCGAGTGACTCTGCTCTCAGATAAAAGACCTTCATGTTTTATGGAATAAGGCCGCCTAATCGCTCAAGGACAAAGATAAGGCAACCAACCACACACAGCTAAAGAGTAGCCCTGCCCTCCACAATGCCAAACTAAATAATACAAACTGAATAATACAGCCTGCCTTGGGGGCTGTGCAAAAAACCCATGGGGAAAACGTAAAGTCAATTGTGTAAGTCTGATAAGAAAAGCAGAAAAACTGATTCCTGGAACAGAGCGAAGAGCTTTACACCGCGAGAGTCCATACTCTTATTCCAGAGAGCTTCGAGGATGAGCGATTAATATCGACCCCTGTTCAATCGACCAGCAAAAAGTGAAGCAAAGGCTCGAGAGCCTGGAAGACCAGACCAACCGGATAGAAGCGGAATAGTGGAGAAATGGGATCGCGAGCCTGGAAATGCTGGGGCTGCATGCCCCACCCCCTTGCCCCCTAGCGCCCACCTCCGCTCCAGCAGCTCGCACCCTCTGCTGTGGGCACTGCGCCTTGGTTTAAAAGGATCCGGCTAAGCTGGAAGGGCTGGGCAGTTTAGGATACAGTGAGGACAGTACGCGTCTCCCGTGGATACTCAAGAAAAGAGCCTACCCACACCCTGCTCAAAAAGTGTGGGGTCACCCTGGTCCTCAGGCCTGGCGCTTCGGCTGCGGCGTCCGTATTAACGAGGGACTGTAATGTATGCAATACAAGTTCTTTTAGGACTGGCTTTTTTCGTTCCACCCACAGTCATCTCGCTGTTCCGCCTCGGGAAGCTGCCATCAGGAAGAGTAGAAACTCCACAAAGTTCCTTAAAAGCCAAACCACTAAGAGGTTCCAGAAGAAGGTGTGTGTGTGTGTGCGTGTGTGTATGTGTGTGTGTCCGGGCTCGTTACTGCAGCATTTTGCACAAAACAGCACACGTTTTCCAGGTTGTTTCCGGTGTCTGCGGCAGTAACCCATGTGGCGAAGGGGTGGGGCACTCTGAAGAGAAAACAGAGGGTCCGGGAATGGCAGAGGAATTCTTTATGGGGAAATCGCAGAAATAACTTTTAAAATGGTCCGGGAAGATGCTTCCGGCAAACCATGGAGGGAAGTAATTAGATGGGCAGAGGGACAGAGTCCAGGGAGTTTCTCGATGTCAAAATGCAAAAGCTAGAGCATTAGTGTAAAAGCGCACGGGAGACCCGGGGCTTGGGGAAGCCCTTTTCCCATTCTGCGCACCGTTTGCCGAACTGTGAAACAAATGGATTGCTCCAAGCAGCCAAATCTGAGGCCCTTTGGAGTCGAGAACGCCTTTAGAAGGCAATGAAAGTTCGGTATTCTCTCCCGAGAAACGCGCCAGTGCACGAACACACATCAGGTGGGGCGCATTCTCAGGGGGTTCCTGCACAGCCCCCCAGCTGGCTTACGATGCAGAGGCGGGGCCCTGGACGATAGCTGGGACGCCTTTCCCTCTCCTAACGGGAAGAAGAGGGGGCGCGCTCGCGCTGCGGCGGCGGAGGAATGACTCAGCGTACTCCCGTGGCCAGGAACGCGGGAGGGGTGCAGGCACCGCCCTGAATACGAGCTCCCCTGCGTTTGGTGTTTTTGGGTGCCACCCCTAACTTCGATGTCTCTTTTGACGAAGGAACGTCTCTTCTCCCTCTGGCCCTGCACACCGCGGGCCCCGGATGCAGCCTCCGGATGCAGCCTCCCGGATCATCCACGCTGCGCCCCTGGGTCCGATGCAAACTGGCTGGCCCCGCCCTGCTGCAGTCTGCACCCCGGGTCACTAAAGGGGAGTTAAAATACAGTACGAATACCCCTCTTGTTCGAGGGATTGCCCTTATCCCCTCTGAGGCGCCCTCTGGCTCGTCTCCCTCCCACCCGCCTGCTCTCAGCTCTTTCTTTCCAGAAAAGTTGCAGCAGTATTGAACTTGTGCCCGAAAGGATGCTGCAATGGCAGCTTGCCGGGGGCCCGCGCAGAGGAGAAGGCTTGGGTACCCACGCAGGCCTCCCACCCGGCTGGAAGGGGGAGGTAGTGTGAAACAAAGATTTCTCGCACATATTTTGCACGGAACAGCGCAATGATGGGGACCCCAACTCACTGCACAGACGGAAGGCGACGCCCTAGGAGGCCGGTCCTCGCCTTGGGCATCTGCTGTCCCTGCTTCGGCGCGCAGCTCCGTCTCACCAGCAGAGGCGCTGTCGCAGCGGGCAAAGCGCTGCCCCAGCAGTGGGCCGCCGACATTGCTGCGGCCACGAGTTCTTCTAAAGAAGGGCGGCGGCCAGCGTGGCACAGAGCGTTCTTTGTGCAACTGCACGGCTTCAGGGAAGAGGGGACCTGAAAAGCTTTTCCAAAAGAAAGGCCTTGGAGACAAGTAGTTAAGTCTCTTTTTGATTTTCATTGGTTGTCAGGCTGAAAGTTTAATTAGCCCTGTTAATAGAAAATATCATATGTAAGTAAGGGCCAGGTCTTTCCTTCTAAATTATGACACTTTGTATCCCAACCTATTTAAATATTTATCCCACATTCTTGGTGCAACCAATAATCTATAGAAAAAGTCTATTAACTCCTTTCCTATCCAGATCCATGTGTCCCCCTACCCCATTCCTGTGACTTTCTCTCCCTTTCTTTTAGGGTGCAGTCTCAGGCCTCATGACACCCCTCCACCACGACTTGCCTTCTAATGCTTTGTATTGTTTCCTTCGCCCTATGCCTAGCAGGGAAAGGGTGATTTATTCACTCATTTTTACATGCATTGGGCATTCCCTTTGCAATCCATACCCTCAAGTCCTTTTTAAATATAGAAATGTGGATTTTGTTGTTTTTTTTCTGTCACTACCTTGGGTATTCTGTGGTGCTATGATTGTTTTCATTCCTTTCTGCCTTGAATTGGTTAATCGAAGACTCTTCTTTCCAGTGTCTCTATGGAAAGTTTGCCTAAGGACATAGCAGAACTATAAACTAAATGGGTGTCAGTGACAAAGCAGATTCTCAGTGCTTGGGAGAATCTTAATGAGACAGAACTTGGGCCTCTGGCGAGACCTGCCAATGAGATAATGTCTCTGGCGGAAAAGATGAACTTGGGCTGTAACCTGTTAATGGCCGGACCAACCTCAGATCTCTTTGTGGACTCTCGCTGGCACAACTCTGAGACACATTGGTGTCTGCTTTCTCCTGATGCGGGTCTGATCAAAAGATGTGCCATTTGAGTACAGTCAAGTTGCAAATTTGACCCATCAGAAGTTCAAGAGAGACCAGGCACCTGGGTCATAGGCAGACATGTAAGTCCTTTGCCAATGCTACACAGTAAAGACAAAGTAGCGCAGAAAGGACTCTGGGCTTCTAATACGCCTCCCTTTAGCCTGAAATATGCCCAAAGACTTTGGAGAACTGGTCCAATTATCTCCTTTTCTGAATAGGAAACAAGAGCCAGGAAAATTTAGGGGCTTGCTAAATTTATTTAGTTCTAGCTTTAGAACCTAAGACTCTCCGTTCTCTGGGCTGTGTCTTTTCTACTACTCAGTTTTTTCTTTCCCAATTATGGCCCAGGATGCTCTTTTATCTCTCTCTGTCTCTCTCTCTCTCTCTCACACACACGCACACATATCTTTGGGAGGATTGATGCGCTAATATTTTTTAACCCTATCTTTTAATACTTTTAATAGTTAAGGAATGTGAATTCTTTTACTATATTACAAGTCAGTAAGTTAATCATCAGGAAATGTCTTGAAGGAAGGAAAGAGTTGCATGGGGGTGGGAGTGGGAGGGGTCGTGAAAAAAATCACTGCACTGGAGCCTCTTGGGTATCCAGTTGACATCTCAGGGCAACCAGGGGCAGCTGGTAGGTCAAGAGTCAGGAAGACCGTCCTGGCTAATGTGCAGTCTGGCTGGAAAGCAGACACATAGCAGTCCCCGTCCCAGTCTGTGTACTGCTCATCTTAGACACGCCGAGATGAATTGCTTATGATCCTTCACCCACTTTGTCTCTCTTCTGGCCGCTGAGGAGAGGAGTGGTGGAGTGGGCCGTCATTATGCGGCAGGGAGCTACACACTTAGGTAAACAGCCCTAGCTCTCAATTTAAACTGTCTGAGTGTCTGACATTTTAATCCATCTAAAAGCTTTCTTCAGAAATGAGCCGGCTGCTGGCGGTCACTTGTCAGCTTTAAGGGGGTGAGCTGAACTAAGAGGCGCTGCCGGAATAAAGCAGTTGTGTCTAGATTTGCAAAGTGGGAGCTACGCAGAGCAGCTGCGGTGGGCCGACGAGGAAAAGGGCAGTTGGGCTTCAAGTTCTAAATCTCCATGCTGACTTTTTCCTAGTCCTTTGTGTACTTTTACATTGTTTTAACGAATTAGAGTTTTATGCGCAATAATGCACTGTCAGCCACGTGACTTTATGGAATCAAAGAGAGACTAGGAGAGTCTCTCATAATTTAAGAAATAGTGGCACCCTGACCACTTACTTTTTCTTTCTTTTTAAATAATAAGCATAAAGACAGTACACCAATAAATCAAAGATGTTTATCCCATAGTCACGGCTCCTGCAGTCCCCTTGGGTCTTGTAATGTCACCCCTCTGGCTAAAAGAATACATTTGCCCCTGAATGATGTCTTAAATTTTACCATAATTCCGTGCTTTGTAATGCATAGGTTGTATTATGGGAGGAGAAGGGAAACAAATAAACCAAGTTGAATGTATAATATGGCCATTAAGTTTGTTCAGATTTGGTTTGGGCTAGAAATGTTAAACATAAAAGCCCTTTGATGATTTTGTGTTTTCAAACATAGAACCAGAGACTCAATATACTTAATTATGACTGTCTCCAGAAAGAACATTAAGAAATAAAGATCATGTGCGTCGGGAGCAGCACAAAGAAGAGGGAATATTCAAATCAAATCTTTTTTCTATATATTTTTATTTTAGTAAAAATGCCATTTTTAAGAAGTGAAAGATTTTAATTAAGAAATCTAATTCAAGAGTTTGGGAGTATAATCCATAAAAATACTGACTCACTATGCTGTACACCTGAAACTAACATTGTAATTTAACTATAATAAAAATTTTTTTAAATTAAAAAAATTTTTAAAGTGTTCGGATGTCCTATTAATTAAGAGGAAAAATAAAAGCCAAATAAGGTAGAAATAGATTTTCTCTTCCCTGTTAATTCTTCATACAGCAAATTGTCAATTTGGTTCTAATACATCCTAAAAAATGGTATATCCTCTTCAGGGCAGTTCAAAGCACGTTTGTGGAATTGTCAAGATTTTTTTTTTTTTTTTGGAGTTCCCTGGCTCTTCCAGTCTGTCCTTCTTCTGCCCTTTATGCCCTCACACTCTTCCCCTCGCCCAGCCAAAACTTTTCTCTGGAAAGAATCTGATAACAGTCACTTACACCTTCATGGGAACATACGTCAAAAGAGAAAGTCCACCAGGGGCAGTGACATTTTAAGACATATCTGAGTTTGAAATGAAAAGGCTTGGATTTCAAAATATTCTGAATCATAAGAGGAAATAGAGAAGGTATTTGGGAAGCAGAAATTCCTTCCAGGACACCTTCGAAATAATCCAGGCTGGGCAAGTGATGGAAGTGTGGTCTTATCTGAGGACACGTTATTATGAATGCATGACTATATCTGTGTAGCTGTTAGGAGCCTGGGTGCTGGTGTCAGAGCTGCAGAGTCCCCATTCTATCCTCTACTCTTATGAATTTGGGCAAGACTCCGTCTTCTTATTTGTAATAGTTTACTCATAATGGTGCCGACACCATCCAGGCTGGTGGGAGGATGAGAAAATATCCTGCATGCTTGGCACAGTGTATAGGGCATGGTCAGCCCTTACTCCATCTTAACCATTATTATTTTTCCTGTGACAAGTAAACACAAACCTAGGCTTTAGGAGACTAGGCTTTCTGTTTATATACTTATTTTGCCTGGTTTTTATTTCTTGAAGAATTTTCCCTGGCAGGAGATTTCCCTGGTGGTGCAGTGGTTAAGAATCCGCCTGCCAATGCCGGGGACACGGGTTCGAGCCCTGGTCCGGGAAGATCCCACATGCCGCGGAGCAACTAAGCCCGTGGGCCACAACTACTGAGCCCACGTGCCACAACTACTGAAGCCTGTGTGCCTAGAGCCCACGCTCCGCAACAGGAGAGCCACTGCAATGAGAAGCCCGTGCACTGCAATGAAGAGTAGCCCCTGCTTGCCTCAACTAGAGAAAGCCCGTGGGCAGCAACAAAGACCCAAGGCAGCCAAAAATAAATAAATAAATAAATTTATTAAAAAAAAAAAAAAAGAATTTTCCCTGGCGGTCCAGTCTTACTCTGCGCTTTCACTGAGGAGACCCGGGTTCGATCCCTGGTTGGAAAACTAAGATTCTGCAAGCTGCACAGCAGCAAAAAAAAAAAAAAAGCTGTTTTTTTTTAAAAAGAAAGTTTCAAGTCATTTGGAAAATATCATTACAGTGTTCCCAGTGCTTGTGCCTGTAACTGCAGTAAATTACACTCTAGGGAAGGACCTTAAGATTAGGGAAAGAACAGAGGGCCTTAATCTTTCCAGGCTGGAATTTAAAGCCTTGTAGCTGCCATTACTTTTATCCACCCTCCCTTAATTTCAAATTCAGCACATATTATTAAGTGCCTGTTTACTGAGGTCCTAGGCTAGGAACATTACTTTGCTTAACCATCACGCAGTAATGTAAGACCCAAGGCAGCCAAAAATAAATAAATATTTATTTATTATTGTCTGGACTTTCAAAATGAGGAAACCAAGCTTAATAAGAGCTGAGGTCCTTGTCTAAATCACCCAGTAGTATTTGGTTAAGACCGAGAATTTAGGCATTGTTTTCTTTAGATTGAAATCTAGTCATTGATTTTTTTAAGGTTCTCTTGGAAAACCAGTTCCCAGTTTCGAATCATTGAGTTTTCCCCAATCTTTTAGTTCTCAAAAGAATAAGAACGATCTCTCATTGTGTCATATCCGAACACAAGAGGGAATACATGGCAGAGTGTGGTACCGCATTAAGTTGGCTCCAGATGGTTTAATAGAATGAAAACGCCCCTAGATGCACGCAGTGACCCGCGGATGGAGATCTAGGTGCGTGCTCGAGTGCGCATGCTGAGGTCTTGCCTAAGCCTCAAAGGGGAGGGAAAGGTACACATTTATCTCGGCTTCTTGAGGGTGGGGAAACTGAGTCTTTGCTCATTTGAAAACAATTTCCAAAGCAAGCAGGAGTTAATACAAAAGGATCGGATTCGTTGGGTTCAGGCAGTGTGTGTGTGTGTGTGTGTGTGCGCGCGCGCGTGCGGGCGTGCCCGCGCACATATACTTCTTTTAATAGGTAATCACAAAGATGTATCTTATCTCAGCGTGAGGCAGGACATCCTGAATGTAAAAGCCATAAAATGAATTGCAAAGGGAAAATACTTGTCCATTTATAAGTTAATTATTTGCCACAACTATAAGAGGAGCTTTAGAACTTGATAAGATGTAAGCTAGCAATCCAGAAGAGAAGGGAGAGGACACAGATGCACTATTTCCAGAAAAAAGGCACAATGGCCAAAAAATTAAAACAAAACAAAAAACCACTGTTTAGCTTCCTATTAATCAGACAACTACAAGTCAAAGCAGTGACAATATGTACTTGGCCTATCAAATAACAAAGATTTAAATAATGATTATGTTCAATATTAATGAAGATCTGGAGAATTGGCTGTTGTCACACTGATGGAGGGAGTGTGGTCTTAAAAACTGTTCATATACACGGAACAAAATAAGGTATAGGGACATATTTTCTCTTTTTGGCCACACTGCATGGCATGTGGGATCTTAGTTCCCTGATCAGGGATGGAACCCATGCCCCCTCCATTGGAAGCGCAGAGTCTTAACCACTGGACCACGAGGGAAGTCCCAGGGACATATTTTAAGGAAATATTACAGTAAGGGACAAAAATTTATGTATAGGAATATTTATTGCCATATTATTAATACTAATAGTAAACTGGAAATCTATTCACATGTCCAACAAGATGAGATAAACACATTATAATTCATACATGTGAAAGAATATTAAGTTTTTCAAATGAGTCATGGAATATTTAATGACTTGAAAGTATGCTTTTAAAATATATACTATTCAGTTAAAAACAGGATGTAATATTACATAGACATGATCCCAATTTAGGTAAAATGTCACATGAACATGTATGCATGCGTTGAAAAGTCTGGAACAGAATACGCTATTAACAGCAAATTTCTTCGGCGATTTTCTAAGGATTTTACTAGTGTAAAATTGTTTTGGCTTTTCTACACTAAGCATGTTTGACCCTGAAGCCACCCCCACCCACCTCCTCATTCACCCCTCACCATCCTTTGTAACTTTGAAAGAGTCTGGAAGGATCTTCATGACCATTCACTTAGTTTTGATTAGGCATGTGTATGTGTGTAACACCTACACCAGCTTCTGACCTGGGCCTTATTTCTGGGTCAGAGAGCTGGCTGCTTGTTTTTTTTGTTTTTTTTTTTCTTGCTGTTGTTGGTTTTGTGCCTCAGTGGGGCATTCATTTTTCCAGATTTTTCCTATTGAGATTTCTAGACAAGAGACCTGATGAAGTCTTCATTTAGAGGGCTTGTCTGGAGGAGGTTGTGTATTTCCTTTGTCCTGAGTCTCTGCTGAGAGAAAGTAAATGGTCCCTCAGTTTTGGTATCATTTGGATGGATGGAAACTGTAGGGGCTCAAATATAATTACTTTATAAATAATGAATCAGGTACTACTATTATTACTTTAAAAAAATCCCATTTTGGAATGTCTCTTGATAGCTGAAGTTTAATTTAGCCAAATAACTGTTCTGCATTAGCTAATGCAGCCCATTATTTTTAGGCTCAGAAGATATTTCCAGCTGTACTGAAACAGTGGTGATCTATCACTCTTTCTGGGGCCACTTTCTTGGCCTGCCAGTGATGTATCTGGACTTATTACTTTCCGGCGGCAGTAAGGTTAAGATGAGTTTAGTACTGTATTATCCAAGTATCCATGGGAGAGCCTATGCGATTCAATTCAATGCTATCTTCTCTTGAGCTCTTTTTTTAGAGTTCAAGTACTAAATAAACTCCTTTTTAATACTTTTGGTATGAAGTTAAGTGAATATACCACACATAGATAGTCAGTATAGACTTGCTTACTATGTAAATAGACTATGTAAATAGCTCTAGCTGACTATAATATACATATATTTAAAGAAAACCTACCAAAATTAACTGTGATTATTTCTGTGTGAAGATTTATGAAAATCATTATATATTTTCTTCTGTATACATTTTTATAGCTTCTAAAGTAGGCATCTATCATTTCTGCAACCAGAAAAAAAGAGTTGGTTGAAACAGAATGTGTGTCTTTTTGAAGGCTTTGCCCTGATCTCACAGAATGCATTATGAGACATTTCAACCGTACACAGAGGGATTTCAATTTGATGACCTGGCTCCTGTCATACCATTAAAAATAATTGACTGAAAATGCAATCCTGGGAGCTTTATTACTTCTATTCTGGCCTCTGTGGTTCACGGCAGGGAAACTGATACCTAGGTAATTAGAGGGCACCTAATATCCTGATCCCAGACACACTGTAAGAGTCGTTCCACTGTGAGCAGGAACCCACATGACATAAATCCAGACAGAAGATGCAAAATCTAAACAGATAGCAGGGGCTTCCAATTTTTCTCAGAAGTATCTTTAGTATTTCCTCTCTAGATAGTAAACCCCGATGCTGAAAAATACCAAGTTCAGCCTCCATATTGCCCATCAATTCAAAAGCAGAAGCCCTAGAAGTAGCCCTCCACCATCCACTAACGTGGTTTGCAGCCACAGAATAGTAACTTGGTTTAGATTAAAATGTCATCCATCCCTTAGCCCAGATGGTTCTCAAGCATTCATGGTGTGAACATGAGCACTTGAATGTCAGAAGCCCTTTGGACCAGGAGCTAGGCCCTAAGCACCTGGTCTGGAGGATGCCTGGAGTTTCTCCGTACCTCTCCTTATTCTACCCCCATCTCTGGGCGCTGATGCTCACGGAGCACTTCTTTGCCCCCAGTTGAAAAGATAGCCCCGTTCTTTCTTGTCACTTTAACTAACGGAATGCCAGTAAGGATCTGCATTCCCAACACATTTTACTTTACCCTTCCAAAGCTCCATCCTTAAGCTCCTAGAAAATCCTCTTTGTGTTAGAAAGTATATCTAGAACTGGACTCCCATGTAGCCTTGATCTCTGATGCTCAGGACTTCAGCTTCTGCTCTCAGTTTGAATCATAACCGTGTCAGCAGCAACCCCCTAATAATGATCTCTCTCCTTTAGCCTTAAAAGTTTTCTTTCTGGCGCTTTTTCCTAAAAATGGTATCTAGCCAGCCACCTCTAGTACAATCTTTCTCACCTTTTCACTAAAAATATTCATTCACTTAATAGGTGAAAATGTACCACCTCCAAAACTAGCACAGATGCTCAGCCTAATGCCAGGATCTGGGAGGCTGAGGGGACGGAAGCTCAGAGGGGTCAAGTACGCATGTCTGTCTTGCCCTTTCATTGTGACACACTGTGTAGAGCACTCCTTGATGGTGTTATTAATACTGAAATGTGTTTATTCTACCAGGAATAAATTGTAAATGTAGTACACTCCTATCATATACCAATCAAAACATTTTTAACTTGACAAAATGCATCTAAAGTTCATCTAGAAGAATAAACACTTGAGAATGACTAAAAATATTTTGGAAAAGGAAAATAATGATGGGGACTTACCATACCAGATACCACAGCAGAGAGATAAAAGAGAATGAAAGTACATATATAGACTCTAGTGTATACAATGTTTCAGTATAAGATAAAAAACAATGGTAGTTTGTGTCAGTTCAGGAAAAAATGGTTTATTTAATAAATGATGTTGAGGACTTCCCTGGTGGCGCAGTGGTTAGGAATCCGCCTGCCAATGCAGGGGACATGGGTTTGAGCCCTGGTCCAGGAAGATCCCACATGCTGCAGAGCAACTAAGCCTGTGTGTCACAACTACTGAGCCTGTGCTCTAGAGCCCACGAGCCACAACTACTGAAGCCCATGTGCCTAGAGCCCGTGCTCCACAACAAGAGAAGCCACTGCAATGAGAAGCCCGTGCACTGTGAAGAAGAGCAGCCCCTGCTTGCCGCAACTAGAGGAAAAAACCCGCGCACAGCAACGAAGACCCAATGCAGCCAAAAATAAAATTAATTAATTTTAAAAAGACAAAGATTAGAAGGAAGAGGAGAATTAAGTGTTTGAATACAGAAAGTATTTTAAACTGTTACAGTAAAAAACCCTCTTAAATAAAATTGAAAGGCAAACAACAAACTTAAGAAAACAGCTGAAGGCATCACATGTTCTGATTTCAAACTGTATTGCAAAGCTGTAGTAATCAAAACAGTATGGTATTGGCATAAAAACAGAGAATGAATCAGAGAGCCCAGAAATAAATTCATGCATATATGGTCAATTAATTTATGACAAAAGAGCCAAGAATATACAATGAGGAAAGGATAGTCTCTTCAATAAATGGTGCTGGGAAAACTGGGCAGCCACATGCAAAAGAATAAAACTGCATCCCTATCTTACACTACACACAAAAACCAACTCAAGTTGGATTAAAGATCCTTGGTCCCAAAGGAGATTCTTATACATGAAGGCCATCTCCCTCATATTCAGATGTGGTCTCTGTAGGTGCAGGGAGTAGCAGTGACTTCCCCAGGGTTATGCAGCAAGTGAGTGGCACCCCTGTTTCCTGTGTGGTGCTCTCCCAGCCCGCCCATCCCCCCACACTGACTATCCTAAGTGCCACATCCTGAGACAAAAGAAGGCAGGATCTTTCTCACCCCACACAACATACCTTGTAGGAAACTGCTCCAAGGCATTTGTAAGTCTATCAGCAAACATGTCTTGAGGGGCCAAATGGCAGGGGAAGTGGATTTTAGAAAGCATTTATAAGGTTGAATCTACTTCTTAGATCAGATCACTTCCTCATAAAGAACTGGCACTTGCACCCCACTTTAAAATCAAGTTTTCACTTCATACCAATCAGGATGGTTATTATTAAAAAGAAACCTAAACAACAACAACAACAAAAAACAAAACCATGAAATAACAAGTGTTGGTGAGGATGTGAAAAATTTAGAACCCTTGTGACCTGTTGGTGGGGATGTAAAATGGTGCAGCTGCTGTGGAAAATAATATGGTGGTTCCTCAAAAAATTAAATACAGAATTACCAGATGATCCAGAGCTTCTACTTCTGGGTGTATACCCCAAAGAACTGAAAGCAGGGACTCACACAGGTATTTGTACACCAATTTTCATTGCATCATTATTCACAATAGCCAAAAGGTAGAAATAACCCAAAAGCCCATCAACAGATGAATGGATAAACAAAAGTGATATGTACATAAAAAACATTATTCAATCTTAAAACGGAAGGAAACTCTGATATGTGCTACAACAAGGATGAACCTTGAGGGCATTATGCTGTGTGAAATAAGTCAGTCACAAGAGGACAAATACTGTATAACTCCACTTCTGTGAGTATTCAGAATAGGCAAATTCATAGAGACAGATAGTAGAATAGTGGTTAGCAGGGACTGGGAGTGGGGTGGGTGGTAAGTGGGGAATTATTGTTTAATGGGTATGGTGTTTCAGTTTTGGAAGATGAAAACGTTCTGGAGATGGAACCATCATAGTGGTGATGGTGGTACCTCCATGTGAATATACTTAATGCCACTGTACATTTAAAAATGATTAAAATGGTAAATTTTTAATGTTTGCTTTACCAAATTTAAAAGAGAGCGACTTAAGAGACATAAAAAAAATCAAGTTAAATTAGTTTCCAAGAAGTTCCCACATCATTCTCAGCACAGTAATTGTTCCATGTTATTTTATAGCCTGCCATCACCTCTGTAGCCAATGTATGATGTGTTTCAAATCCCTTAAAAGGGCAGTGCTGAGCAATATTGAGGGTTGCTGTTTAGTAATGTCATTTCAGTCTCTGAGACATACTGTTATATCAAGCCCTTTCTTCAAGAATGAAATAGGGACATTTTAAACAAATGGCTCCTTTCATTTTGTTGTATACCATTTAACTGGTTCACATCTCTTTTTTAATCACTCAAGGGCAGAGGACTGTGACTTTGGAGAGTTCTCAGACTGGCTCTCCATTTCTCCTCCCACTGATTTATTATTTGGATGATGGTGTTCTTATTAACACAAGAGTTCTAGATGATGCACCACAAGAACCAAGGATAGAAGACAGGAATCTGATTCCACAAATGAGTACAAAACACTTTTGAAAGCTTGGGTAATCTGTGGTCTTTCAATTCTTGAGGCAGCACACTCTCCCAATGGTCTCTCTGCCTCAGTTTCTTCTCCAACCAATTCCAGTTCAACCCATCCTTTGGTGCCGAAAATCTCTTCCTGGAGCACAGCTTGGACACCTACTCAAAAGTAGTCCTTGGCTCTTGATGAAGCTTCCATGAGCTGCTCCAAACCTTCCCTGTGCCTCAACCAAACTGTTGCTCTTGGGTTTTCCAGTTCTGTGCTTCCACGCAGTGTTCCCTTTTCCCAGACAGTCCTCCTTCCTTCCTTCAAAGCCTAACACAAATGTTGGTTCTTTTGGGATACCTTTTCAGAGTCCCCAACAAGAAACAATCTCTTTCTCAATCCTGTGAACCCCTTTAATGTGGTTCTATCTCCCCTACAGTAGTCACTGTTTTCTATTTGACTTAATTTATTTACATGCCATAAGTCCTCTATAGATGAAGTTGCTGGTGGACGGTGTGGATATCTGCTTTGGACTGACTGCTTGTATCCTCTCCTAATTCTTATGTTGAAACTCTAATTCCTATTGTGATGATATTTGGAGGTGGACCTTTGAGAGGTAATTAGGTCATGAGGGTGGAGCCCCCTTGAATGGGATTAGTGCCCTAATAAGAAGAGATGTGAGAGAGATAAGCCATTTCTCTCTCTCTCTGCCATGTAAGGACACAGCAAGAAGACCAGGAAGTGGGCTCTTGCTAGACACCAAATATGTTGGCACCTTGATCTTAGACTTCTCAGCCTCCTGAAGTGCAAAATGCATGGTGAAATAAATGTTTGTTGTTTAAGCCACTCAGTCTATGAGATTCCATTATAGCAGCCCAAACTGGCTATGTCAGTATCTTATTAATATCTGTTTTTCAGAGACCCAGGCACATGGTAGATGCTGATGGATGCTGAGGTAATGTTGAACAGAATATGTAATATCCAGTGACTCATTTCTGGAGTCACTTGTAGGATATATGTTCAATTTAAATCCTTAGCTGCATGTATATTAAAAAAAAACCCAGAATGCCTCATAAGTTTACTTTGTTGGCATTCTCCCATGGCCTTGAGGACTGATTCCTACCCCTCCCCTCCCCCAAATACCACCACTGTTGGCTTAAAATGAGAGCAGTAAGAGCTGAACTTGAGATACATTGGAACAATTATGTCCATGACTAAGAAAAATAGAATGATTGGTGCAATGGAAAGTAGCTGCAGTGCAGATCGACAGCACACTTTTCAGCTACTGAACTCAGCATATACGAGTCTGATTACAGCTAGGGGTGGGGGAGTGACAGTAGTGCAGTCCCTGCCCTTCTCCAAGGAGAAGTGCCCTGTGATGCAGCTTTGGGGATGGGACCAGTTCTTGGACTCCTTCTCTATGGAGCATGACTTGACGCTCATGATGCATTCGGTGGGGTTTGGGAATCTGCATTGTAACTGAGGTGTCATGGTTCATTATCATAATGTTTGCCATTAATGGAGGCCTAACAGCGTGCTAGGTACTGTTCTGGGCATCTGTGCACTGCTAGCTCCCCCAACCACCCTCGGGGGGAGGCAGGACTGTTAGCTCCAGCTACGGACCTGGAAGGCTTACAGCAGTTAAGTGAGTTGGTCTGGGTCACAGCAAGGGCAAGTGGGAAAGGCTGACTATGAGCCAGCCTGGCTGCCTCTAAGCCCAGGCTCCCTACCCAACAGCATGCTGCACCCCAGCTCACATAAAGCCCTAGACTGAGGGTTGGGCCACTGGCGTCTCCCAGGCTGGCCAGGGAGTGGAAAAGTGCATTAACAGAGAACTGTGTCAAAAGTTCTTCTCCCAAAACGAAGGCTTCAGGGATCCAGTATTTTATTTTATGACTCTACATGCAATTTTTGCAAATGGTATGTTTGGCTCCAGTGGATCTTTCTTCACACCTTAATTAGTTCTAGTGACTGCTTTTATGTTGTTAGGCACTCAAGGAGAGAGAGACACCAGGAGTCTCGCTAATTCTCTTCTGTTCTGGGAACACAGTGTCTTTTTTTTTTTTTTTTTTTTGAGCAAAGTCTTTTGACTTATCTATCAACAATACTACAGTCATCTAATTAATCTCATTTCTTTCTGAGAAACTGGGACACTTTCAATGGGCCATCAGGAAGGCCAAAGTTGATAGCTTTAAAGAGGAATATGTGAGGTCTTTCACAACCAGGCACCTGCTTAATCTCCACTCCCCCACCCTGGCTGCTTCTCCCAAATGCATCTTAAGCTCCAGCAAACTGAGCCTCAAACTCTCCCTGCTGTCATCTACATGCCGTTCCTTCTATCCAAAATACCTTTGGTTATTGGTCTGGCCATTGGATATGAGTCTGTCAGGACTCAGGTTGTTCCTGGTTTCTGGAGGAAGGCGGAGCTGCAGTAGTGCAGCAGCTATGCACACTGACTTCCATATCAGACAGACCTCACTCAGTGTTCCTGCCTCTGTGGCTTTGAACAAGCACCCTAACCTCAAGAAGCATCCATGTTCCCATCTGTTAAATGGGTACAAGTGGAGAACCTTCAACATAGGGCAGCTGCTGAGATAAAATAATTCATGCGAATCTTTACCATAATTAGGAGCACACAGCTAGGCGCTTGGCGAATGTTGGCTTCTTCGACTGTTGTCGGCTGGGTTGTCCTCCCTGCCACTTCCTTTCCCACCCTCAGCCTAAAGAAGCTGCCTCTTATTTATGATCCAGTTGCCTGTGTGCCAGCTCCAGCATAGCAGTCACTGTACTGGTTATTGTCAGATTGTTTTTCTCCTTTTTTAGACTGAAAACTCTTCCAGGACAGAGACCTTGAGCTTAAATTCTTCATTTCAAATGCCTGGTACAGTAGCTAATATATACTAGGCATTTAATAAGTAAAGGGATGATTGACCTCTTATAGTTCATTTATTCCTTTATGTATTACCTTTTACTTACCATGATCTCACTTGGGCACCACATGAGATAGGCATAGCAGAAAACCATATATTATAGCAGAGGAGCAAATGAAATGAGCTTTCTAGGATCAACAGCACATGAGCAACAGAGTTTGGGCTGAACTGCAGGTGGCCTGACTCTTTGTCTGGTGCTCCTTCAGGGAAGGCTGAGGAACACACAGATTAAGAGCATGGGCTTTGGAAGTAGCCAGACCTGATCGCAAAATCTGCCTCTCCTACTCACCAGCTGGGACAATTTATTTTTATGTCCCAATCAACCGTTTCCTAGTCCTTAAATGCTGGTAACTGCAGTGCTTTTTCAGAGCACAGCCCAGTCCCAGTGCATCGTGAGAGCGCAGTCCATGGTGGCCATTATTATGAGAATGAAATTGAAGTCCCTCATTACCATACAGATGCCGAATCCCACAGAATGCAGCGTAATCCCCAAACAGCCAATCTCAGAGAGCCAGACGAGCCAGTGAGTGGGTGTTGGTCCCGTCCCCCAAACCAGGGCACTTTGCTGTGGAGAAAGAAAAGGACATATATACACGACCAAACGTAAAATAGATAGCTAGTGGGAAGCAGCCGCATAGCACAGGGAGATCAGCTCTGTGCTTTGTGACCACCTAGAGGGGTGGGATAGGGAGGGTGGAGGGAGGGAGACGCAAGAGGGAAGAGATATGGAAACATATGTATATGTATAACTGATTCACTTTGTTATAGAGCAGAAACTAACACACCATTGTAAAGCAATTATACGCCAATAAAGATGTTAAAAAAAAAAAGAAAGAAAAGGACAGTCTATGTCACTCTCCACTGTCACCCCACTCTCATCTGTATACTGCCTAGTTCACTGGTACAAGGGTGCTGTCCGGGTGCACTGCGGTATCTTTCACGTCCAAACAATTTAATTTATCCCAGTCACTGACGGTTTCTCCAATATATCTCCAGCTCAGCTCTTATTGCTACATTTCACTCGGAGAGGGAGCGGAAGGTGGGAATCATTTGTCAAGGATATGGGAGAATAAGACATCCAACTTTCTGCAATAAAGAGGATGAAGCCCTGTGTTTTGCTTTCATACTGCATCCCGGGATTCAAAGTGTACATACACTGAGTAAGAGGCTCCCAAATTTAGTCACTGGACCTCTGCACTTTTTAAAAGATGTTTTGCTCATTGAGTCAACATTTGTTTAACTCCTAGTAAGCACCAGACTTGGGGGGTTCAGAAGTGAGTAAGATAAACTATACAACCTCCCAAGCAATAGCTATATAAGAGGAAAATGAGGTGAATAAGGAAATATTCGAAGACACAGTAGAAGTCTGTGGGAGCTGAGTTGCTGCAGTTCAGAGGAGAGAAAGGAGCAGACATTTGAATTCAGCCTTGAAGGTGGGGAAAAAGCAGTGCAGTGAAAGGGCACGGTATAAGTGACCGCAAGGGGAGGTTTGGGGCAGCTCATGGAAGGGGTGAGAGCAGGCAATGAAGGGCCAGCGATGATGCTGATCAGGGGCTGTTGACAATATCAGGTCTGCCCTCCAGGGGGACCTTCGGCAACAGTGGGTGCCTGGACTGCGGCTGGGGGGAGACTGAGGCAGAGGGAACTTTGGATGAGTGTGTTGCTTCAAAAATCAAGGACCCTGGGTGCCTCTTCTCTCTTAAGTGTTTTGTACTCAGTTATGGAGCCATCGGTTCTTCTGTTGAATTGTCCTGAATCCCGGTGCTAATTTTAGCATCAAAATCCAGAGACAGAAAATTATTAAAGAAGGGATGAAAAGTCATACGATGGCTGAAGTCAGAGCACAAAGCTCAGTCTGAGTGAGTCATCGAAGCTAGAGACACCAAGCCAGTAAATAACATTGTCCTGATGCAAAGAGCCATTTGTTTACAATGGCTACCCCTTTCTTTCTTGATGTGAAGGCTAAACAAAGCACACGTAATGAAGCTGAAGAGGATTTGTTAACCAGCAACCCTTAAACATTACCCAGCAACGTTTATGAAGCATTGTCACAGTCTCATTCCTGTGAGGTTGAGAAGGGCAATTCAAGATGGGGTAATGAAAAAAAAAAAAAAAAAAGATGGGGTAATGGAGGTGAGCCAGCCTTCACACCTTGCTCAGGTCAGAAGCAACATCAGGACCAGTGCCTAGAGCCCCACTGAATCTACTTAGTGGACCTCTCAATCTGTTCATGGGAAGGATGGGCAGAGATAGACATCTGGATGAAGGGATGCTTTCTTGGGACTTCCCTGGTGGCACAGTGGTTAAGACTCCACACACCCAATGCAGGGGGCCCAGATTTGATCCCTGGTCAGGGAACTAGATCCCACATGCATGCCACAACTAAGAGTTTGCGTGCCACATCTAAGTAGCCCATAAGCTGCAACTAAGTAGCCCGTAAGCCGCAACTAAGGAGCCCATGAGCTGCAGCTAAGGAGCCTGCCTGCCGCAACTAAGACCCGGCACAACCAAATAAATAAACAAATAAATATTTAAAAGAAACAAAAGGGATGCTTTCTTCACAGGAAACCAGTCAGAGCTGGCTAGCTGGAAGATGAGGTTTGCATTTGTGTTTTGAAGCCAAGAAGAGTCGTTGTAACATCCCAGAGTTACTTAAGCTGGCTTGGGATCATGGCTAGTTTGGCTCTGATGGCTTTTGTCTGTATTTATGGCCAACAGAGAATGGGCCCTCAAGTAGCTCAGCAAGGAGAAGCATTCTAAAAGATCCAGGGTGAAAGAGGACGTGCTGGCATGACTAGGGCTCTTCCGATGGTCTCAGAGTGATTGTCTTAGGCTTTACCTTCCATGGCCCCCATGGGAAAATTTCATGCATCAGAATAATAGTGATCCTGAGATGCAAATTATAAAGAGTACACTGCGTAAGTGCTCCTAATGAGCTTTACAGATTCAGGAGAAACATTTATTTGCTGAGGCAGCCTAGTTGTAAAAATAATGTATAAAGTAATTAACTACTTGATAAGCAGCTAACTTTTACATTAGAAATTTATTTAAAGTAGTAATGATTCTACTGTATGCTAGGAACGTCAGTAATAATTATAAATGATATTCAAACTACATCATCGACACTGGACATACAATTCCTCTAAAATTTGGTACAGCAACTTTCAGCTTGGAGAGCTCTTGAAAATAAGTTGGATAGGGCTTCCCTGGTGGTGCAGTGGTTGAGAGTCTGCCTACCGATGCAGGGGACACGTGTTCGTGCCCTGGTCCGGGAAGATCTCACATGCCGCGGAGCGGCTGGGCCCGTGAGCCATGGCCGCTGAGCCTGCGCGTCCGGAGCCTGTGCTCCGCAACGGGAGAGGCCACAACAGTGAGAGGCCCGTGTACCGAAAAAAAAAAAAAGTTGGATAATCATTTGCCTTTATAATACAAAGTAGCACTAAAAGACCGCCCTTACCTTTTCCCCAAAGATCTCCCCTGTTTAACAGTCATTTACCTGGAATTCTATCAGTAACGATTTAGTCTTGTTGAAATAGATTTCTAGGCCCAAGATGGAGTCACTCCTGCTCAGGGTGCTACATCAGCAAACCAAAACTTAGGTATCTTTTGCGTCCCTGTAAATACTCCTCCACTTGACCAGAAATGCAGTATATCCAGTCAGCCAATCTCCAAACACCAAGCCAACTATGGGCTCTATATTTACCTCCTGTTCCTTCTTAGCCTAATCAAGGCCTCAGCCAACATGTTTTCTATGCTTTCTATTTCTATTTTTCTCTTCCTTGTTCTTTATTCTTTATCCTATAAAAGTTTCCTGTCTTCATCCCATTTTGCAGTTCTCTGATCAGAGAATGTCTGCTTCATGATGTGTTAAGTAAAGTTTGAATCACTTATATTACCTTCTTAAACATTTTTAACAGTCTTTTGGGGGTGACTCTCTAGGTATCCTGGTTTTTGAAAGCATAACCTCTTTCTGGAAGAGTTGGAAGTACTGCTACCATTTAAAGGTCTAAATTCATACTGCAGTATACTTATTTCACCACTAGATGTTGGTCTTGCCGTTTTGATAATGTTGAAAGGTAGTGCTTCCTAAGGCTGTACTTGTATCTTCATTTAGAGTTCTGTGCATGAGTTTCTTGGATGACCTACTATGGGTTTAACAGAATCTAAGCCTCTGATTTCAAAACTGAGCCTTGCAGGTTTGCTCAGAAGCTAAGATCTTCTGATTTCGGAGCATGGGGTTTTCAATGAGCTAATTGGCACTTAAGTTATTTGAATTAAATTATTCTCAGTTCATTTAATAAGACTGCCTTTTGATTTTTTTTCTTGCTTCCTTTCAGCAACCAAGTTGAACAACAACAAAAATAAGTGAAATGTAAAATGGATCTGTCTCTTGCCTCTTTATTGACCTGAATGTTTAGTCCATCAGGAAAATACTTGTGCAATTACATGTATATAGCTCCAGGAAAACTTAGCAAGCTGAAGGAAAGCTGGGGAAATTTAGCAGTCCAGTTTAGAAGAGAGCATCAATTAGTCATCTTTGTTTAGAAGATGATGGGCAAGTCTACAGCTTGGAAACTAGCTGAAATCTTATAACCAAAACAACAACAAAAAATGATAGTACACACAGAAAACAAAAATATACCCTTACCTACAAAGGAATCAAAACATAAAATCAGGTATAGATAATGAGTCTTTCAGGACTCAAGGTCAAGACGTTGACAATAAATCAACAGAGAAGCTACCAAATATTTATTGTCCACCAATTATTACCCAAGTAACATAATAGATAGTTTACATACATTATCTTATTAAATCCTCCCAACATATCGATAGGCATACTTGACTCTGTGTACAGAAAAGAAAATTAAAACTCAGAAGAGTTATTTCTTCGAGACCCTCCAGTTAGTAAGTTGTGAAACTGAGATGTGAATGCAAGTCTTTGGACTTGAAATCCAGGGTCCCTTCCCCACACTGCAGCTACTCACATGGGAATTTTCATTGAGGAAATGATGTTATTGGGCACACATACCCACTTGCAGCTGTCTGAGTAGGAATATTACATAATACAATACATACTATGGAATATTATTTAGCCTTAAAAAAAGAAGAAAATCCCATCATATGCTATAACATGGATGAACCTAGAGGACACTATGCTAAATGAGATAGCCAGTCAGGAAAAAAAAATACTGTATGATTCCATTTATATAAGGTCTCTAAAGTTGTCAAAGTCATAGAAGCAGAAAGTAGAATGGTGGCTGCCAAGGGAAATGGGGAGCTGTGGTTTAATGGCTATAGAGTTTCAGTTTTGCAAGATGAAAAAGCTGTAGAGATCTGTTGTAAAACAATGTGAATATACTTAACTGTACGCTGAAAAATTGTTAACATAAATTTTATGTTATGTATTTTTTTACTATAATTAAAAAAAAAGAATATGCAAAAATGTCTACAAATAATAAATGCTGGAGAGGGTGTAGAGAAAAGGGAACCCTCTTACGCTGTTGGTGGGAATGTAAATTGGTGCAGCCACTGCGGAAAACAGCATGGAGTTTCCTTAAAAAACTAAAAATAGAGCTACCATATGACCCAGCAATTTCACTCCTGGGCATATATCCAGAAAAGCTGAAAGTTTTAATTCAGAAAGATCCATGCACCCCGATATTCATAGCAGCACTATTTACAGTAGTCAAGACATGGAAGCCACCTAATGTCCATCAACAGATGAATGGATAAAGAAGATGTGGTGTATATATAATGGACTCAGCCATAAAAAAGAATGAAATAATGCCATTTGCAGCAACATGGAGGGATCTGGATATTATCATACTAGGTGAAGTAAGTCAGACAAAGAAAGACAAATATTATATGATATCACTTGTATGTGGAATCTAAAAAAACACAAACTTATTTACAAAACAGAAATAGACTCACAGACATAGAAAACAAACTTATGGCTATCAAGGGGGGAGGATAAATTAGGAGTATGGGATTAACAGATACACGCCACTATACATAAAATAGATAAACAACAAGGATTTACTGTATAGCACAGGGAACTATATTGTAATAAACTATAGTGGAAAAGAATCAAAAAAAGAATATAGATATTTACATATATATTTATAACCAAATCACTTTGCTGTACACCTGAAACTAACACAATATTGTAAATCAACTATACTTCAACAAAAAAAGAAAAGATGCAAACAAATAATATGAGTAATGAAAAAGGAGACATAACTATGGATAAAACAAAGACATCATATTGAGGTGATCATTTTGTAATATACACAGATATTGAAGCATTATGTTGTACACCTGCTACTAATATGATTTTATATGTCAACTATATTCCTCATTAAAAATAATAAAATAAGATAAAATAAGACCCTAAGAACAGAAATAAGCATCTATGAAAAGAGTTGGGAGAGAAGCATTTCAGGCAGAGGGAACAGGGCATGCTAAGGGTGTATGTTTAGAAAGTGAGGAAAAGAGAAAAGTATAGATTTGTTTATTTCTGTTTACAAGAAAGAAAACAAACCAGAAAGTGGGTTTATAGAATTTTATAACTTCAAAAAAACCCCAAGACATGAAAATAATAAAGGAATATCACCAATACCAATAGTTTTATGTTAACATAACTGAAAACTTAGAATGTACAATTGCCTGTAAAAATATTAAGTCCTAATATTTACTCAAGAAGAAATAGAGAACCTTAATGATTCTGTAACCATTAAGATATTGATTTTTTTCAGTAGTTAAAATTTATACAAAATAAAACACCATACATGGATGATTTTATAAGCAAATTCTATTAAACATCCAAGAAACAGATAACCCAAAGTTATGTAAATCTTTCCAAAAAATAAAACATGAGGAAACTACTAAAGTCAGTTAATTAGGTTAGCCAAGATCAGGCAAAGAATATTGGAGAAAGTAGAGGTTAACCTCACTTTATGAATATATATGCAAAAAATTTAAATACATATAGACAAACGGAACCTAAGAATGAAAGTATGTATGTGTACACGAATATGTATATCTATGTTTATCTATCTAATCGCAAGAATGTAAAGATGAATTAACATTAGAAACCTATTAATCTAATTGATCACTTTTACAGAATAGAGGCAAAGGACATATGATTGTGTTTATTAGTGGCTGATATGTCTATGTTATTATAGATATATCCATATTATTTATAGATACGAATTTCAAAAGCATGCAAGGGAATGAGTAATACTAAACTCAGTCTGCTGCTTCTCTCTGGGAAAGAAAGATGAGAAAGAGATAGAGGAAAGCTATGTAGGAGTCTTTGTACCCATAATTTTTGTTTTAAGATTCTAAGTAAATCTGATAAAATGTTAAGATTTTAAAGATGAGCAAGAGATATATGGTGTTTATTATAATGTTCTTTACATTTTTTTACGAGATGTAATAAAAAGAGATCCTTCTGGGGCTGGTCATGCCTACCTAGAAGTTTTTCAATAAAAAACTGTCATTCATATTTTAAAAGGTACATTACTGTTGTTTAATCCTGAAAAGAAACAGATTGAAATATGACCCATGAAATACATATATATAGTTCCTTTGGTGCTTACTATTTTTTTTTCTTTCTTACCGATTTTTTTTAAACATCTTTATTGGAGTATAATTGCTTTACAATGGTGTGTTAGTTTCTGCTGTATAACAAAGTGAATCAGCTATACATACACATACATCCCCAGATGTCCTCCCTCTTGCGTCTCCTTCCCACCCTCCCTGTCCCACCCCTCTAGGTGGTCACAAAGCACCGAGCTGATCTCCCTGTGCTATGTGGCTGCTTCCCACTAGCTATCTATTTTACGTTTGGTAGTGTATATATGTCCATACCACTCTCTCACTTTGTCTCAGCTTACCCTTTCCCCTCCCCGTGTCCTCAAGTCCATTCTCTAGTAGGTCTGTGTCTTTATTCCCATCCTGCCCCTAGGTTCTTCATAACCATTTTTTTGTTTTTAGATTCCATATATATATATGTATTAGCATACGGTATTTGTTTTTTCTCTTTCTAACTTACTTCACTCTGTAAGACAGACTCTAGGTCCATCCACCTCACTACAAATAACTCAATTTCGTTTCTTTTCATGGCTGAGTAATATTCCATTGTATATATGTGCCATATCTTCTTTATCCTTTCTTACTGATTTTGATTATCAGCTTATTTGACACTAGTCATTGGATTGGGCCGGTGAAAATGTGGGTAGAGTTGATTTAAACACTTTGTAGGGAATTCCCTGGCAGTCCAGGGGTTAGGACTCTGCTCTCACTGCTGAGGGCCCGGGTTCAATCCCTGGCTGGGGAACTAAGATCCCACAAACCACACAACGTGGTCAAACACACCCCCGCAAAACAAAAACAAACAAAACCCAAAAAAATCCCCCAAAACAAAAACAACAGAAAAACACTTTGTAAAAATTTTTTTAATATATGAGATGCAATAATAGAATAATTAAACTAATTCAAGATGTTGAACTGAATGTATTCATCCTCTCTGCTGAGACACCATTAAATGATAATTAAGAAATTGAAAAAGATATAATCTCACAACAGCTTACGGGACAGGGGAAAAAAAGAGTTCAACCCATTTCTGAAAGTCAGTTGCAGATAAAAAGGTTTTGATCTGTGAAGCGAAGTGAAGAAGGCAAAGCCCACAGTTTGCATGGTGGGCCCTGCAATAAGCAGGGTGCTGACCTGCTCAGGAACAGCCCTGGAGAGGCTGCAGTGCAGAGACTGCAGACCAACAGAGGAGCAGGGTGGAGAAGGGCACAGAGATCGATGGGTGGTCTTATGGAATGGAGATCACCCACTCTCTTCCCCTAACTCCCCATAACCAGCCCCAAGCAGGACTGCATTCAGTCACTTGGACCACTTCTGCTTCCCCAGTCCCATAGCACCACATAAGTACAGTACTATGGGAAAGGGACAGAGTTTTCTGAAGAAATTGACCAAATTGTGTAGGGAGAACTATGGAAGTGAGGTATTAGTGCCTCAGAATAAAGTCTCCCACGTTTAACCATTTGGTGGTAGTGGTACAAGGCTGCTTACAAAGGTCAAATCTCATCCTCTCATACAAAAATCATATAAACGGATCATAGACTGTGTTTTTTGTGACTGGCTTCTTTCACATAATGTTTTCAAGGTTCATCCACACTGCAGCATGTATTGGTACTTCCTTTTTAATGCCAAATAATATTCCATAACTAAGTCATATTTTATTTATCCAGCTGATGGACATTTGGGTTGTTTTGGCCATTATGAATAATGCTGCTATGAATATTATGTGCAAATCTTTGTGTGGACATAGGTTTTCATTTCTTTTGGGTAGATTCCTAAGAGTAGAATTTCTGGATCATATGGCAACTGTTTTTAATATTTTGGGAAACTGCCAAACTTTTCCAAGGTACCTGCACTACTTAACTTTCCCACCGGCAATGTTTGAGGCTCCAATTTCTCCACATCCTTGCCAACACTTGTTATTGTCTGTCTTCTTTATAATGTTCATTCTAATGGATGTGAGTTGATATCTCCCTGTGGTTTTTTTAAATTATTTTTTTATTGAAGTACAGTTGATTTACAATGTTGTGTTAATTTCTGCTGTACAGCGAAGTGACTCAGTTATACACATATATACATTTTTTTTAATATTCTTTTCCATTATGGTTTATCTTAGGATAATAAATATAGTTCCCTGTGCTATACAGTTAAGATCTTGTTGTTTATCTATTTCATATGTAATAGTTTACATCTACTAACCCCAAACTCCCAGTCCATGCCTCCCCCACACCATCTTCCCCTTGGCAACCTCAAATCTGTTCTCTATATCTGTGAGTCTGTTTCTGTTTCATAGATGGGTTCTTGTGTGTCATAGTTTAGATTCCACATATAAGTGATATCATACAGTATTTGTCTTTCTCTTTCTGACTTACTTCACTTAGTATGATAATCTCTAGGTCCATCCATGTTGCTGTAAATGGCATTATTTTGTTATTTTTTATGGCTGAGTAGTATTCCATTGTATAATTGTATATATGTACCATATCTTCTTTTTTTTTTTTTTTTTTTTTGCGGTAGGCGGGCCTCTCACTGTTGTGGAGCACAGGCTCCGGACGCACAGGCTCAGCCGCTCTGCGGCATGTGGGATCTTCCCAGACCAGGGTACGAACCCGTGTCCCCTGCATCGGCAGGCAGACTCTCAACCACTGCGCCACCAGGGAAGCCCCCATATCTTCTTTATCCGTTCATCTGTTGGTGGACATTTAGGTTGTTTCCATGTCTTGTTATTGTGAATAGTGCTGCTATGAACATAGAGGTGCATGTATCTTTTTGCATTATAGTTTTGTCTGGATATATGCCCAGGAGTGGGATTGCTGGATCATATGTCTCTCTGTGGATTTGATTTGCATTTTGCTAATGAGCTATGATGTCAAACATCTTTTCATGTGCTCATCAACTACTCATGTATCTTCTTTGGGGAAATGTCTATTAATATCTTTTGCCCAAGTGAGAGTTCTTCAAACATTTTCTGCTCACACAGTCCCTAGAAGAATTTTGGAAATCTATGTAACCCTTCTTTTGATTTTAAATTGATATCTAAACATTATCAACTTAAGTTTAAGTAGTTGCTAGTTGCAAAAGATGTAATTTCCAGAGTATTCTAAGTATAAACATTTTAAAACAAAATTAAGTTACTTTTAAAATATATCAAATGGACTCTAAATATAATACCCACATGTTATCCATCATCATTTATATAAAAATGCATGAACAAGCTCCTCTTTACCCTTCACCAATTTTATATTTCATTTTTCTCCTTGAACTCTTATTTCTATTACTCTGTCTCACATTATTTTAGCCCTAAAAAATATGTCTTATGCTTATAAATCTTGTGTTATAATTCTGTTGTTCTTCTCTGCAATAAAAGATAAGTGTAAGAATTGTAAATGAAATATTTATTTTATGTAATGACAAGCATTTAAGTATTACAGAGTTTTCTGGATTGAATTATGATTACAAGTACTATTAGTACACAATTACTTAAAACATGGCTACCTTATAGTAATTACTGCTTTAGCAATATCACTCAATATTTGAAATCTTTCCAAATTTGAAGCCAGAAAGCATATATTGACCTATTATAAAAATATTGTGGAGGGATAAATTAGGAGTTTGGGATTAAAATACATACATTACCATGTATAAAATAGATAACCAACAAGGACCTACTGTATAGCACAAGGAACTATACTCAATATTTTTTAATAACCTATATGAAAAAGAATCTGAAAAAGAATATATATATAACTGAATCACTTTGCTGTACACCTGAAACTAACACAACATTGTAAATCAATTATGCTTCAATAAAAAATAAATATTTTAATCTATCAGCTAATTAATTGATCAACTATTCCTTTAATTTTGTTGAAAGCAAAGAATTGGAAAGCACCTAGCTTGCATAAAGATTTATCTCTTCATGGTTAAAGTAATTTACTCACTCTATTTCTGGGAAGAATACCAAAAGAGGCTTTACCAAGTCTTATCAAATAACTATTAATTATACCTGCTTATTTTTCACTTAGAGGCACCTTACGTAACTTAGAAAGCGTTGGAATATGTATAATTTTAATTTCAATACATCTTTATCAATACAGTGTTAGAAGTGAGATTATCTTATTTTCTATGTGATTTAAATGCATTTTTGTCAAAACCTCGTTGATGCAGATTTAACTCATTCAATTTATAGCGAAGGTGGGAAAGCAGAATCAGCACAAGTTCGCAAGCAGATAGATTCTACAAAAGACTACATATGGCAATTGGGGATCTGGAAATAGATTCCCTTAGCACTATTTATGCCTGTGAACCCCTTAGAAGGTCCTCCAATCCCTTCAGGGAAACAGGTGGCCAGTTCAAAGGCATTTGTGCTTGGTTACCCCTACAGCTAGATCTAGGATCAGACACCTCAGCCTCTCAAATCCAGCACTTTCCCACTCTTCAGTGTTGTTTCCCAAAACCATGTGGACTTTCAGTATGATCTACAGAGCAACAGCACACCCAAAAAATTTCATTACAGTATCTGGAAAAGATAATATTTGATACATTTAGGTTTTTGTTTTTGTTTTTTTTAAAGTAACAGCAGGCTCCACTCACCATCTAGGATGGTTACCATAGTGATACCTAGAGATTGTTTGCCTGTCCTCTCTTTAACCCCAGGCTCCACAGTCAACTATTCCCTGGGCATTGAGTTCAAATTCTTAGGTTCTTTTCTTCAAAGGGAAACCAGCAATACACGCATTTTAGGAGGAGAGAAAGAACGAAAGATGTAAAAAAGGAGAAAGGAAGAGAGAGTGATAGAGAAGTTGTTTCTATTCTTCATTTTGGGGTTTGGATCCTAGGAGAGAAATGTCAGTGTCCTTAATCTATGCTCTGTTTCAACACTTAATCTTGAAGCAACAGTAAGAGAAGCATCTGATTTTTCCTCTCTTTTCTTTCATAATCAACCCATGAAAAGAAAAAATCAGAAGAGAGAAAATGAATTCTATTGTGTTAGGTGAACATCAGAAGAGAGAAAATGAATTCTATTGTCTTAGGTGAATGGGAACCAATTCAACTGATAAAATATTGACAGCTGTTCAGCTGTTTATTATTAGCTCTTCTGTAGGGAAGATGAGTTTAATGCAAATAAGCAAATACATATTCCCTGAGAATTTCCATTAATAATGCTTTCTTTCTTCCCTCAAAAATCTCATTCTA
Organism: Delphinapterus leucas; assembly: GCF_059928025.1. NCBI lineage: Eukaryota > Metazoa > Chordata > Mammalia > Artiodactyla > Monodontidae > Delphinapterus > Delphinapterus leucas. The sequence goes on from NC_143134.1 coordinate 20,950,587, forward strand.
TCGGCATTTGCTTATATTCTGTCTTTGGCTCATATATGAACTAAGATACTAGCAAGTCTCCGTTTTTGGAGTAACTCTGTGTGCTTTTGAACTCTCATTTATGGTCACTTAAAACATGAGTTCTCATCGGTCCTAGCTTATCCAACGCTTTTGGCCTTTTCAGTAGTTTTGAATCAGAGAATCTCAGGTTGTCGGAGGACCCAAAATGCCATCTAGGGTCAAGGCCAGCTCAGAGGTGGAGTGCTTCCCTTCTGAACTGCTATTACTTTGTGTGGGGAGCAATCTCTTCCACCGAGCCTTGCACCCATCTGTACATTTAAATACATTTGATTGTTAAGACACAGCTGTGTGTCTTACTTAAGTGATCTTTCTAAATTGGGGAATTCATTTGGAAGAAAATTTTAATCTGGATAACTTCTAAAGTAAGTATTAATCAGTGTAATGGGCAAAAAGTTTTTTGGCATAAGAAAAAGAAAACACTTTGCAAATTGAAATATCTCAGGCCTATTCCAAAGCATGTCTGTTGTTGTAATGGGATCTGGTAGTGCAGTTTATTAAATTTGTAGGATAAAGTGATACTGATAGGTGCAGGGAATCTTTTTCAGTGTGCTTCTTTCTCTTCCAGATAATATAATAAAAGAAATTGCTAGTTAGCAATAAGGCAGGGAGCCTGTATCTGGAGAGAGAAGCTCCAATGAGTTTGCTTCTTTTAAATGATTGTAGTGATGGATGGCTATTTTTAGAACCTGCTAATGAAGCCAAGTGTTGACTTATTTGGTGTGTGTCTGTGGTGCTCTGTCTAAATGACCATTATATGGATTACTTTACTTGCTCATGATTTGAGCATCCTCAACTCTATTGAAGCATTTTCTTGTAGCAGTCTACAAATTTAAACTGCAGAGGAAAAAAAGAGAGAGATTCTATTTGCCTAGCACCTCTAAAGAACATTCTTGCACTTTGGTCATAACAGGAAGTGTGAGAATTCAGACAAACCTTGACTCAGCTGTGTGACCTTGACCAATATTCTTGGGCTTCCCTGGTGGTGCAGTGGTTGAGAGTCTGCCTGCCGATGCAGGGGACACGGGTTCGTGCCCCGGTCCAGGAAGAACCCACATGCCGCGGAGCGGCTGGGCCCGTGAGCCATGGCCGCTGAGCCTGCGCGTCCGGAGCCTGTGCTCCACAACGGGAGAGGCCACAACAGTGAGACACCCACGTACCGCAAAAAAAAAAAAACAAAAAACTTAGGTATAAAGGACTAATATCAGCTTTAACTCTTTCCTCTTCTATTGATATTGGCATTTTAACAGGTGTTCAAGCTAAAGAGTTGAAGCTTTGATTTGAGTAGTTATGTAACAAGAATCTAATCTGAAAGCAAGAGACAACTGGGGCTTCCCTGTCTTTCTGGAAGGGTACCACAAGGGGATCGGGAAAAGGATAGGCCTGGTACATATGAAACTGTAAGATTTAGAGGAACAATTCCCAGTGAATTTGATGAAAGATAACCTGAGTGATAGCCCTGGCTCCATTGTTAACAGGAGATATGATCTAGGGGTAAATCCTTCACCTCTGCAGATCTCGCAGCATCCTTATTTAGAAAGTGAGGACGGTAACACCTGTAGGTCTGTTTCTGCCTCACAGGATTGCTGCAGGAATCCAGTGATATCATGCAGAAATGCTTGGGAGATCTCCGCTCTCCATGTAAACATCACTGCTGTCATCTCTGTTATGTGAGAATGCCTTAAGAATCAGGTGGAAAAGAAATTTGAGAATAGTGAGAAACAGAAAGTGAAAAACCAAAGCTCATTTTGGGGCACTAATGCCACTGCCTCCCTAGAAATTTCTGCTCTGTTTAGTTGTAATGTTCAATGGCTACTGTGGGGAGGGGCAGTAAGAGAGGATAATTCATTCTGCAAAAAGGAATAAGCAAAGGAAAGGTTAAGAGCTGCTGAAGGTGAAGAAGCTGGTGGAGGACTTGAGTGGAAAACATTTCAATTACTTCCCAATCCCAAGAGTCTATGAAGCACAGCACAGAAAACCACATTTCTAATGATATTAATTTAAAAAATTGGGAAATTCACTCATTATTGAATTTGACATAAAGTTGGAAGGTTTTAAAACTATTACAGCAGATTTGAACAATGGATCCAAAGCATTTATATGAAAGATTAGGTTTTAAATAAAAGTTGTATTTTTGGGTTTTTATAAAAGCTGCAGTATAAATGAATAGCCTTAGCTTTCAAAGTCTTTTTTTTTTTTAAAGGCGATGCAAATTCAATATGAGGCAGCAATGTAAGATGGCTAAAAATTTTGAATGCAATATTGGGATGGACTAATAGAAATACAATACCTATGCATCTTTAGAACAACGATAAGAACATCCACTTCATCGAGCTGCTGTGAAGCTTAAATCTGATACCTGCGCAAAGCATCTGGCATAGTAACCAGCCTCAGAATGTTGGTTCATTTCATTCATGTGACCTCTCTTTTCTCTAAGATCATGGCAATCATTGCTTGTAAATTCCTTCCTTCCCCTGAGACATCACCTAGAATTTTGCCTTTTCTTAATAACTTTTGCACAGTTCTTTGAAATTTCACATGTATGGGCTTTGTCTGCTTAGTTATTTTAAAAGTGGTTTGTTATATATTTTTATTTGTAAATTTATGTTATATTGTTTATTTTTACAATTATATATGTATATACAGATATATCGTTTATATTTTTCTGTCTTGATGTAAAACTACTTACATTCAATGAAATGCACAAATCCTACTATATTCTGAGTTTTGACAAATGCATACACCTGTACGACCCAAACTTCTTGAGACCTAAAACAATTCCATCGCCCTAGAAAGTTCCTTCGTGCCTTCTTCCTGTCATTCCTCACCTTACACTCATTGAAGAAACCACTGTTTTGAATTTTTTCCATCATAGATTAGTTCCTCTGTTCTAGAATTTCATATAAATGGAATTATACACTATGTATCCTATGTCTAAGACTTCTTTCACTCAGTATCAGTATACTGTTTTTTGGGGTTTTTTTTTTTTTGGCGGTATGTGGGTGTCTCACTGTTGTGGCCTCTCCCGTTGCAGAGCACAGGCCCCGGACACGCAGGTTCAGCAGCCATGGCTCACGGGCCCAGCCGCTCTGTGGCATGTGGGATCTTCCCGGACCGGGACATGAACCCGTGTCCCTTGCATCGGCAGGCGGACTCTCAACCACTGCGCCACCAGGGAAGCCCCCAGTATACTGGTTTTGAGATTCGTCCATGTTGTGTATATCAGTAGCTGGTCTTTTTATTGTGCTCAGGTATTTTTCAAGCCCTTGGAGACAGGACTCTGCCATAAGTCCCTACACTCCCCCACCTCCCCTGGCACTTAGACGGACTTGTGCACATTGCAAGTGTTCCAACGGCATTCGGTGACTCAATGGATGAACACAAAGAGTTATTTAATCAATCAATAAGTCATTTAGACACAATCCAGTTTTGCTTTTCTAATCCAGACAGTCTCTTATATGTTCAACTTACCAGACACCAAACGTTATATATCCTGGTGCCAGCAGCCTGTCTGCTGTACTGGAGGAACCCAGGGATCCGCCCACGAGCAGCTCTGCAGCAGCATTTGCTGCATTCCTGCAGCAGTGAAGTGAACCGCTGCTCTGGCTGGGCTCTAGCCTGGCTGTGAAAGAGCCAACCTCGGGCCTTTGTCTCTTGCAGATGGAAATGCTTATACACTGTCTTTGCAAACAGTAAACCTCACATTCCTCCGACTGATTTATTAAACCACTGTAAAGGTCAGCAAAGAAATCCAGGTGCCACATGGCATGTTTTTGTGGCTAGCTGCTACTCAAATTGCAGAAGCAGCATGTATTTCCTCGCAGTCAGGAAAGCACAACTCAACAAACAGGGTTAGTACTATTGGTTGGGACCGATAGGGCTGTGACCTGCCTGAAATGACCGCAAATGAAGCCCCTTAAGGTCTGCACCATACCCTCTAACATCTGTGGCTGGTGACTGTGATTAAGGGCAAGGCACTGTGGAACAGGCCTCTGGGGAGAACATACATTACCTTGGCCAGTTCCGTGCAGCAAGCATTTAGGAGTTTAAACAACCTATGAACATCATTTCTGCTTGGACAACAGCAACTTCCTGTCATTTCTAATATTGCATGTGTTCTAAATATAATTGTGCTTTTCATTTTTAATGTATTCAAATGACATTCCCGTCCCCCTTGCCTTCTACATTTTATATAGCTGCATGGCACACTTCACGATGCATTACTTCAAAATGTGATGCTGTAAAATTAGTCATATTTTATGTTACAAGGGGAGGGTTTTCTTTCAAATATATTTCCCAAGAGATGGGGAGATTCATGTATTATGACTCCTATGGTGAGCATAATATATAAAGAAATAAACTGGTTATAAAAAGCAGAGAGGAAATATATTTGTGGTTTCCACACACTATACATTTTCTGTTGATTTTACTCGTATTTCTTTCTAAAAAGGTAAAGATTTGGAGAAAGCATGATAAACTTCAATGATGAGATGTTGGGTGCCAGCGTTTGTTCTTTTATTCTTTAGAGAAATTTTTAAGGTCATTTTGCTAAAGAGAACCTATTTACAGGAGTGGAATATGACAGTATTTTAATTAGTAAAAAGGTGGATGTCATAATATAGTTATTCTAAAGAGTTTAAATCAGCTAAGGTCGCATTTAGGTCATTCATTCCAGAAAGGGTGTTTTGTAAACTGATGTTTAGAGGCGTGTCTAAAAAGTCACATCAGTTATGTGTCACGTTCTACTGGTAGCTTCCACTTTATTTTACATTGGCACTCTTAAGAAACCTACAATAATTTTACAGTTTATTGCCACCACTAGCTGTCCAAATAAAACGCGCTCATTAACAATTTCTTCGTGGTATAAATCAGTTCACATTTGTCTCTCCCCAACATGAGTGGTTTACCACACGCACAGAGACTGCAGCGTACAATTATCAACTTCCACCGAAACATGTGGAAGCAGCAAATGCCATTGGCTGCAGCACGTGTAATGAGTAGAGCCCTACTCAGGCTGGAAGCGAATTGAGCTTAGGTGTGGAGTAGCTGTGTGAGTTGGCACATTACTTAACCTCTCTGGGCCTCAGCTATTTGCTCAGAATAAACAATAACCCCTTTCATGGGGATCTGGGGGTTATTAAATAATAGATATCAAATGCCTGTCATAGGGCAGGCATCCTGCACGTATTTATTTCCTTCATCCCTCCTCGCACGGACAGACTGATGCCGACTTTGCTGACAATGATGTATCTACCCGATGGGGAAGAGTATAGAGACCCGTCTGCTGTTACGGATGAGGGCTATTTCCGCAGCTCACTGGTGGCAGGAGAACTTTGCTCTCTTGACCCAAGGACTGATGTTCTCACGAGACCTGCCTCATAAGAATTTCAGCCTAGAGCTCAGCTTTTCAAAACAAATGCCGATACAGAATTTCCTGTGTGCCAAAGTGTTTTAGAATAATGAAATGAAAGTCACCAGGTCCTATCCATCTGAAGCTTCTGACTCTCTTGGCACTAGAGGAGGAAGATTTTTTCGGTGGTTCTAAGAGTTATATTTTACGAGCTCTGTGGTAATGTTAATACATTTTACTTTTAAACTGAACTGCTTCAAACAGTCATTTAGGGGAATTACAGAGCTATTAAGGATAACCAGAGTAGTAGAAATTCTATGAATGAGTTTCATCAACATACTTGCCTGTTTATTTTTAAAGTAATTTTTATTTCCTAGGAGTGTGTTTTGTTGGCAGCCCTCAACCAACTTCATGTTGTTGGAGAATGTGTTTAAAGTGGAACAAATGCACGAGGGTGTAACAAGACCCCAAAGCCTTCTAAAGAAATAACGACACCCCTGTGAAAAACACTAATGCAGAAACGTTTGTGGTAAGGGAAGGAAAGTCAAGATTCTTTTTTTAAGCAGATTTTCTAAAGTTGTTCATCTTACCTTTGCTTTGACACGTAGGGCCAATGCCACATGGGTATTCAGAGCAAAGAGTTAAAAAGGAGGGTGGCTGGGCAGAATATTTTAAAAAGCAGCAGGTACCTAGCAGAGGAAGGCTTAAGGTAGGGTCACCAACACTCAGACCTGGGCTGCATCCGGGAGCTCCTCTAAAGCAAAGCTGTAGTGGAGCTATTGAAATTCAAGACCAGAAGTCTATATTCATAAATACAGAAGATCTGCCCCTTTCCCCACCCCCTGTTCACCAGGTTCAACAAAGGCAAGGGTCCCTGCGCTCCCATTCCTACCCTTCACACTCCAGGGTGCCTTTCTTTTCAGCTGCCCAAAGGACAGCAGCAGAGGCCCACAGGTTTCTTCTTCCTGCAGCATCTCACGGCCCCTGCAGCATCTATCAGCCACCTCCCTCTTTCTGAGCAGCTTCCTCTGCAGTCAGTCTTCAGCCAGGAGTCTTGGCCAAAACACTGACGAGCTTAAGATCTCTGAGGGTGACCCGAAACTGAGGGAAGGGAGCTGGCACAAAAGAAATGAACTCGTGAATACCTAAGAGTGTGGTGTAGGTGGACTCACACAGAGCGAGTGTGAAACAATGTGGTTTTAATGGGGCAGGTTAAAAAAAAAAAATCCATTCTGCCACTTGTCATCCACATATGGGTAACTGGGAGCAGACAAAAATATGGCTTACTTAGCTTCTTCCCACCACCCCGAGAAGCCTTTCCCTCCGCTGAATCCCTGATCAATGCGAAGACCAAAGATGTATAGACTGTAAAAAGTCATCAGAATGAGTGCTGCCAGGGCCAAGCAAAATGCAGGACAGCCTCAGCTTGAAATCCTAGAATGATTGAGTGTGGATGGACCTCTTGATAGTTTTAAACTACCAATGGTAATGTTTCTAAAGTCTCATTATTTGAGACCTTAAAGATTCTTTAGAAACCCCATGCAAGTTCTCTGCTGCAGTCTTTTCCTCTACCACGAAGAAGGAAAGGTTTTTTAGGTACAGAGGACCTCAGGAGTTAAGCCTTATCCCACTCCCACCCTCCTGTCGCGGGGAGGGGATTGCAGTTGCTCCGGGAGCATCTGTGGTATCCGCTCCAAGTCCTTCGCCCTCTCAGCATCACAGGGAAAGCGATGCCGGCTTCTCTGTTTAAAATCTCTCATGTCTCCCCTTCGTTTGCCTCTTTTAAAAAAATATCAGTATGCTGCACCTCAAATGCTACTCTTACCCAAAGAAAACAAAAATTAAATGCTTGCTTAGAAAAATCTTAGGTGTATATCTCTGCAATCCCTCCCTGCAACCGGAGGACTTCCTAACATCATGTGCGTGAAAACGCTCTGTAAACCGCAGGGCTGTATCAATGTGCATTACGGCGTGCACACTGTTTCAGCTCCCTGGGTGTTCCCTAAAAGAAATCCATGGATTTCGGACTGTGCCTGTTATGTGTTTATCAGAGTGACTCGGGGGTAAGAACCACACGGCTATTTTCTGCCCGCCCCAGAACGAGACGTCTCTGGTCCGAGTTCTGCTCCCTGGAGACGCGCTCCGCGCTCCGCGCTCCGGGAGGCAGCAGCAGCTTCCCTCTGAAAATCAGCCACCTGCGTGGCTTGTTGAAATCATCAGGTTGGGCGCTACACGGGTGTAAAAAGAGGCAAAGGGGCTTCTAATGTGATGGAGTTGTCGGTGTCGAGCAGGAATTTATCTTGATGAAGGAGATACAGGCAACGTGTGACAGTCTGAAGTTCCCCGCTGCAGTGCTGGCTGCTGTCTTTTTGCACATCGGTTTTCTCCGCAGCTAGCTCAAACTCCTCCACCTACACGCTTCAACACGCCCAAAGTATGCGAGGCTTCGTTCCTCGGAAAGAAATGAGAAAATCTAGTAACACTACAAGGCTGATAGGAACTGCTCTAAGGGTTTAGAAATGCTAAAATCAACACCTGCAGTGCCCCAGTTCCACGTGTGTGTGTGTGTGTGTGTGTGTGTGTAGAAGGAGCGCACTAAGGAAAAAGAAAAATAACCAGGAGAAAGGAACACAAATTAAAGAAAGTGCCAGAAACAGCTACAAAGAAATAGAAAACTTTCCTCCATATATGCCGCATACATGCAACCTGGGACAATCTTTTGTATCTCCAATGCCCTGGAGGCACTGCAATGTCACCATAAACACCGGGGGTATGATGACCCCTGGTGGGGAAGGAGCGACGGGGAGGGGGAGGGTGTCTCCGAGGTTCCAGGCATATGGAAAACTAAGGTGTCAGTAGGGAATGAGAACTTGTTATTGGGGTCACGATCGAATCCGAGTGATACAGGGATCAAGGAATAAGTAGGATGGGGTGGGGGTAGGGAAAGGAAATGAGTGAGGGGGTACGGGGTCTCACAGAAAACAGAAGCCTTCAGAGAAAAGTGCAGAGGACGAAGCCGCAGCATCCTCGCGGCCTGTGGCTCGCCCCCGCCTTCCTTTTGCGCAGAATCCTCCCCTCGGCTGCAGCAGCGCTCTGCCCCCTCTGGCCCGGCGCGCAGTGATCGATCTAAGGCTGCGTCAGAATCCTCTCCGAGTATAAATACGGGTGGCAGGACAGAGCCGAACTGCACACAGCCATCCATCCTCCCCTCTCCCTCTCTCCCCCGTTCTTCTCTCTAGGCCCCCATCTCCGCCGCCGGCCAGAGGGGCACCGACCGCCAACATGAGTTCCTTCAGCTTTGAGCCGTACTACTCGACTTCCTACAAACGGCGCTATGTGGAGACGCCCCGGGTGCACATCTCCAGCGTGCGCAGCGGCTACAGCACCGCGCGCTCCGCTTACTCCAGCTACTCGGCGCCCGTCTCCTCCTCGCTGTCCGTGCGCCGCAGCTACTCCTCCAGCTCCGGCTCCTTGTTGCCCAGTCTCGAGAACCTCGACCTGAGCCAGGTAGCCGCCATCAGCAACGACCTCAAGTCAATCCGCACCCAGGAGAAGGCGCAGCTGCAGGACCTCAACGACCGCTTCGCTAGCTTCATCGAGCGCGTGCACGAGCTGGAGCAGCAGAACAAGGTCCTGGAAGCCGAGCTGCTGGTGCTGCGCCAGAAGCACTCCGAGCCGTCCCGCTTCCGGGTGCTGTACGAGCAGGAGATCCGCGACCTGCGCCTGGCGGCGGAAGACGCCACCAACGAGAAGCAGGCGCTGCAGGGCGAGCGCGAAGGGCTGGAGGAGACTCTGCGCAACCTGCAGGCGCGCTACGAAGAGGAGGTGCTGAGCCGTGAGGACGCAGAGGGCCGGCTGATGGAAGCGCGCAAAGGGGCCGACGAAGCGGCTCTCGCCCGCGCCGAGCTCGAAAAGCGCATCGACAGCCTGATGGACGAAATCGCTTTTCTGAAGAAAGTGCACGAAGAGGAGATCGCCGAGCTGCAGGCGCAGATCCAGTACGCGCAGATCTCCGTGGAGATGGATGTGTCCTCCAAGCCCGACCTCTCCGCCGCGCTCAAGGACATCCGCGCCCAGTATGAGAAGCTGGCCGCCAAGAACATGCAGAATGCCGAAGAGTGGTTCAAGAGCCGCTTCACCGTGCTGACCGAGAGCGCCGCCAAGAACACCGATGCGGTGCGCGCCGCCAAGGACGAGGTGTCCGAGAGCCGCCGCCTGCTAAAGGCCAAGACCCTGGAGATCGAAGCATGCCGGGGCATGAACGAAGCGCTGGAGAAGCAGCTGCAGGAGCTGGAGGACAAGCAGAACGCCGACATTAGTGCTATGCAGGTATGGCACCGGGCAAAACACTGTGGAGGCGGGGAGGGGGCTGCAGAATCGAGTTAGGATGGGCGGGGGGTGGGGGGAGAGTGGAGGGCGCGCCTAGAAAGTGGGGTTTAGAAATGAGGCATCTGCATGCAGCTGTTAGGGGGTAGAACTTGTCTCCTTGGAGGCTGTGTGGGAGCGGGTGGGGCAGTTGGAGGGCGGGGTGCGGGCGCCACCGCAGTCTGCGAAGACGTGCAGGGTGCAGTTGAATCTCTGTTGCGCATTAAAGCTGCCCAGCCCTGCAGGGGGTTGGGTGGGGTGGGAGAAGGGATGCGAGCAGGGCGTTGCCTCTGGCCTGCCTCTCTGCTGTCCTGAATTCACAAGTTGCTTTGCTGCACAGATTGGACCATCTGATTAATAGACACAGCGACGAACTCCCATTAGTTCTGTGACCAGCATGATTTCAGACTAATTTTACCAACCGCTCCCTTCGCATAGCAGGTAGACAGGAATACAGTCAAAATTGTAGCAGGTAATGATGGTCATAGTAAAACGTTTCTTTTTCTCCATTTTCTGGAGAGAAGAGAAAATAATATAGATACATAGAAAATATTTTAGAGAAAATAAAAAAAATTAAATTTATCTACTTCCTTCTCCTATAAAGAAGTGGATTTCTTGTATGTAACCTGGATAGAGTTAGTCAGTGAATGAGAAACAAAGTTTTCAAAAAAACAAATCTGTTTAGTTCCTTGCAGGCATTTTATGATAATCATTAGACTGTAGTAATTAACAAAAACAAAAAAAAATTCTTCTATTAGTTTTTTTTAAATAATTTTTTGCTTTCATCTCATGCTTTATGAAGCTGGATTTTTTTAGGCAAGCAAAGAAAGGTTTAAAAAGAGAAAAGGCCGTTGTTTCAGGGGAGGTTTTATCTAAGGTGTGCACTTTGATTTTAATTAAAACTATGCCCTTGCAGCTATAGTAAAGTAATAGCAGTAAGGATTTACGCTTGTATTTTTTTTTTGTCTTCCAACAGGACACAATCAACAAATTGGAAAATGAATTGAGAACCACAAAGGGTGAAATGGCAAGATACCTCAAGGAATACCAAGACCTCCTCAATGTGAAGATGGCTTTGGACATTGAGATTGCAGCTTACAGGTAAAAATGGAGGGGCAAAGGTAGCAGCCCTTCAACCTTAGGAAGGAAATCAGACTTCCTTTCTGTTGAATCAGAAATCTTCAAAAATAGTCCTTTGAAATGATTGTGTTCACCTTTTGGCCTTTTCCAAGAGAATTTATCCTGTAATAATGAGACCTGTTCTTAGCTTCCCATTACATTTAAAGTCTAACAGACAGGGTTATTTTAAGGTGTTTTTGGGGTTTTTGGTTTTTTCCTGGTCTCAGTCACAACATCCCCAGTTACTAAGTTCTGATAATTTCCAACCCTGCCTTTGGCTTTCAGGGTGGCACTGGGGAAGGTGTTGGTTGTTGGGCTCAGCACACTTCCTGTGTTCATGATTGTTAACCCCACCCTCTCCCTGCCTCCCCCAGGAAACTCTTGGAAGGTGAGGAGACCCGGCTCAGTTTCACCAGCGTGGGCAGCATAACGAGCGGCTACTCCCAGAGCTCCCAGGTCTTTGGCCGATCTGCCTATGGTGGTTTACAGACCAGCTCCTACTTGATGTCCGCCCGCTCCTTCCCATCTTACTACACCAGCCACGTCCAGGAGGAGCAGATCGAGGTGGAGGAGACCATCGAGCCTGCGAAAGCTGAGGAAGCCAAGGACCAGCCCCCCTCTGAAGGAGAAGCTGAGGCGGAGGAGAAGAAGGAAGAGGCTGAGGCGGAGGCGGAGGCGGAGGCTGAAGCTGAGGCTGAAGAGGAGGGAGCCCAAGAGGAAGAAGGTAGGATTAAAACCAAACCAAACCAAACCCACCCTGCAACTCCAGGTTCAGCCGGGGCATGAATATTTGTTAGGACATTGATAAGATAAATGAAGCCTTGCTTATGCCAAGGAAGTTTTATTCATACATGAGTTTAGAATCTTAAATAATACATTGATCTATTGCTTCAAGAGACCTTTAGTGATAAGCACGTCATTTCTCAGATTGGCTGGCCTCCCAGAGACACACATCTCTAATTAGCTTGGTACTTTTTTGAAAAGAACTTAAAAAAAAAAAATTCTCCTCCTGCTGTCTTTTTATTCCTAATTAAACATTTTAAAATCCATTCATTTAACTCAGTCATTTGGTGTCCTAAAGAACAAAAATGAACACCAAACACACAATAAAAGAAAACCAAGGTCCTGGAGGAGAGCAGAGCATCCAGTACCTAGACATAATCTCATTCTATTTAAATATGTGTTCAGTGGCAAATTATTCCCGGCAGGCATTGTCAGTTGCATGTATTTTGGGAGAAAGGAGCTGAGAGGTTTGGGGGAAGTATTTTGACATTTGTGTTTCTCCACAAAACCTTAGCAGAAATGTTTTGATTGGACTCACGCTGCATTTGGAGTTTGTACATTTGCTTTTTATGTTAAAGCTGCCAAGGAAGAATCTGAGAAGGCAAAGGAGGAAGAAGAAGGAGGTGAAGGCAAAGAAGCAGAAGAAACCAAAGAAGCTGAGGAGGAGGAAAAAAAAGATGAAGGTGCTGGGGAGGAACAAGCCACTAAGAAGAAAGATTGAACCCCCTTTCCTTAACTATTCCAGGAATAATTCTCCTGAAATCAGGTCAATCCCATCACCAACCAACCAGTTGAGTTGCAGATACTATATGAATTAAGAAGTCAATATATGTATAATTCTGAGATGACTTAGGTTGGGCATTAAATGTTGTGCTATGACTTTTCTCCTTCCGCAGAGTATCTGTTTGCTTGCAGAGTGGCTTCCTGGCTTGCTGCCAGCCTGTGCATGGTCCACGCTTATGAGTTCAGGATCTATGGCAATGTGAAAAATTCAGATGTTTACAATAAAAAAAAAACAAACCCTGAATAAATGAATTCACTAATGTTAATGTTAAACGTCATGGAAAAAAAATAGTCCTTCGAACCTTTGGTGGTTAGAAATTAAAGGCCTTGAATTATGTGCTAATAAATAGTAAATAAAGTTACACTGGATGACATTCCTTGCTGTGGTTGTTGACTTAATTCGAATATCTTAAAGAAGGCACCAATATAAGACACATAGAAGTGGGCTATTGACCTCCAAATTTTTTTAAGTCAAAATTTTAACAATGCATTTCCCCCCCCCCTTAATTGGTAATTCTGAGGATGCAACTAGGTCATGAGCATTCATGAAATCTCTCCCCTCAAAAAGTTTACTGATAATAAGCTCGAGTAAATGAGAATCTCTGGGGTTTTCTTTGATAAATAGCTATATACTATGCCCCATAAGTGTCCTATATAATGTTGGGAGTGGCTTTCTTGGAGGCCATTCTGAAATTATGTGATAAATATACGCTCTATGGTAAACAGGTAACTTTAACACTAGTATGTAATAATAAATGCAGTATGGATAGAATATGAATCCCATAACCCTAACCCACCTAGCACTATAACCACATTTAAAATATATTGTCATGAGCAGCAGCTGAAACCCAAGCAAATGATACAATCAGAAGGAATAATTTATTATCTCTGTATAATTTTGGATGGAGTAAGAATATCAAAGTTTATTTGCCATTGCAAACATGTTGCCTGCAATCCTGAGCTTATGACTGTGTTGTTAGCTTAATTGTGTTGCCTCAAGTTAATAGCCTTTATGCCACCTATTTTAAACTTTTTAAGCACTACAGATAACAGATAATGAAATTGTGATCAGTCACTAAAGGGGGGATTATATGCTTGTATGTTGCATTGCCATCGCTCTGCATGTCTTTACTGGGAAATATTCGGATTTCAATGATAGCTCTAACTGGTTGGACATTGCATCAAATACACACCCCATCCATGCTCCCTGTTCACTGTAAAGTTATGAAAGCTCTCGCTCTTGCATTTGATGTGGAATGTTGACGAAATTACTGATTATCCGCTGTTCTGCTTCTGTTCTTACACAATTGCTTTGTCAGCTGATTCTTTTCAATATTTGTTGTTTAGACAACTCTTCAAGGTCATGAATTTAATCTGAAAGCAAAGTGGTTTCCATTTAAAGTTACCTGATGACATCACACTATGTATTTCTAGTTAAATATATCTCACCAAAGCAAATAGGTAAAGTATTTCTTTATCTGCCATGATGCTATGGATTTGAATTACGAAGATTCTCAGTACATTTACTTCTGTAAAGACTAGGAGTTGCCTCAGAAGCCAAGCTTTTCACATTTGTGTTCATTAAACATGGGATGCTGCACATGGTAAAGCTCAGATATATGCAAATTACATGTAAAAAAAAGTAGGCAAATGGAAAGAGCTGGTTGGTTTGAGAATTTCTTGAAGTAAGAACACTGTACCATACTCTATCCTGTGTGCCATAATAAAATACTGAAAAATCTAAACTAAATGGATTTGAAGTCTTTAAAAACAATTTCCTCAAATGTGGTACCTTGGCCAGTCTCCCTCTCTCTCCTGCTCTCCCCAAACTCTAGTTCTCGTTCTGTATTCTCTCCCCTAGCCAATGACACCACTCCTCAGCCATCCAGTTTTGCAGACCAGCGACTGGGCATGACGTCATATCTCCCATTTCCTCTCCCCAATCCCTCTGGTTTAATCTGTCACCAAGTCCTATTGATTTTACTGCCTACGTATCTTGGATCCATCCACATTTTCCTGTTTACACTACCACCACTCTAAGGAACCTCCCAATGTCTTGTCCTCCTTCAGTCAGCACACTAGAGTAAGCTAATCTTTAGAAAAGTGCATTTTGATCATGCCCCTCCAAGAGTTTCCCATTTCTTTTAATATAAAAACCAAAATCTTTAAGGGGATCTTCAAGGCCTGGAGCGACCTGACCCCAAACTACATCTCGAACTTCATCCTATGCATATCCCCTTACCCCTCCCTTACTACTGGTGTTTCAGCCACCCTGGCCCTCTGTTCTCCCACCTGCCGCAAGGTTTCGGCTGATTTCTCTGTCTGGACCACTCATTTTTTCTATTTTTCCCTCAAACTTGCTCAGATTTCAGCTCAGTTGTCATTCCCTTGGGGAAGCCTTCCATGACTGAGCCAAATTTCTTTATTAAATGTGTTTATAAGAACATGTAGTGCTTTACACAGTCATAATCGGTATCTATTTCCATGATCATTTAGTGTCTGCGTCCCCTGCTGTAGAGTGATCCTCAGAGGCATGGCAATCAGACCTCCTGCTCCCCAGCATCCAGCATTGTTCCTACCATGGTAGAGCACAATAAATGTCGATTGAATGAATAACTTCTGGATAGACTAAAATGCCTTCGGGATGACTAGAAAGCCAAGAGTGTTCAATAATCAGTCCTGGTCTAGTCAACACTTTGTGGAAAGGGCAGAGAACCAAAAATCAAGTGTCTATTCCAATTCTAGTGTTGTTTGTTATGGAGGGCTGGCCATCCCCACCCGCATCCCCATTCTGGCTTCAATCTTCTTAGCTACATAAGGCTTTAGCACTTGATTTCTCAAATCCACTCTAGATTCATGATTCAAAAGTTCCTGAAAAACTTTTAGAAGATCAGGCTAAATGGCTGAATAGGAAACATGCATATCACTATTATGTCCACACTAAAGTCCATCACTTAAAGGGAATTGCTAAACTTCGTGTAAAGTTTCATTCCTAGCATTAAATTGATAAGCAATTAATTTGATTGCTTTTTTCCCTACATGGAGATTCTAGTGCTGTCAGACTAGTTGCTGTGTCCCAGGCACTAATCTAAGTGCATTATACGTATTACCTCATCAATTTCTTTCTTATGACAATGTTATCAGTCCAGTATGATTATCCTCCCCATTTTATGGATGAAGAATTTTTAGGTGACTTGACCAAGGTCACATAGCTAGTTTGTGGTAGGCTGAGATTCAAACCTCCCAGGATGGATGGCTCTAAAGTCCATGCTCTTAACCAAATATTGCATTGACTCTCCTTTGCAGTTCAGCTTGGGAGGCATCCTCATGGAATCAGAGCATATTTTCACAGGCTTGTGTTGTGACAGCAGCCTGGGGGTTTTCACACAATTATTGGAATTCTTACGGTCTTTGTACAATTCAAGGGCACTTCTACATTCACAGTGTTCCATTGAAGTTTACTTAGAATGCTTAAATTTTTCTTTAGTTCCTTTGATTATTTATGTCCCTATAAATTCCTCTGCAAAAATTTTAAACAGAGATGTATTTGAAATTTATCTTCAAGGATCACCAAATTTCAGGATGTGCTTCTCAAACTGTGCAGGACCCTGCGGGGCCTTCCTGGGGGACACAGCTTCTTGTCCCCCACCTCTTGTTTGTAGAAAAGCTTTAGCCTCCTTGGTCTCCCCTGAGCTCCAAAGAACAAATTTAATCAGAGAAGTGAGAAAATGCAGAAACAAAGGAAAGCAGTCAAACAGGACAAAATAATAATAGTTTAGCCATAAAACAAAGTCAAAGAACTTAAGTACCTCCTCAAGGAAAACAGATAATATCCTGAGCCATATCCTTAAGTTGTTTTGAAGACACTGAAACCCCCGCCACGTGGAAGAAGTTAACTGCTGACCACCAGCATGTAGATCCCAGATCAGTTGGAACCAGAAGGTTGATGATTGAGGTTCCCAAAACATTACCCTGTCACCTCACCAGCACCCAATCAAAAGAAGGTCCACGAGTGGATCATGCATCCTATAACCGCCTCCCTCACACTGTCTTTAAAAACCATTTCCTGAAAGCCATTGGGGAGTTCAGGTCTTTTGAACATTAGCTGCCCATTCTCCTTTCTTGGCGCTGCAATAAACGCTATACTTTCCTTCACCACAACCTGGTGTGAGTAGATTGGCTTTGCTGCAAAACTTGGGAGAGCGGACCCAAGTTTGGTTTGGTAACAGTTCTCATGGTGTTATTCTTCTACCTGGTTACAATTTTCTAGTTGTGTTCACATTTAACTGGTCCTCAATGGTTTCTTCTTCTCCTTTTCCTTTTCTTCCTCCTCCTTCCTCCTCCTCCTACTCCTTCTTGCATATCTTCTTGTTGTAAGATATTTCAAGTCATTTTGGGAAGGGAGTAAACAGTGACTAAACAAATAAGTGTCTTTGTTTCCTCCCACCATACCTAGCAAAGTGCCTTGCATTTAGTGGGAATCTTAATAAATATTTCAAGAATGGAAAAGGTTTATTATTTGTGAGAACTTTCCATGCACATGGCCAGGATGAACAACTTATTCTTTCTCCCTTGGGTGTAAATGATCAGAATTGCTCCAGCCATGATTCATATTTGAAAGGTCTTCCAGTGCAGAATTCAGGATGTTTTCCTCTTGGGAAAATGTTCATCAGAACTGGCATTTTCAGTTTAAGATCCCCTAGAAAATTCCCAGTGAAGAATCTTATATGAGAGCTAAAAAGATAAAAGGTAAAGCATCATGAGAAGTAAAAAATTTTCAGCAGCCCCAGAAAGTGACTATTGGTAGCCTTTTAATTCTACTTCAACATAGATAATTATTTGTATATGGAGGGTTTTAAAAAAAATAATAAAATGTCAACATTAAAAACAAATTTTAAAAGAAAAAAATCATATTTTCTCCATTCAGTCATCATTATTTTCATTTATATTTTCTTCTTTAGACTTTATTTCTATTTATGTATATTTGACATAGCTTGTCCATTCATTCCACACGTGTTAATCATGTACTATGTGCCAGGCACTGTTCTAGGCACAAAGAATAAGGCAGACAATATCCCAGCTTTCAGGGACTAAAGTGGTGTGTGTGTGTGTGTGTGTGTGTGTGTGTGTGTGTGTGAACAGGCAATGAACAAATAAACAAATAAATAAGTGACGTTAGCTCTGAACCAGACATGCAATGATCTGGGGAAAGAGCGCTCCAGACAGACGGAACAGCAAGTGTGGAAGCTTGGCTTGTTTGAACCCAGGAAAATGCCTTAAGCTCATTGGTGAGCATTAAGAATGAGAGAGTAGGAGATAGAACTGAGAAAGGCAGGCAAAGGACATATTATGCAGGGGTTTATAGATCAAGGAGTTTAGGTTCTATTCCTTGTGCAATTTGAAAGGGTTAAGCAGCAGATGGTGACATGATCTGATTTCTGTTTTATAAAGACCACTCTGGCTCCTGTGCAGAGAATGGACTTTAGAGAAGCAAGAATCAGAGAGACTAACTTAAAGGCTGTTTTAGTCCCAATAAGAGAAGATGGTGTGATGACTTAGAGCAGTAGCAGTAGAGATGGCATGATGTGGGATGATTTAGAAAATTTTTGAGGTATTTTTTTTACTGACAGAATGAATGCATGGAGGGGGGAAGGTGTAAACAGTATTTTTTTTTTGATAACTATGTAACTTCATGAAATTAACATGCAGTATGTGTTAGTTACCTAGTGCTGCATAACAAATAACTCCAAAGCTTAGTGGCTTAAAACAATCTCAATCACTTATTTCTTAGTTTCCACAGATCAGGAATTTGGGGGTGGCTTGGTTGGGATGTTCTGGCTCTGGGTCTCTAAAGGGGTTGCAGTCAGATGCTGTGTGAGGCTCCTGTTATCCAAAGGCTTGGTTAGGCCTTCAGAAACTACTTCAAGGTGGCTCACCCATTGGACTGGTAATTTCTTCTCCATGTGGGCCTTTTCATGGAGATGCTTGAGGATCCTTACAACATGGCAGCTGGCCTCCCCTGGAGCAAGGCATCCAAGAAAGCAAGGCAGACGTTGCAATGTCTCTGATGACCTAGTCTAGAAAGACCCACACCATCAGTACCACTGTATTCTACTTGTCATAGAGACCAGTCTGTCTGATCCTTCGTGGGAGGGAACTACACAGGGACAGGAGCATCAACTATGAAGATCACTGGAGGCTACCGTAAGATCGTGGGCATGTGATTATTTCTTTTATGAACAGCAATCATCCACTCAAAAGATTCTGAAACCATTTCAGCTTCAAATGTTCTTCCCCATTGTTCTCATCTGTGTACTCTTTCTTACTTGATCATGTGTCCTAGTTTAAGTTTAAAAATATGTTTGTGAAAATTATAGACAGCCTGGCAATGAATATCTTAGTTAATGGATACCTTCGGTTTGTCCTTCTAATGAAGGATTTCTTTAGTAATTTCCCGAGTGGAATTATATGTTCAAAGGGTATTATGTACATTTCAATAGTTCCTGATATGTATCCCCGCATTTTTTTTCTGTGAAGCTTCATAGTGTACTTCAAGGCCTTAGCTTTCCCGCATTAATTCATTTGAAATATGTATTATATTATTCTAGTTAACTGGGATAAATATAATGGCAGCTAATACATGACTTAAGGTAAGTTATGATAGAAAAATAAAAGTGTTTTCTGTTTTGTAAGATAGTCAAACCCATCCAAGTTGGCACCTTAGATTTTTTTGAATACCTTAGCTTCTAATACACACATGAGTTTAAACGGGACACGTCTAATAAACAAAAGTTATATGGATTACAAGTAGTCTTAAATATGAAATGCCTTTATAAAAAAACTGAAATGCTGTACATGAGGCTCAGGTTTCTGGTAGCTATTAAAGACATTTTTATTTGTGTATTGATGGCCATTAATCCCTTTGCTTTTAGCTAAGTGTCATTCTTTCAGTCTATAACTGCCCCACAACCGTATTAATTTCATGTGGAGTATAGACCATTTCCTGATATGACTGTTAAAAACAAAAACTAGCAGGATGCTTTGATGCAGCACAATGAATATTCCCTTTTTGCTCTATATCTAGTGCACTAGTAAAGACAGAAACCCTACATTAAAAACTCTAACTGCATCTTACCTAATCATGGCTTGAGAAGAAGGAATAATCTGTTCATTCTGACTTGTTGGTTTGTTTCAAGTCATTTATTCACTGGAGAATCTCACCTTTTTACTTCAGAGGTTAAAAAACACAGGAGAGAGATTGCCCCCCCCTCCTTTTTTTCTCCTCCCCACCTAGACACACACACACAAAAGAATATGTGTGAGAGAGAATCTCAACTGTAAGTCACAAATCATTCTCAGTTTAAGACAGAAAAATTGGTGTCAGAAGTGTGAAATCAGAGGGCGATTCTGAGATGAGAGTAAAATGCACCACCTTCTCAGGACACAGACGCTCAGTGTTTGTCAGCTGGCCTCCAGGGTTGGCGGGGTTCTGAAGACCAAGAGCCCTGGCAACACTGCACTTGATGTCCTATGCCCACGGGAGGGACCTGAAAAGTGAACCAGGGCCACGTTGGTGACTTAGAGCACCTGGTAAGGAAGGATATAGGAGCCAGAGACTCAGCTTGTTCTGTTTCCCTTCTGTCCTGCCCTCAATTCCTCCCAACCCCACCTGAATAGCAGAAACCAGGAAGTGTGACTTCTGAAAGTGTTTTAGCCACCGAGAGCTCTCCGAAGTCTCCAGAGGATGGGGAGTCAGCTGATTTCAGCTTCCACAGCATCCACGGGGCACTTCTGGGGGTGGGGGCACTGCTGGGGGGCACGGCCCTTCAACAAATGGCCCCTCCTCAGGCAAAGCCGTTTTTATTGGGCGGGGGGTGGATATTATTTGGACCCGGTATCCTCAGCTTGTTATTCTGAGAGGGGCAAGACAGACATCTTGCTGTTGCACTCAGAAGCCTTGCAGCCCTGCACCCCTCCCCTGCCCACCTGTAAAACAACACTGCTCAAACTCAGGGATAATTTAAACAAAATGAGTAGAAGAGTGTTTCCTTTAACCCACTGGCAAAACAATTTCCTGAGGAGATGGAGGTCTGTTTGTAGATTAAGGTATCTTTCTCATCGTCCCAGAACCGACCCCCTTGGCAGCAAGATGCGCTGACACTCCCACCCCTGCCCGCGGTGTGGTGGGAAGAAGAAAGGCCTCCAGGATCGGCCCCCATTTCTTCCTCCCCAGGGACTCCTGCCAGCCCAAGCTGGGGCCCCCTCTGTGGAGAGCTGGGGGTGTTTCCAGACAGGACTGAGAACATCTGATGGTGTTTTAGGATTACACTGGAAATATGTAACATTAAAACATTTTTATGACAACAACAAACCTCCCTAGCCTGTGAGAATCTAATGAGCTGAGTTGAAGGGCTTTGAAAAATCAAAACGTTCTGCTATCACTTTTTTCTTTCTTTCTTTCTTTTTTTTTTTTAACGGCATTGATTTTCCTCGGGTTTCTGCACATTCAGTTCTGCCTTGGAGCCACCGCAGCCTCCTGACGCCGCTGGTCCAGTTTTTTCCCGGCTGGGCTAGAGGCGGGGGAGTTGTAGGGCAAAGGCCTGAAAAGCTGCTTCTACCGCCTTGTGACTAGGCGGAGCCCAAGGATGCTCTTTCTGCGTGAAACTTTGCCCTGCGGGCGGCCTGCATCACCCTGCTGAACGCGATCTCTGCAAAAGTGCAAAAAGCCGGGGCGGCCAAGTCTTTCTCAGTTAAGACCCTCACCTCCACGCCACCCCTGTAAATAGTAAGGTTCGGAGACTTAAAATACTTTACAGCAGACTGCGTGACACATTTTTTTTTTTTTTTTCAATCAGGAAGCCTAGTCTTTTGGGGATGGAGCGGGGAAAAGAAGGGGGGAGGCGCCCAGAATCCTCTTTTTTGCTAGATCTTTCCCCAGGTCGCCCCGCCCGGAGGACGCGGCAGAAAGGTCCGCTGCGGCACCGCGCCCACTGCGTCCCCGGGCGGGCGCCACCCGGAGCATCGCCAGAAACTCAGCGCGCGCCTCCGGGCTCCGGCCCCGGCAAGGAGGGGCGTGGGGCTGGGTGGAGGGTGGGCGGTTCTTTCGAGAAGCTTCTATCGCCGGTTCTTCTCTGCTAGCGGAAAGATCGTGGGAGGCGGGGGTCTCCGGAAGCCCAGGCGCGAACAAGGAAGGGGGCACTCGCGGTCCTTCTAAGCAGTGGCCCCTCCCCACTGAGGCCTGGCCTGGAGCTCAAGGCGTTCTGAAATCCGATTTTAAGGTAAAGAAGCCGGACGCTGAGGCGGTGGCCATGCTGCAGTAGGTGTGGAAGCTGGGGAGAGGGTACCACGCGGAAGGTACCGCAGCACAGGCGCGCATGGAGCCGCGTGGTCCAGACTCCTTAGTAGAGCGTGGACCAGCTGCGTTTGCAGCGCTTGGGTGCTTGTGAGAAAGACAGTCTTAGCCCCGCGCCAGGCCTGCTGAACTAGAATCTACATTTTAACCAGATACTCAAGTGATTCAGGAGCGGGTGGTGAGAAGCTCTAGTAAGGAAAACAGTTTAGGTCTGCAGCTCACCCCCACCCCCTCCCCGCAGCTACATGCACGTGGGTGTGGAGAGGGGAGGCGGAGAAGGCAGTAGGTCACTGCTGCATAACAAAAGCAAGAAGAGGCTCAGTGTTCTTTCTTTGCTTGTAACAAGCGAAGTACTGGGCGAGGGCAAGAGATTCATCTCATGTCCTGTCCTTGTCTTCTAGACATCCACTCACTACCCCAGACAGACTTTAGGCAGACGAGCCAGTGCGGAATATTGAGGGCCAGCATGCACTACCCTCTGAAGGCCTGCTGAGTCAAGGCCTTCCTACCCTGACTGGTAGAGGCTGCCCAGGCCCCTGTGGAGGAGAGATGCGAACTCAGAGGGGAACCCAAGTAAAAGTTACCAGTAGAGTGTTCTCTTGCCCTCTCTCCAGAATTGGGGGGGTGGGGGACAGTGGTGGTTAGAAAATGCACAGGAAATTTCTCTTGTTAAAAACAAGACAACAGGGCTTCCCTGGTGGCACAGTGGTTGCGAATCCGCCTGCCAATGCAGGGGACACGGGTTTGAGCCCTGGTCTGGGAAGATCCCACATGCTGCGGAGCAACTAGGCCCGTGAGCCGTGGCCACTGAGCCTGCGTGTCCGGAGCCTGTGCTCCGCAACGGGAGAGGCCACAAGAGTGAGAGGCCCGCGTACCGCAAAAAAAAAAAAAAAAAGCACAGTTTGAGAAACCACTTGAATTTTTCTTCTTTTTAACTGATACTTGCCTTTGAAATAAACAAGCTGAATTTAACTGCCTAGTTTTCAATTCACTTAACTAAGTTGAGTAAATCAGAACTTACACACTGAGAATTCACTTTGTGCTCTTTCCCCTAGAGAGGGGGAGCCGGCATTCCAGCCTGGAGAGCGAGGTGGTGATATCCATGCAATGCTGTCATCTTGGAAGGACGTAGCTGCCACTCTAGCAACATGGAGTCTGGAGCTCTGTCTGCTGTGAGAGTCCCTTTCTCCCAAGACATGTGGGACATGGAGTTGGGGCATGAGGCTCCCTGGACGATGAAATAAGGTCCATGAAAGGACCATGAAATATAGCCAGCCATTTCCTTTTAGAGCAATCAAATAGATGATCACGATTCCTGAGGAATAAAAGCAGATCTTGTTTTGCCAGGAATTACTTGATCATGAAGAATCAGAATAACAAAATGGCTTTGAAAGACTTAACTAATCACTTGGAGATTGCACGCAGCCCAAGCATGTCATCATGTCCAAGGCCACATCACACCGTTAAAGCCAACACATTCATTTTACATCTACCCGCAGTCAGTCTTGTTTTCTCCTCTGTTCTCATCCTGCTACCCATATGGGGACAGATTCCCCTTCTGTGCCTTTCATTCTTCACTGTTGAGATTTTCATTTCAATGATTGTAAAAAATTAGCATCAGTATCAAGTTTTGGTTTGATCATGTGTTTTACTTTCGAAAGCACTCACACCTTTTCTCCTAACACTGAGAGCTGGGACGACGTGTATTCCACACATTTTACAGGTAAAGTAAGAGCACAGGGTTTATAGCAATTGGTTTCCCATGAGCTGCCATCTGCATTTTAATGCCTCACAGCAGCCAACTTCCCATGACACAAACAATGTCCCATTTCCCGTCCTCTTCCTTAACCCCCCTGCGCTTTTCTAAAGTCTTCCCCAGTCATTCCCACATCAATAGATGGAACCTCTATCCTTCGCATTTCCCAGGCCAAACACCCTGGCATCGTCTTTGATTTCTCTTTTCTCCTACTCTCTCTAATTCTCCATCAGCAAATCACATTGAATTTACCTTCAAAATATGGTCAGTGGCCTGTTACTTCTCACCATCACCATGCTACTTTTGGATTCTAGGTACCAAAATCTCTTGCCTAGATTATTTATTTTATTTCTTATTTTTGCGGTACACGGGCCTCTCCCTGTTGTGGCCTCTCCCGTTGCGGAGCACAGGCTCCGGACGCGCAGGCTCAGCGGCCATGGCTCACGGGCCCAGCCGCTCCGCGGTATGTGGGATCTTCCCGGACCGGGGCACGAACCCATGTCCCCTGCATCGGCAGGCGGACTCTCAACCACTGCGCCACCAGGGAAGACCCTGAATTTTTTTTCTCAAACCCATCTTGCCTACATTGCGACCTTTGCTGCCTATATTTATTTTGCCTAATGCCAATTTGTAAACGGAAACCAATCTCACCCCAGATTGCTTTACACTGACTCATAGTTAAGTGGGATGAATCGAATATCAACTCATTCACTCCTAGAGCTGATACGTCTCCTGCATAAACTGGATGCTCAGTAAACATCTGTTGATTGTACACTGGTGGCTTGGTCTTCAAGAAAGGGTCAAGTGTAACAATAAGTATCATAGTAAAGATTATTATTGTCAACCGAACATGTTTATTTTCGTAATCTGAATATTTTGGGGCTGTAGTGTTATGGTTTTGAGACTATTGAATTAACTGGAATAAATGGGTTACAGTGGCCATAGATGGGGGGAGGTGTTTGCGGAAGGATGGGGGGATATGATGAATACCAGGGGTCCATGAAATACCTTGTCATGATGATGAACTTAAAATGGGCAAACATTTATAACATATTGTTACTGAAAATGTGGGTTGTTGAATGGTATTTTCAGAACGATCACAGCCATATCAAATTTGCGCATAGAAAAAGTTGGAAATACATTGAAATAAAACAGTTATCTAAGATGGCAGGAAGACGGGTGACTATTCTACAAGGACTATTTGTTACACTTAGAATTTAAAAATTAAAATATCTTTTCATTAAAAAATGTCCTGCATGGCTTCTCTCTCATGGAGATAAATCACTTCTCTGAGCTTCTGTTTTCTGCAAATTGCAGAGAAATCATAACATCTGTTCTACATTTTGTGAGGCTTAAGCAGGGTGATGTATCTGAAACTGCTTTCTAAACTGTAGAGAAATGTATGCATTTTAGGTGATTTAATCATTGGCCTTGCAGTAGGGATGCACGTGAACAGCTATCTTTGGTGTGGCTCTTCCCCAGAATACCTTCTGACCTTCTGTGTTTTTTGGGGGGCAGAAATACTCAGGCCTCATTTGCCTCTTGGGTGACCACACTACATGTGCTCATGTGAAAAAGGAAGGCCTGGAGTAAGAAAACACTATTGGTTTCAACAAGATTCTGGTTTTCCTGGAGTGGAAGTCCTGAAAGGATTCCTGCTTGAGCATCACTTTCAAGTAGGTAAAAAACTGAATTTTAAATCCGTTAACTAGGGACCTTCTGTGCCGACGATCCTGCTGTGTCCTGATTACTTACTGCATTTGCCTCCAGTTCCTACCATTGTTCTAGTTCCAAAGCTGATCAGATGCCCTCACCTTGATTCATGTGGGGAATAGCCTGTGCCTACCCTGGGAGCCTCTGCTTGGCTGGTGGCATTCTGCCTCTTTTGGTCTGAGAATTGTCCAGAGAGTGAGACACAAACTACTTGAGGTGCGTTACCTTTGCCCTCTTTGCTGCACTGTCTCTTCCTTGTAGGGAGGGATGTGACCTTGGCAGAATGACATGACCTTCCCCTTGACCAGCAGTGCCTGCTGACGGGGCATACGCTGAGTAGTTCCAATGTCCGTTATTTGTCCTTCATCAGCAAAGGACACCTGCTAATCCCTCATTCCTGAGTTAGGTGAGCCATTTCATAAAGAAGATTATCTACATGGAGAGCCTATGCATTCTCTTCGTCTGAGACTGGAAGTGGGGAAAAATCTGAATAGATGAATGATCCATTGATCCAGCAATGAATGATCTTGACAGTCGCACACAGGCACACATGTTCACAATCATGCAGCCTTTGGACAAGAAGGGAAGAGGAAGACAGGGGCATCAAATGGACGTGTATAAGAAGGAGAAGAGAAGTAGAATGCAGAAGGGAAGCTGGGACAGACATTTTCACCTTCCTAGAAGTTTTGCTTTACAGACGGCTTGGTTCAAACCAACTTTTGGATCTTTCTGGTTTATTGATCCTGTTCTACTGACCATAGCTTCCTGATTGGTCAGAGTCATTGTTAACACAAGAGCTAAAATAAACGTCCCCTGACTAATGATAAGCAGCGTTTATTGAGCTCTTATCATGGAGAATTTATACTGTCCTAAATACTTCGCAAGAATTATATTCCTCGATCCTCAAAATAACTGTCTTATTATTGGCCCCATTTTACAGATGAGAAAACTGATGTTCAGAAAAGTGAGTTGTCCAAGGTCACACAGTGAGTGTGCCATTCCTGCGTCAGTTTGTTCTCAGGTCCATATATGTCCCCTCTATTCTGTATGGCAAGAAAGTACATGTCCCAGGCTCCCTTGATGACTAGATTCCAGGTAGCACTGGCCAGTAGGAGGTACTAGTGAAAAAGTGGAGCATGAGGGGAGGGGAGAATCAGAGAAGTTCTCCCTGCCATCCTGGCCCTGCAGGCGGCTGCATCTCCTTCTTGAATCTACCTTCCTTGGACTGCTCCTCCCTCCAGGGTCTCAGTTCTTACCAGGCTGCCTCTGCTGCCATGGTTCTAGCTCCTACTGAATGGCCCTGCTTTCTGGGCTCCTGTAACAATGTTTGCTTCTGGTGTCCCTCCAATCCCAGACGTGATAATGGCTTCTTTCTGTTGCTAATTTCTGGGTTGCCTCGGTGTCTCCACTGTGGACCAAATTGTGTCACCTCCAAATTCTTATGTTGAAGCCCTAACCCCTCAATGTGATTGCATTTGGCGAGAGGGGTTTATGTAAGTAATTAAGACTGTAAGAGTGGGGCCCTGATCTGGTAGAATTAGAGTCCTTATAACACATATATATGGAATAAAAAAAAATGGTTCTGAAGAACCTAGGGGCAGGACAGGAATAAAGACACAGACGTAGAGAATGGACTTGAGGACACGGGGAGGGGGAAGGGTAAGCTGGGACGAAGTGAGAGAGTGGCATGGACATAAACACTCTACCAAATGTAAAATAGATAGCTAGCGGGAAGCAGCTGCATAGCACAGGGAGATCAGCTCGGTGCTTTGTGACCACCTAGAAGGGTGAGAGGGAGGGAGATGCAAGAGGGAGGAGATATGGGAACATATGTATATGTATAGCTGATTCACTTTGTTATAAAGGAGAAACTAACACACCACTGTAAAGCAATTATACCCCAATAAAGATGTTAGAAAAAAAAAAAAGAAGAGACTGGGAAGAGCTAGCTCTCTCTCCCTGCCATGTAAGGACACAGTGAGGAAGTGTCTGTCTGTAAGGAAGCCAGCAAGGGAGCTCTTACCAGAACCTGAGCACGCTGGCACCCTGATCTTGGATTTCTAGCCTCTAGAACTGTGAGAAAATAAATTTCTGTTTCTGAAGCTGCCAGTCTATGCTATTTTGTTATATGTAATAAACAAGCCGACTAATATATCACATTTTGTCTCGTCAACTTTTCTTTCACTTTGTGGTGCCATTTCCTGCATTAAATTCCATTCTGTTTGAAACCCTTAGTATATTTTTGTGCTTTTGCTCTCCTGACCGGCCCCTGACTCACTCAGCTACAAGTTCAGAACTGAGATTCCAGCTAAGGTCCGAACAGACACCAAAAACTGTGTTCTCAAAAGTTGTGTTGTACTTCATATATTGTTTTGGTTGTCTGCAGAGATCTGGGGGGAAAGCCAAATAAATAACATGAAGCCAAGGTTCTGTGAGCCAGCGTCTCCAAAAACAATGGAAATGGGAAAAAGCTTCAAGTTTTTGGAGCCTAAATGTGACTTTTCAGACACTGCCTTTATAATTACAAATGGAGGTTGGGGGGGGGCGTGTTTGGAGGAGGAGCCCTCCAGTTAGTGGTCCTGCTCTAAAGTGGCAGCAAAAGGGGCAGGGATACTGTGCCAGTGGGATGTATTCCTCTCCAATTCGTGAAATGTACCGCACAACGGCATGCCAAGTCCGGCACGGGATGGCGTGTTACCTTGGCAGTGAATTATGTATCTTTTTCCTTTTCTGATAACACATGGTATTTTGAACGTTAATGTGGGCAAGGTACAAGTTTTTAATGTTATCAACTATTCTCATTTTTGACAAGTCTTCCTCCTTTTCCTATTAAGAGTTTACTTTTTTCTACTAAATTGGAGGAGAAGATAGATACTTTGGAAGCTCTTTCGCTTTTCCTCCATGGGCCTTGTATGTTGCCTCTCTTAACGAGGATATTAAGAGCCACGTTTCTTCCTGAGAACTGTAAACAAATCCCTCACTAAGAATATGAGCCGAAGCAGCTTGCTAATTGCTAATGAGAAAGTGATAACTTTAGAAACACTGGTGGCTCTTTCATGGGTGGCTGATAAAGAGTAAAGATGGGCATCAGCTCTCCAAATGTCATGGACACATGATTTGCTTCTAGTTATAATGTTCATTCTAACAGGCCAAGGGAACGAACTCAGTGGGTGGACATGGTTAACTGCTTTCACAGGGGCATGGTGATTATTAAGCTGGGCAATAATGCCCAGCAAAGGAAATTTCATCTCAAGCTATGATAATAACATTATACTGGGTGGGATGTGGAAGTGATATGTCCAAAGCTGTTCAAATTTCTAACATGTTATGTTCAAGGCATGCTTTATTTAAAATGTACAAAACTAACTGCTGACGCAGAGGAATAATTTCACTTGTATTTAATCACTTTAATCCAATTGAAATATTTTCCTTGTTGCTATCACTGAGGAACAAATTGTTGGTCAAAGATGATAGGCAGATACAAGTTGCTGTACCCTGCAGAGCCAGTTCTATGCTGTAGGTGACTAACTCATAGAAGAAACATTCATTTTGTTTGTTCATTGCCTCCTTAAAAGTCTGAGAAATGGAAAAATAGATGAAGTGCCTCACGCATCAATAAAATATTAACGTATTTTATTTAGTGAATATGATTCCACAAAATAAAGTTATGTAATCAGGCACAGACTAATGGAACCCAGATTATAACCCAAGGGAAGTGATTACGAATGTGATGTTCCTACCACTTACCAGTGAGTTTTCGGGTAACACTCCCAGAGGTTAGTTAATTTCCCCATAAGCTAAACAATCGATAACAGGGACTGCTTTGGGCAGGCGAGTCCTCATAGGCAGAAGGCTTATTCCAGGGATAAGTAAATACAGAATATGTAGTATTTGCTATCTTTTCTATAAAAGTATGAAGTGGAAACAATGTGGGTCTGATAAGAGAAAGGCCTGAGTTCTAATCTTTATGCCCAAACTTCTGCAAGAAATGGCAATAAAAATAATTCCTGCATATATGTTTGTTGTAAGGATTCAATGATTTATTATAGGCAAAGGGCCTGATATGTAATAAACTCAACAATTGTTATTACTGTGATGAGCTATTTGGATTTGGACACGGGCCTTCACCTCTCTAAATGTCTATGCTGGGGAAAAAGGAATAAGTGATTCCTAAAACTTCTCAGAATTTGCACCAGTGGGTAAAATTGTAGGGGGTCAGATATTGGAACAGTGAAAAGAAGGCTTTGCCAACAGTCAAAGTTTCCTGATAGATGCGTCAAAACAAAGTAACTTTCCTGTCACTGCAGATGTTCAGTTCTAGGATAGGCAACTACTTTTCAGGCATGAAAAAGGGGAGTTCAATCTCAGAAGCTAATGCAACCTTCAAGATTCTATGATTCTAAGTAACAAATATTAAGTAAAGTTTAAGTGTATCTAACACTTGTACCTCTTGAAGTTTTGCTATAGATTGAATTTTGTGTGTATCTCTTATAGACACGATCATTTGATATACACTGCATTTAAATTAATACATTTTAAGATATTTATTTATAATTATTATTTAATAATAATAATAATGGCAAGGAGAACTAATCATTCACTAGGCACCTAATATTTGCCAGACATTGTTATACCATCTTACATTTGTAATTTTATTTAGCCCATTCAGAAAGCCAGTCCAGAAAAAACTAGGCAGCCTTGATCAGAATGAAATCTGGAGAAAAGGGAGGGCTGCTGCCTCTTTTTCTTTTGAATATTCACATATTTACACGGATGTAACTTACTAACTCGTAAGTTTTTATTCTTCTAATTATTAGCACATGATATTTCAAGTGCAAAGTTTCATTTAGCTGAAATATTCTTTCTGGTTACAGGTAAATTTTGGATGTCTAAATTGAGAAATATTTAAAAGCATTGTCTTAGGATTCAAACCATTCTCGAGTTTTCCATGTTAAAATGGGAGGTGTATGGGGTATTGTGACTTACACTGAGGTCCAAGCTTCCCAAGTCTAAGGGCAAAGAAACCTCTTCCTGGTATACTACTCTGTTTCCAACCTATCTGTGGTTTTCTGGCCGTGATTATAAATAATTAAAATTAGGAATATTCAGGGAGTTCCCTGGTGGTCCATTGGTGAGGACTCTGGGGCTTTCACTGCTGTGGCCTGGGTTCAGTCCTGGTCGGGGGAACTAAGATCCCACAAGTTGCGTGGCCAACAAAAAAAAACAACGAATATTTAGAAGCCCTAATGTGAACTGGTATTTCACTCTTCTCACTAAAATTCCTTTACGAGATGAGAAACAACTAGACTAAGAGGCTAATTTCATTTCTTTTAGCTGTCATGGCCTGCTCTCTTATGAATGTGAGAATGCCAAAAGATAGCACCTAGGATATTTGCATTTGGCCTTTGACTTGTGATCCTATGATCTTAATTTAGAATCAGGAATCTCCTGTGTCTGCCTTCTGGAGATAATATTGTCACTCAAGTTCTTGGACCCTAATTCTGTGCTCTTGTCCACTCGCCCCCCCCCAATCTCCCCACAACACACCCCCAAACCAGGCTATAGGCATGGAGACCTGTGTAAGTTGTCTAACTTCCTATTTAGGTCTTTAGAACAATTACCCTACCCTTAAGCCCCCCAGAAAGGGCTTTTGATCAAGTCACCTGTTAATTTTTGAAAACTGTGCTTTCTCCTAAGACAAGAAAGCTAACTAGACATACAGAAATGACTCAGTAACTTTTTTAAAAAAATAAATTTATTTATTTATTTTTGGCTATGTTGGGTCTTTGTTGCTGCACGCGGGCTTTCTCTAGTTGCGGCAAGCGGGGGCTACTCTTCGTTGCGGTGCGCGGGCTTCTCACTGCGGTGGCTTCTCTTGTTGCAGAGCACGGGCTCTAGGGGCGCGGGCTTCAGTAGTTGTGGCATGAGGGCTCAGTACTTGTGGCACACGGGCTTAGTTGCTCTGCGGCATGTGGGATCTTCCTGGACTAGGGCTCAAACCTGTGTCCCCTGCATTGGCAGGCGGATTCTTAACCACTGTGCCACCAGGGAAGTCCTCAATAACTTACTGAAGGTATGATGTGATGGTGTTCAAACTACCTTAGATAAGAAATTGAAGACAACTCTGAGAGCCTTGCATGATGGTGTTGAGCACAATCAATATGGATTTGGGGATTTAAA
This sequence comes from Delphinapterus leucas, assembly GCF_059928025.1. NCBI lineage: Eukaryota > Metazoa > Chordata > Mammalia > Artiodactyla > Monodontidae > Delphinapterus > Delphinapterus leucas. The sequence continues at coordinate 20,982,045 of NC_143134.1, forward strand.
GTTGTCTTCCTAGGGACTTCCCTGGTGGTCCAGTGGTTAAGTCTCCACAATTCCAGTGCAGGGGGTGTGGGTTCGATCCCTGGTTGGGGAACTAAGATCCCACATGATGTGCAGCCAAAAAAAGAAAGAAAGTTGTCTTCCTAGGCCTAGTGCAAAACTGCTTCTCTCTCCTATTCTCAATATTATTTTAAATAATTTTCATTAAGAAAATTTTAAGCCCCATGATTATGTAGGTGGATTATTGGATGTCTAAGTAATTTCAATAGCTTATTGCAGTGCAAAATGCAATTATTTTCCACCCAAGTTCTCTATATGAACAATGAATACATTACAGAGTATGGTACAATGTATACACATATTATAGATATGTATACATATCTATTTATATTATATACTTATTTTTGTAAACTCATCGCAATGCATTCTGTATTGAAATAATGCATAAGGAAACTAATGTTCTAACTAATATCTTCAAATTAAGTAAATTCTGTACCTTTTTCAATTCATTCAACAAATGATTTTGATCAGCTACTACATACATGTTACAGTGCTAGGCACTTTCCACAGATGTTATCTCATTTAATGACCTTAGCAGCCTTTTGAAGAATATGTTAGCACCTGTATTTTATAGATAAGGAAGTGGAAGCTGTCTTAGTCAATTTGGGCTGCTGTAACAAAATGTCAGACTGGGTGGCTTACAAACAACAGAAATTTATTTCTCACAGCTCTGGAGGCTGGGAAGTCCAAGATCAATGTACCATGATTCTGTGTCTGGTGAAAGCCCGCATCCTGGTTCATAGACGGCTGTCTTCTCAATGTTCCTATGTGGTGGAAGGGGCAAAGGAGCTCTCTGGGGTCTCTTTTACAAGGGCACTAATCTCATTCATGAGGGCCCCACTCTCATGATCTAATCATCTCATAAAGGCCCCACATCCAAATAACATCACATTGGGCATTAAGATTTAACATGCAAAGTTAAGGGACACAAACTTCAGTCTGTAGCAGAAGCTACATATAATGAACCAACAACACAATTTTACTGTCTATAGACCTGGGATTTGAACTCAGATTCAGTGCTTTTGCCAAAGCTTTACACTTCTAAGGGCAGAGGAGCCCTGGAGGTAGATGAATGTTGTGTAGACTCGGTAAAATAATTCACTTAAAAATAGCTCCTCTTTTCCTTTGGACAAATTACATAAACCACCAAGAAAAAATAACTTGCTCCAAACTGGAACGACCAACCTATTTGTTGTGGAAATGAATATCCCAATGTTTGAATACTGTCTCTGCACTGACTGGCAATAGAAGGCGGTGCTAGAAATAACACTTTCCTTTTCCATTGAATATTAAAGTTACCACGGGAAAGTGGTTGCCACATTTTTGTACACTGCAAGCTGTCGTGGTAGAAGGAACCACCACTTATGTTATATCTGGATGTTTTATCCTTCTCATGATGCAAACTGCCATTGCATCATTTTTTTTTTCGTGAGGAGATTTGTAAGCATATTAAATGAAAGATGCATGGCATAGATCTATTTTCTTTCTTTCAATCTGGAAAGAAAAAAAGTGAATACAGCAGAACCTCTTTATAAATTGAGGTGGCCAATGATGGATGGATTTAAGGGGCAATGTAGTGCAGGGGGTTAAGAATATGTGCTCTGGATCTGGACCATGTGGGTTTTATCTACTAGCTGTGTGACCTAGAGAAAGTTAAAAAAAATTCTATGACTCAGTTTCCTTATGTTTGAAGAGTGAGAACTAATTAGCTTTAGTACTTCTTACAAGATTTGAAACAAAATAGTATCTTGAAGACAATTTACTGGAAAAGTAGAAATACTATTTTTCAATGGCTTAACGTCACGGCAGCCAGGGGCTGACTGTAGGCAGAGAAAAGGTATTCTAATTTCCTAAACACTTGGAGGTTTGTGCCTAGTCTCTCCCTGTCAACATATTTGGAAACATGAACTGCAAATTGCTCTCTCTTTAAATAGTAGTGCAATAATTGGCATTGACAATAGAATCAGTGAATTCTGGAAGAGAAGATCCTTGTATACCCAAGCCATAGTTCACAGTAAATATTTCTTAAGTTTATGAACCAATCAAGCAATTTGATATTTACAAATGTCTGCTTGGCTTATCAAAGGCATGCTGTTCTATTATTTTTACAGAGGGCAAAACAATGGTCTGTCTTTTGGAGTATTTAGAAATATTACTAAATTCTTTCCTTCCCAGGAAAGAAAATGAGATGATTGAAAATAAAATTAGGAGCTGAAGGGATAAGTCTCTAGTGCTGGCCTTTGGGGGTCGGGGTGGTTGCTGATTGATCCTGTCATTTTTAGACACTGTATGTTACAAAAAGGGGTTTCTACACTCAGGAGCCAGCACTGATAATGAGTTTTAGGTGTAGACAGGTGAGTATTTTTATAGTAATGGCTATATATTTAGTAGGTATTTTAAAATTCAAGTAGCCTATCCTATAGATCCAGCCTCTATTCCTACTTCAGGCAATAGCTCCCAGACTTTTCTTTGGGGAAATGCTGCTGTATCAGTGGTATCAGTCTTGGTGGGACTGTCAATCAAAGTGCTTCTTCCTCTGAGGGCTACAGAGTGAGGCAAATGCATGCTCTTTTTCTGAACGGTCGATGAAGTGATACAAAGTTTCAAATTCAGTCAGCCCTGTGACTGCACGAGGATTTCTGTTTTCTTTGTTCCTGGGACTGTCTCTCCCACCAGTGCCTCTTTGGCTGACCCCTCCATCCTAGAATTTATGCTGCATCTTTCCAATATGCTCTTTTCAGATTTTTAAATTCTACATAACTAGAGTTTTTGCTGATTATATTTAAAATTTTTGTTTCACTTTGGATGTTATGGATATTATTGCTTTAGAAAAATCATTGTAGTAACATAAAACATGGTTGTTTTAAAGAAAAAAACGTAACCAAGGGTTTGTATAAATGATATGCCGATCTAGCAAAAACTGTGAGGATTGGCAAAGGGCTAATGATAGGGAAACATCATTACAATTATTGACGTTAGCAACAAACTTCCTGGGCATATTTAGGGATTAAAATTGGAATATCTTGAAAATTCATTAAAAAGAGCACCCAAGATTGTATTATTGGGATGATCCTTATTGATAAAAGAAATACAGACTTGGAACAAATATACTCGTAGTGGTTTTAAAGGTTTAGAACAGATACATTTTGAAAAGGGCATTGTATTATTTCCTTGGTCAAGATCAGGCCTTTAAAAATTTTTTAATTTTAAATTTTAAAAAAAATTAAAAAATTTAAAACATTAAAATTTTTTTCCCAGGCCTTTAAAAAAAAAAATCTAAGAACACTTACTGCTTATATCACAGAATCCTGTTTTTCTTTTTCTAAGTAGAATATTTTGTTTATTTTTAACATTATTTCCCCCAATTAGTAAAACACTGAAAGTATAAACCTCCATCGCCCAAATCAAGACTCAGTGCGGCAGATAAGCCTGTGTGCATGTGTGGTGTGGTGTGTGTGTGTGTCTGTGTGTGTGTGTGTACCAGAACCATGCATCTGAGGCTGGAGGTTTCCTGTTAAGACTGTTAGAGGTTCCAGTCCTGCTTCTTCTGGACACATTGATATAAATGCCATGAGGTCCTTTGTGTCCCAACCCCATAGGAGCAAGTTAAGGCTCCTTTATTGCCCCCTCTCACCTTGAGGTTCTCTGAGTTCCAGTTTGGGATCTAAACACCTGGAGGTTGAAGACTTCCATGCCCCCCCCAGTGTTACCTTTTTATCAGATGCCTTTTTTTTTTTTTTTTTTTTTTTTTGCGGTACGCGGGCCTCTCACTATTGTGGCCTCTCCTGTTGCGGAGCACAGGCTCCGGACGCGCAGGCTCAGCAGCCGTGGCTCACGGGCCTAGTCGCTCCGCAGCATGTGGGATCTTCCCGGACCGGGACACGAACCCGCGTCCCCTGCATCGGCAGGCGGACTCTCAAGCACTGTGCCACCAGAGAAGCCCAGATGCTTTTTTTTTTATTTCAAAAATATAATTTAAAAATTTTGGGATGAAGGTTGGGCTAAGTAAAGATTTTGACACCTGAAAATGTTTCTGTCAATTATGTTTTCCCAGTAACCGCTCTCAGGGAAATAGTGATAAGAAATGCAAGTTGCTTATAATCCCCCAAATAATCTGCTCTGGGGAAAGAAAGGGTCAAGTGGTGGAGAATTCACTTTGAAATGACATGACACCAAGCAACTGACTATGTTTCCAATATGACCTTTATTGAGCAACTACTGCTGTGACGCTTAACATCAATCAATGAAAAGTTGCAAACTGCATGTCAACGAGGTTCTCCCATGAACAAAAGTCCTTTTTAAATGCACCAGTGAGGTAAACATAATTATTCATATATAGCTTTCTTAAGGCTAAGAGAGTTCTGTGTTTCATTTATTATTTTTGGCTCAGTTGGTTCTTTGCATAATATACCTCAAGACATCCCCCCAAGCGCCCCCCTTCCAACAGCTTAGGAAATTGGCCACTTCCCCAGGTACATACAGTGTCATGCATTCGAATCGCCCAAACACTGGGGAGGGAGCCCCCTGAGCTTGCATGCAGGTCCCTCATATTGCACAAAGTAAAATACAATGTCTGGAGCCCCCATGGGAGAACCCGTTCTGCTTTGAAGCTGCCAATCACATGCATTTTGAAATTGTCATATGGCTTAACCTTTTGCGATGGACTCGTCTATTAGTCACTCTGGGTGACTTCCTTTACTACGGCGTGTGAAGTGACCTTCTCTACCTTTTTAGTAGACACTAATTTCTCCTCAAAGGTCTCTTCGTGCTCTTCGACCTTTTGAGTGACGGTTACAGATTTGGTGATATACTTGGTAGCACCATCTCCCCCCTCACTGGTGGTTTTTTCTACCATTTTGGTCACCACCGCTTTCTCCTCACCTCTATCACCACCCTTCTTTTCATCTGCTGGGCTCAAGTCTAGCCCATTGGTGACAACCCCTTTCTTCTCTTCTCCCCCACTGCCCTTCTCCTTAGCTTCCGGCTCTACCTCGTCTTTTCCTTCCACCTCCCCATTGATGGCTATGTCTTCCTTCCTGGAATCCTTCAAAGCTCCCTCCTCCTTCTTCCCCACCTCTTCCGCTTTCTCCTTCTCCTTCTCTTTCTCCTTCTCCTGCTGCTGTGGCTTTTCCTCCTCTTTGGCATCCTTCTCCAAGCTCACCTTTACTGATTTGGTGACCACCTCCTCCACGACTTCCTCCTTCACTGGGGATTCAGCCTTCTTCTTCTCTGGCACGTCCTTTGGCTTCTCCTCCTTTTTCTCTCCCTTCTCTTCCTTGGGAGCTTCCTTTGCTTCTTCCTTCTTTGCTTCCTCCACTTTCCCTTCCTCCTCCTTCTGTTCTCCTTTCTCGGCTGCAGCTTCTGCTTTGGGCTTCACTTCTTCCACTGGTGACTTTGGCACCGGGGACTTGGCTTGCTCCGGCTTCTCCACCTTGGCTTCTGCCACGAGCTCCTCCTTGGGAGCCACTTCTTCACCCTTGGCCTCCATTTTCTTTTCCTCCTTAGCTTCGGCGGCTTCCTCTCCTTCACCTTCAGCCTCTGTTTCTCCTTCCTCTTCCTGCTCACCTTCCTCTTTTTCACTAGAAACTTCCTTCTCAGATCCTCCTTCCTCAGCTTGGTCTGATTTAGCTCCTTCCTCTTCCTCCTCTTCCTCTTTGGCCTCTTCCTCCTCTCCTTTAAGTTCAGGTGCAGTAGCTTTCACTGGAGACTTTTTGGCGGCTACAACTTCTTCTTCGGCTTCTTTTTTCTCTTTCTTTTCTTCCGCCTCTTCTTCCTTGACCTCTTCTTTCATGGAAACTGTCAATTCCTCTGCAATGGCCGTCAGGGCTTCTTCCATTTCTGATTTCTCATCTTCCACCTTGGTTTCCTCTATGATCTCCTCGACAAATTTGTGTTGGACCTTTAGCTTGGGAGCCTCTACCTTGGTTTTCTGAATCTTACTGGATATTGTGATGGAGGGCTGTCGGTGTGTATACAGTGGCCCAGTGATGCTTCCTGCAAATGTGCTAAATCTGGTCTCTTCACCCTCCAGGAGTTTCCTAAGGAGAGAATCAAAGAAGGCAAGACGTAATTAAAATCTCATCGGGTCTTCTGAACTTCATTCCAGTATGTGTAACGTGGTAGGTACCTTTGGATAAATAGAATCACTTGAAGTAACGCTTGGCTATCCTTTCACTAGTATATTGTGTCGTATTCAATGACAGAAACAGATGCTCAGGGACAATCCGCCAGTCACCCAATGCAGTAACTAACCACGCCCAACAGTCCACTCACTACACCCAGCTACCAAATCTCAGCTCTGCCGCAATCCATTTGGTGCAACATGAATATGCTGAAAAGCTCCCTAGAGGCCAAAAAGGCCTTAAGTGACGTTCTTGAGCATTTGGACTTTCAAGATGTATACTAAATGTCTTTTAGCGAACATTCAAAAATTTTACAAAACTATTTAGAATATATTAGAATTCAAGCTAATGTATCACAGCTAGGTACTAATAGGTGCATATCGAGTTATAAACCGGTCTGCGATTTTAATCATGAAGTGTCTATTTTATATAACTATTCAGCTTTCCGGAAAAGACAGATGGCTCTGAGCTGAGTGCAATTTATTCTTGTAATATGAATGATCTTACTGGTAAAAAAACAAAAATAAAAACAACCCCTCCCCCCCCAAAAAAAACTATTTCGTCAAGGATTTTCACCTATGAACTTAGTCAACAGCAAGGTGACATCAGTTAATATATTTATAATCTCTTCTCTTTCTCTGGATGTATAGCTAGATCTATAACATAAATCTAAATTAAAAAATACATATTGTATCAATCATATTTATTCTCAGCCAGATGATGGCAATAGTAAGCTGTAACTGAACGAGAAATGGAACGTCCTGGTGTTTGTCCTTGACATTACACAGTTGAAAAGCTGAAAGCGCTAGATGAAATATTAAAAACTAAAATTCTGTTTTTGTTTCAAATATTTGAAAACAATTGTTTCACTAAAATAAAAAAGTTTAGGCATAAGCACTGAAATTAATCGGCGCTCTTCCTCTAAACACTTTATTCAAACATTTTAACTACTGTTTACTCTTTTAAAGCTGCATAAAAAGTTGCAATTCTTTAATTACTTTTTAATTAAAAAGAAAACCAGGCACTGATTTAAGACTCCTGCAACCTGCTTGCTTTAACTTAAGTGGTGAAGGTTCCTGCCTAAACGGCCTCTACAGTGCGGCTACCATTTCGGCCACATCCGCCGCGAGCACGGTACCTGTATGCTGCTATCTCGATATCTAGAGCCATCTTGACGTTGAGGAGATCCTGGTATTCTCTCAAATGACGAGCCATTTCCCACTTTGTGCCCCGAAGCTCATTTTCCAACTGCTGGATGGTGTCCTGAAAGAGACACAGCCACAGACTTATCCTTCCAAACAGCCACTTCTTTAGCGAACCACTTGCTACCTCCTCCTTCTTCCTCCCCTCCCTCGACTCCCTCCAGCTTTGCAAACCTCGGGTACCGCTCCCAGACCCCGTCCCCCCTTAAAATAAAAATCTAAGGAGTTCACAAACAAATGAACAAACAGAATCAATAAGACAAGTAGACATTTCCTGGGCACACCACGCACTGGGACCAGCGGATCTAGAACAGGTCTCAGCAGGAAACACACATGCATGGGGAAACCCCACGGCTGACCTGGCCCTTCCCATCTGAGCCCTTTGGGCTGAAGCCAGTTTTGGGAGTTCTTCCGATCACGTCTGGAAAAGTTGAGAATACATGAGTTTCTGCACAGCTATCCTAAAGTTGCTGCTTTACCAACTACCCGAATGTATACCTCCTACTTTAAACGCGCAAGCCTGCAAAACTAGAACTCCTAAGGAAAAGAAGCACGTTTTGAAAATGGTCAGGGGTCTTCGAGCGGGGGATGGTGCGTGGGGGAGGCGTGTGGAGGGGATGGGGAGGGCGAGGACGCTTTGAGCCTCCAATTTGGGTCTGCGTCGCGCGCGCGCGCGCCGGCCAGCGGCCGCTAGGGAGCGCGGCTGAGAGCGCGGCAGGGCGCGGGCCTGAGTGTCGGGGGCGCGCGGCGCTGGCGCTGGCGCAGGCTGGCCGCGCAGCCGCTGTTCCTACCTGGTAGCTGCTAAGGTCGTGGTTGTGCCGCTCCTCGATGTCGCTGAGCTGCCGCTCCAGGGATTCCTTGGTGCCGCGCACCGACTCGAGCTCGATGCTCTTGGACTGCAGTTGGCGCCGGTACTCGGCGATCTCTTCCTTGGCGGAACGGATGGCCTCCTTGTTCTGCTCGGCTGCCTCGGTGAGCTTGGCGTAGCGGCACTTAAACCATTCTTCGGCCTGGTGCATGTTCTGGTCCGAGTGGCATTCGAGCTGGGAGCGGATCTCCTTCAGCGCCGACGAGATGTCTGTCTTCAGGTAGTCTTTGCGCTCCACGGTGATGTGTGACGCCTGGATCTGGGCCAGCAGGTCGGCCACCTCCTCCTCGTGATTGCTCCGCAGGAAGGCCACCTCATCCTGCAGCGACTGCACCTTCTTGTCCAGCTCCACCTTGACCAGCGACGACTCTTCGATGTCTTTGCGCAGCGCGCGGATGGCCGCCTCGGTGTCGTCGCGCAGCCGTGCCTCCTCCTCGAAGCGCTCCTTGAGCCGGTGGATGTCCTCTTCCAGGTGATCCGAGTCCAGCTGTACCTGAGCCTTCTCGTGGTTCACCAGCTCCAGGGTGGCGCGCAGCTCGCGAATCTCCTGGTCGTACGCGTCGCCCAGCTGGGCGTGCGAGGCCTGCTTCTGCCGTAGCGCCTGGATCTCCGCCTCAATCTCCTTGTTCTGCTGCTCCAGGTAGTGCACTTTCTCGATGTAGCCCGCGAAGCGGTCGTTCAGCCCCTGCAGCTGCTCCTTCTCATTGGAGCGGGACAGCTTGTAGTCGCCGCCCGGCCCAGAGCCGCCGTTAAGCAGGGACGAGGACTGGCTGAAGTCGAGGCTGCTCTCGGCGGAGCTGAGCATGGCCGAGCTGTAGGTGAGGCGCGGGGCCAGCGCGCTGCGCTTGTAGGAGGAGGACACGGTGCTGGGAGAGCCGCGGGACCATGACTGCGAGCGGAAGCCGCTGGACGGGGAGCCGCCGACGCGGCTGAAGCTCGAACGGGTGTCGGTTACCCGCCGGTAGGCGGACGGGTTGCCCAGCGAGTCCAGCGTGTAGCTCATCTTGGAGGCTTCGGGGCGTGTGGCTGGCACAGCGTTCTGCTGCCCTCGCCGCAGCCCCTTTATAGCCGCGGCGGCTGGTCCTGGGCCAGGGCCCCGCCCAGTGGAGGCGGCGGCCGAGGAGGCGGGGACTGCGGGTACCGGGCCATGGGGATGGGGGGTGGTGGTGAAGACAGCCCAGCAGTGATTCAGCGCCCGCTCCACGTGGGCCCGCGCCGCATCGGACCCCGGACTTTGCTACCTTGGCCCCGACCCCTCACCCCCAGCTCTTCTTTCGGTGCCAGACCACCTGTCCCCTCCCAAGCCCCCTCTCTCCATTTCTCTTCACCTTCGGATTGCATTTTACACCCCCAGTGGGAGCATTCACCCAACGCCCTTTCTTTGTTCAATCACTCTCTCACCGTTCGGGCCGCTTTTCTAGCGACCCCCTAGCCACTTTGTTCTTGTTCTTTTGTTTTGTTTTGTGTTTGTGTGTGTGTGTGTGTGTGTGTTTGTAAGCCCTCTGCACTCTTATCTTCACGTTTTTCTCTTCTTTTGCCCTTTCTCCATTACTTTTTCCTTTACCCATCTTCTGTGCTTAATCACTTCCCCCTTTGTTTGGCATCTCTTCGCCTTCCCACTTTAAAACTTCTTTAGTCCCACTCACTCCTCCCTTCTCTCTGAGCCCCTTCTTCCTGGACGTTTTTCTTCCCAGTCTTGTCTTTTCTCTTTCTCCTTCCTCCCCTCCCCCTTCCTCCAGCCCCTCCCCCATCCTCATCTCCCCTTGCCTTCCTCCCCTCCCCCCACTCCCGGTCTTAAAGCAGCCCGAGACGAGCGCAGGCCCCGAGTTGGGCCTAGAAGAAAAAAACAAAAAGACTTTGAAGAACGGTCAGCCTGAAGTCTTCGAGAAGGGGACAGAGAGGCTGGGCCGGGGTATTTATTTGTATTAAAAGTGGGATATGTCGCTGCTTTCTGCTTAACGTTTGGGGGACGTCCGCAGTTTCCGCAGGGGCAGAAGGTAAGGCGCTTGTGCTCGCTATGGCGCCGGCAGCACCAAGGACAGCGCCCAGGCTGGTTTGCTGGAAGATTCAGCCGCCCTGGGGGCTTGTCGCCCAGCATTGCTTGTCTGGTTAGGTTGGCGGGGGTTTCATTCCCCCCTTCTACCCGAGTAAATACAATTAAAGCCAGTTTGCAGTGACTCTGAAGGAGCCAAGGTGGGATCTCATGCTAAGATTCCTCTGCAATGCAGGGTGGGCACAATGCAGATTTTGAAAACAAATAAAATTAATTAAAGTCAGGTAACAGAGATAATATACTTGTAGCCCAGTTTCAGTTTTCTAACATATGATGGATGTAGGAAATCAAGAGATACAGGGACTGAAATCTGAAGGTCAAATATTCCTTGGAAAGGGGAATTCGAAATCTGCAGAGATGAAAAGTCCAGGGAAATATAGTTTGTGACAAGTCTGAACAAAAACAATTGCCTTGTCATCTTTCTGTTCAGTACTCCCTGTTTGTGACTGCGATGACTGAAAAGCACCTGAATTAATTTCAAATTAATTTAAAAGTTGCCAAGTTACCATAACTTTGAATAAAACCAGATATTTTTTTTTCTTCCACTGAGATTTTAATGACTGAGTTAGAATAGATTTTCTATATCTTTAAACATGTGTATTTAAATAAGGAACCTACACAGACTTCTTGCTGTCTGGTGCACTGTTAACTGTTAAAATGTCCCTTTATTTTGCATTGTGCTTTGGGGACAATTCAGGGTAAAAAAGTTCAGAATACTACAAGACAAAGTGAAGAGTAGAATGCCTAACTAATGACCACGTTTGCTAGGACCACAGGCACAAGTGATTGCATGCAAAATGCTTGTTATGCCTGAGAACAAACGATTGCTTGTGAAAAGTAGAGACCCCAGACTTTTTTTCTTCACAGCTTTCTCCTTGTTTTATTAAATCACGAGGTCCTATCAATCAGTAAGTAATCAGAAAAGGCTTGGTTTCTAGAGGTATTTATTTTTATAAAATCTCTTGGCCCTTTTGTATTTTAAAACAAAACGGGTTAATTTAGGGAGTTCCTTTTGGCTTATTAATGTGAAACTGCAGCATTGCAGGCTCTGTGGGGAAAGGAAGTTCTAGTTTGCTAAGAGACAGGTTATCTTTCAGGCATGCAGAGTCCATGTCTCAAGTTGTTGGGAGAGACAGGTGACAGAGTGAGGGGATTAACTTGTGCATATTGCAAAAACAGGATTTTCTGGTTTCAGAGGGATACATTTAAAAAAAAGAAAATCGCCTGTTCTTCTGTTAAGTACTGCCAGTCTCCAGGTTGGACTGTGAAAGATATCATCAGATAAGGCCAAGTGCTAATTATACAGTAATTGTGCCTTAGTTACTTAGTACTTTCTGCTTTTATTAAAAAATATACAAACCCTTGTCAGTTTCCGGTTGCACGTGCACTGAAGGCACCTTCTGCCCCTGAGAGCAAACGGTTAAGGAGCAGGCTGCTGCTGTGAGTTATTTATTTTTTTATTTTTTTAGAAAAAATGCCATATTTTAATAGAAGATCACCATTTATCAGAATGCATACCAGAATACTGCAACAAATTGGTCTTCAACAGAAACAGCACAATGACAGAAAACTTGATATGCTACACCTCTGAGGAGTCTACAACCAGGCTAATTGGAAATCAACACACAACTCCCACTACCCCACACACAAATATGTACAGGTTATATAAGCCAAGATTTAGAAAACACATTGGAAGAGGAGGGACACACCCACATATGTATTTGTGTGCATGTTTTCCTTGAACACATACAACATTGTTTTCTTTTGTTTTACTCAACTCAAAGAAATTCTTGATCTAAAATTATTTCATGCTTAACACTATATAAAGGAAATACCATAAAGCAAGTTTAAATTTTCCTGGGAGCTGTTTGTTGCAAGTAAAAAATGTTTTGCATTTTTTTAGTGTAAAACTCTGCATAAAAACAGGAGTTGTTATGTAGTGCTTGCCATTTGCTGTGAGTTTTTTTCAAGGCTTTGAAATGAGATGACTCTGCAGAGAGACATTTACAAGGAATCACATGTCCAACTTCACAATTAGTTTTGCCTTGTATCTAAGCTGGTTTAGAAATTGTTCAGCTTTTAACTGGTCATGGAAGGAAGAAAGCATTGCGGACAAATGAAATAATGGCTAAATACTGAGGCTAAATCCAGTTAGTGCCTACAGCTTAAAATTATAACTTCAATGTCGCATGAAGTATTGTTCATTCTGGCCACAACAAGATAATGCAGAGAATTATAACTGTCCAACTTATGAAAGAAAAAAGTTCTCACGGCGTAAAAAATGATTGCTCCAAGGACCTACTGTGTAGCACAGGAAACTATACTCAATATTTTGTAATAACCTGTAAGGGAAAAGAATCTGAAAAAAAATAGATGTATATGTATGTATAACTGAATCACTTTGCTGTACACCTGAAACTAACACAACATTGTAAGTCAACCATACTTCAATAAAAAATAAATTAATTAAAAATAAAAAAAGACTGATCCAGTTCCACATTTAGTAAAATATTTTATTTTACATTAGACTTTTCACTTTAATCACTCTTTCTGAAGGTGACTTGAAGGTTATGCTGGTCAGTGAATTTAGTATACAAACTTTTAAAAAAAGTTATAACATTCTTTTTTCCTTCTTTGTCTCATATTTTTGAAGAACATTTACTACCCTAATATTTTACATAGAAAGAAATGTAAGCTTTTGTATTTTTTACCTTAATGACACTAAGGCTACAGAATCTTCTGAAAATATTACCAAGAGAGAAAATAAGCATGAGGAATTTTCTGAATTTACAACACGGTTGAGTCTGACTATGATACTTTTATAATTTATCTAAATAAGGAAGTTACACATGATTTAAATGAAAGACATTTTAAATGAAATTGTCTCTGGGTGTTGTACCATAAGCTACAGTGTGTTTTGAATCGATTTATTTCCATAGGGAAATACACAGCATGCTGTGTGTTCCTTCAGTAGGTGAAGTGCAAACATTAACTTTGTAGTTAAGAGATAGCTATTGTGAGGTCTTATCTAATGATAATGGGAAAGTATTCTTTGCGTAAGGGGTTTATTCTTTGCATCAAAGTAAGTTTAGAAAAATAAGGAGCTGGGCATTTCCTTCCTCCTTTCCATATTTCCTTCCATTTTAAAGAATACTTTTTTGATACACAATAATGCAAGGAGGATGTGAGAACCGGGCAGCAAACAAGCTGCTCCATATGGAAGACACCACTGTCAAATTGGTGGGCTGAATCTCTCCCAGATTTGATGATCTGTACATTGTCCCAATCTGCTGTGATGTCTTGAACTTGATCCTTTTGCCTGGGATCAGATATTCTAGAACTCATGATAAGTAATTTTTAAATAAATTGTCCCTTGCTGATTTTTTTAAGCGATTGTCGATGTAGGAAGCTCGGGACTGAGTCTCCTGGAATGGGAACATGAGAAAATGAACACTGTAATACTTATTTCTACTTGAGCTTCGGGATGTCAAAGTTTAAAAGCAGCCTTGGCTTTTGGTCTTTTTTGATTTGAGATGTTGAAAGCAAAATAAAAATATCCTCGCAGGAAGAGGCTGTTTCTTGCCAGGAAATCGGGATGTATATATCCCTATTGTCTTCAATGAAAACAAGTCCGTCTGAAACACAGGATCCTTTTTCTAATATTAAGCACTGAAACGGTCTTTGTTTCCCTTGCCAAATATTTTTTGTTGTTGTTGAACATTGCCTTATAGTCCTGTGAGTGACTGTTTTTTATGAAAAGTTAATTGAAGTATTTATGAAATTAAGAACATTTTATGGCTTTATATTGTTCCAAATACAAACTTAATCAGTTTTGAAATTCTATACCAGAAAATGTCATGTTTTATGGGGGGAAAGACTTATTTTTCAGCTTTAACATAGCTTGCTGATTTTTTTTTTTTGCTGTGTAATGCCTTCACCTCACTGCCGGGAATCAGTTCTGCGAAAGCCAGAGGAGAAGGACTTAGAATTCTTAAAAAGTATTTGAGATAGCCTTGCTAAAAGTGAGTCTTAAAATAAAGTTAAGTAGATGCCTAATAAAACAGCACTGTCGTATTGATTTTTAGCATGTTTTTAATTGGACATGTTGGCTTTACCTATAAAGCGGCAGATCTTGATAATATGCACTTGAATTTTTAAAACCCTCCATTGCACATCACTTTGCACCAGTGCAGCCGTGTCATATTTATGGCATATTTTAATCCCTAGCTTACCAAGGCTTGACTTAGCAAGAGACATAATTCTTTTATTAGAAACTCTTAATTAAAATGAACCTTGTAAAATTAGAGCAGATCAATGATCTGTTATCTTTGGAACAAATTTCTGAGACGAGCTAAACCCAGGACATAAAACAAAGGAAAAAAGAAGCCCTACCTAACAAGTCTTATTGTCCCAGGACTGGATTCTTTCTCCATAATCTCAGCGATTCTGAAAAGTAGTATTCTTTCATTAACCTCAGAAAATGCGCTCCCTGTCATAGCCATCTCTTTTCATTCAGATTGCCAAGAACATCATATATTTTAGAATATTTTTACTCACTTTTTTTTTGGTTACAGTTCACATATACTTGTAGAAATTTACAAAATTCAGAGAAACAATAATCGAAGTATTTTCTTCTAGCTTTTCCTCTGTACTTCAAATATAGAGGGGAATCTTTCTGTTTATGTAATTCCATACCCCGTTTTGTAAAATACATGTATCTGAATATGTAATTTGCTATGTTAGAGGAAGGAATGCGGTTCCCTACACCATGAGACCTGGGTTCTAGCCAAAGACTGACTTTCATTGTCCTCTTTAAAAAAGGATTTTTAAGGGCCCTTTAGATCAAGAATGATAACATAATAATAACAATTAATAATATAAGGGTAATAATAATAGATCAGGAAAGTCTAATTGGGTCTGAGTATTAATTCCTTTCTCTCTCTGACTGCCTCTCTCTCTTGTTTGCTGAGAGGAGTGTCGTTGTGGAGTGGAAGGCGGTGATGTGACAGTCAGAAGTGGTGAACTGTAATCTGGCCTCGTCAGGCCTGAATACTGTATATTCCTTTACACTTAATGGTACCCTGAACCCCAAAGCCATCATCATCACCACCATGAGGTTTTACATGTGAATAACACGTTACGTCAAAGAAGCAAAACATAACTCTGTTATCTCATCTGGCCTGAGTACCAGGGGTAGACAGGGTAGAACACAAATTATTATTTCCATTTTACATTTGGTAAAATTGTTGAAGAGGTTTGTCCAAGGCCACATATCTGGTAAGTGGTGGAGCCAATGCCAGAACTCAGATCTTCTGATAGTACTGCTAACAACAACAACAACAAAATTCCTTTTGTAGGGCATCAAATCCTATCTCCACCAGCATGAAAAAAAAAATAAAGGTAGGCAGATATTAGTAATATTAGTAACAATAACTGGTATTAATTAAGTGCTTACTAGGTGCCCAGTACTGTGCCAAGATTTTACTGAATTACTTAACCATCACAAAAACCCTTTGAGGTGACACCATTATTATCCCCATTTTGTAGGAAAATACAATTGAACATGCAGGCACAGAGAGGCTAAGTACCACACACAGCTAGGACATGGTGGGGATGAGATGTGAATCTCTGAATGTCCAACTTTGGAGGGAAGATGACCCTCACTGCGGTGTAATACTGCTTCAAAGACCATGCAGTCCGTCTTAAAATTTTCATTTAAAAGCTAATTGTTTAACTGTTAGATCATATTTTAAAAAATCCAGGACATATGCTGTGAATTCTTTTGCTGCCGTTTTTCTGCATTTATATAAATATGAAACATTTTAATATTTTTTCAGATAACATTATTTCTTGGTTTGTGATATTAAAACTATTAAAAATGAAAACTTTGAATTACTTGTCTTTGTTTTTTTTCTTTATCCTAAATTAATTTTCTATGTAATTTGAAGGACATCTAACTCATTCATTCTAGTTCCTTAATATAGTTAGTATCCTTAATCATTTATCTATTAATTTAACTGGTATCTTTCATTCATGTTTACATGCACTTTTGGTTTAGTTTTTAGGAGGCTTTAATTTGTACTATACATTGATTTATCATATCATTCATTTGCTAATATATCTATATATTTATACTCACTTAAATTAAAAAGAAAATCTTTTAATCACATGTGTTCACAGTTTTTTGTAGATGTGAAACTCTTGAAACTAAATCTACTTTGAGAGATCTAATAATACGCATTTGAATCTCGGCAGAAGAAATAGCTTGGTCCCCCAGTCTTCATCAGGGAAGGCTTACAATGGAACGGCTGGCAAGGAAGCAGCTTTATAAATCTATTAGAACAGTGAAGAGACAGCCATGAATAATTTTAAGTGAATCTCTTGATCATCTATCTTATATATTAAAATCAGGGTTATGTGTCTGTGTTTATATAGGTTGCCTAGAGACAAGTCAGCCTTAATCCATTTTTGTTATTTATGGGATAAAGTGCTCTGACTCACCCTTATTTTCATTTGTATAAATCTGCTTTGGCTTCTGCTTTATCAGATACGGTCAAGGAAGAGAACTCGTTCCCATTTTTCCTGAATAAAAGTTGACCTTGAAAAGAAACAACATGTATCTTGTATTAGTTATGATAGCAGTGAGCTTCTGGATTTGGATTACATAAAATTATTAGGAACTGAATGCCTAGTGATGAAATTCTTCATTAACCACTGTGACTCATTTAATACAATTTGCTATGCTTCCTGTTAGTCTATGTGGTCCTTCCCTCCTGTCGGGTCAATATACCTTAGCAATCTGTTGCCTTCTCGGAAACTCCTAAGAGTGACACGTGCGCCTTCTTGAACAAGGGACATGTGCATGTCGTGATCAAGCCTTTAGGTGTTTATGGAAGATCCCACATCAATGATAGCCTTCTGCTTCTGGGTTTCTGGTTTCGTTTGTACTCCTATGACTTGGCTCTCAGAAACTTCTACTTCTCCAAATCTTTTCCATTTTTTCCAGGGAGGAATTCTTCCTCTCCGTCCCTAAAGCTCAGTGTTTGTGGTCTAGTTAGGTACTACCACCTGCTGGACATTTAAATAATATCTCAACTCTCTCACTAAACTTAAAATTCCAAGTAGCAGATACCAAGTCTTGTACGTATTTGCGCCTCCTACAGTATTTTACCGATAGTAGGTGCCCGATCAATGTTTGTTGTATTAATGAGTAAATGAAGTTCTACCTTTTTTCTTTCTTTCAACAAACACCAGTCTGTTCAATACCAGACACTGTGCTGGACATTGGGGAGTGATATGAAAGACACAATCGTAGCTTGGATGAACACATTCTTTTTTGTTTTTTGTATTTTTCCTTTTTTTTTTTGTTTTGGCCACTCCACATGCTGGATCTTATTTTCCTGACTAGGGATGGAACTTGTGCCCCCTGCAATGGAAGCGCAGAGCCCTAACGACTCCCCGGCAGGGAATTCCAGTTTGAACACATTCTAATGGAGGATTCAGGCAGGGAATTCCAGTTTGAACACATTCTAATGGAGGATTCAGGCACGTAAAAACCTAGTTACCACGGGGGAACTGTGGAGCCACTACCTTTAGCTAAGCTAGAGATAAACAAAGTGCTTCACGGGAGCACGGAGGATGAGCAACTAAACCAATTGGGGATAAAGGTGGAAGAGCCTCAGAGAGTTTTCTGGAGGGGGTGACACCTGATGTGACTTTTGAGTTATAAGTAGGAAGTGCCTAGATGTAGAAGGGGAGACAGGCAACCACAGGCACTGAGGCGAGGGTAGACACAGTGCACCCAAAGGACTGTAAGTGAACAGAATAAGGGGAAGCATGCAGCTTTGGCTGGAGCGGAGAGTATGTAGCCGGGGATACAGAGATGGGGTCATGTAGCACAGCCTGGAGAAAGGCAAACACATTCCAGGCTGGAGAGAGGGGGAACACATAGCTCAGGATAGAAAGAAGATATTAGGTGAGGTGGGCAGGATAAGGGACAGGCAGCCCAGGCTGGAGGCAGAAGCAGGGAAGAGACCATGGAAGGCTTCCTATGTCGTGACAAGACTTTTGCATTTATCTTAAAGCTAATTAGAATTAGCAAAGCATTTAAGACAAATTTTATTTTATTTATTTATTGTTAAAAATTTGTATTGGAGTATAGTTGATTTATAATGTTGTGTTTGTTAGTTTTTGCTGTATAGCAAAGTGAATCCGTTATACATATACATAGATCCATTCATTTTACTTTATTTTATTTTATTAATTTTTTTTTGGCTGCACTGGGCTGCACGTGGGCTCCTAGTTCCCCCACCAGGGATTGAACCCACACTCCCTGCAGTGGAAGTGCGAGCCTTAACTGCTGAACCACCAGGGAAGTCCCTATCCACTCTTTTTTAGATTCTTTTCCCATATAAGTCATTACAGAGTACTGAGTAGACTTCCCTGTGCTATACAATAGGTCCTTATTAGTTATCTATTTTACATATAATAGTGTATATATGTAAGACGAACTTTAGAAAAATCACATTGGCAAAAGAGGGCAGAATATTTTGGATGGTGAAAGGGGACTGGAAGCAGGGAAATATGTTTGCAAGCTATTGCAATCATCCAGATGAGATTGGAGGAAGGTGTCAATTAAGAAGGGTGGGTGAGGAGAGGCAGGGATTATGATAACGAGGACAGGATTTGGAGGAACAGGTGAATTGTGGCGTCATCCTCTGTATTCATCTCCGATGGTTGATGTCACAAACTGCCACAAATTTGGTGGCCGAAAAGAACACAAATTTATTATCTTACAGTTCCGGAGGTCAAAAGTCTAAAATCAGTCTCAGTGGATTAAAATCAACGGGTTTATGGGACAGTGTTTCTTCTGGAAGCTCTAGGGAGAATCCATTTCCTTGCCGTTTCCAGCTTCTAGAGGATGCTACGTTCCTGAGTTCACGGCCCCTTCCTCTTTTTTTCAGAGCCAGCATTGGCACATCTTTCTCCTCTCTGATCTCTGTTCCACCTCACAATTTCTTCCCCTCACACTCTGACCCTCCTGCTGTACATGCTGAATGTGGAGCGTCTGTGAGGCAACCACGTGAAGAACCTTCCAGGTGTTTGAACGTCCTTGTCTAGGAAGGAAAGCCCCACTCTCTATAGGACAAGTAGTCCAAGCTACGTCTCAGTTTCTTTATTTGTAAAACAGCAATAATAATGGTACCTATTTCATAACGTGGTTTCGAGGATTAAGTGAAATAGCGTATGTGAAATGCTTAGTGCCTTTGGCAGCGCTCAGTCAGTGATGGTTATTCCTACTACTATGATGGTGATGACTAACCTCACCTCCGTAGTGCTTGGCACAGTGCTGGGCATGGGGTAGGGGTTCCCCATGTACTAGGAAAGGTTAAAGACAAGTGTGTCACATAACCCTTCCAGTAGGAGTTTAAAGACTTGTCAGAGAGACAAGAATTTTCCCTGGGTAGAAGAGAAGTAAATTGATGTGCTTTAGCTCACGAGCTTTGGCAGTAAAAAGGGCTAAGATGATTATAAACCGATTCAGTCAGAATGCTGTTGGGTGCTTGATCTCAGGCATATAGTTCAATGTCAAGATAACAGAAACATTTATTTTCTCAAATGACCGAGTATGTGGATGTATTTAACAGGACACCCTTCCCTTTCCCCCCTAACTTTCTTGCATACAGATATAGCAGACAGAGAAAGTTTCCTGTTTGAGGGTAACACATATAAGGGATCATACAGGGCAGATTACTTCCATTTTTAAATTTTTATTTATTAATTAATTTTATTAAGAATTTTTTAATACTCAATCTATTTTTTTATTGATGTATAGTTGATGTACAATATAATATAAGTTACAGGTGTACAATATAGTGATATACTTTTTTTTTTTTGTCAATCCCAAACTCCCTAACTATCCCTCCCCCACACCCTTCCCCCCTGTAACCGTAAGTTTGTTCTCTGAGTCTGTTTCTGTTTTGTAAATAAGTTCATTTTTATCATTTTTTTTAGATTCTGCATATAAGTGATATCATACGATATTTCTCTTTCTCTCTCTGACTTACTTCACTCGGTATGACAATCTCTAGGTCCTTCCATGTTGCTGCAAATGGCATTATTTCATTCTTATTAATGGCTAATATTTCATTGTATTTATGTACCACAATTTCTTTATCCATTCCTCTGTCGATGGACATTTAGGTTGCTTCCATGTCTTGGCTATTGTAAACAGTACTGCAATGAGTATTGGGGTGCATATATCCTTTCGGACCAGGTTTTTCTCTGGATATATGCCTAGGAGTGGGATTGCAGGATCGTATGATAGCTCTAGATTACTTCCATTTTGTTTTCTTTTTGATCTCCATTCCTTCTCTTGTTACCAGTTTGAGGAGCTACATGTTGACAAATCAAATGAACAGAACATGTAACTTTGTGTATAAACATTCAACCTTACTAGAGACCAAATCTTTTGTCTCATGGCCACCAATGATATATCTGGCAAAGCACAAATCAGAAGTTCCATCCACTTCAGTTCAGGAGTGGAAGCCTCTTTATGGGATGATGTAATACAGCCTGATAGTTACGTACCAAACCTAGAAAGTCTGGATCCCCGAGTTCAAATCTGACCTTCAGTACTTCCCAGCACTGTGAATTCAGACAGAGCCACCAATTCCTTCCATTCATCAGTGTCTTCATCTGTAATACTGTGGTGACAATATTAGTACCCTCTCATGGAGTTGACTTCCAGCTGTGCTCAATAAATGTTAGTTACTATTAAACTAACCCTTTTCCTATACTTAGGCTTTAACGACTTAGCAAGTATTTATTGAGCTCCTATTGTATGCTCGGCACACTTCTGTAAATATCCTACTTCATATTCACATCAACCAAGTGAGATGATACTACACTTTTCTTTCTACTTTCTTTCTTCCTTCCTTATTTTTTTTTTTTAACAGGAGACTAAGACACACTGAACTGGAATACCTGACTGAGGTATTTGAGGTATTTCTTTTTTGCAGTGAAAAGGGCATCATCCCATGTCTAGAACCCTTTTCAAATACAATACAGGTTTTTGATAAAATCAATATATATTTTAAAAATCACCCTAAATCCTAATTTCTTTGTCAGCATAACACTTGGATTCTTATCTGCTCTGAGTGTTTAGGCTTATGCCCTTCAAATCTTTTACTTATAGGCAGATACTATCAATAGGTGGGAATCAGAGAAATCTTTATAATCTATGGTTTTTATTTTTATATAAAATTATACAGTGTGTTCAGATAATTCTATATTAGAATGAGCCAAAAATGACACTAAATAATACACTTCATTTTAATCTTTGACAATCTGGAGACAAAATATATTTCTTAGCTTTCCTAATGTTAAAATCAAACATTTTTATTACTTTATTTTTATTGCTTATTTTCTTTTTCTTTTTATTTTTTACATCTTTACTGCAGTATAATTGCTTTAAAATGGTGTGCTAGTTTCTGCTTTATAACAAAGTGAATCAGTTATACATATACATATGTTCCCATATCTCTTCCCTCTTGCGTCTCCCTCCCTCCCACCCTCCCTATCCCACCCCTCCAGGCGGTCACAAAGCACCGAGCTGATCTCCCTGTGCTATGCGGCTGCTTCCCACTAGTTATCTATTTTACATTTGGTAGTGTATAAATGTCCATGCCACTCTCTCACTTTGTCACAGCTTACCCTTCCCCCTCCCCGTATCCTCAAGTCCATTCTCTAGTAGGTCTGTGTCTTTATTCCTGTCTTACCCCTAGGTTCTTCATGACATTTTTTTCCCCCCTAAATTCCATATATATGCGTTAGGATACGGTATTTGTCTTTCTCTTTCTGATTTACTTTACTCTGTATGACAGACTCTAGGTCTATCCACCTCATTACAAATAGTTCAATTTCGTTTCTTTTTATGGCTGAGTAATATTCCATTGTATATATGTGCCACATCTTCTTTATCCATTCATCCGATGATGGACACTTAGGTTGTTTCCATCTCTGGGCTATTGTAAATAGAGCTGCAATGAACATTTTGGCACATGACTCTTTTCGAATTATGGTTTTCTCAGGGTATATGCCCTGTAGTGGGATTGCTGGGTCATATGGTAGTTCTATTTGTAGTTTTTTAAGGAAACTCCATACTGTTCTCCACAGTGGCTGTATCAATTTACATTCCCACCAACAGTGCAAGAGGGTTCCCTTTTCTCCACACCCTCTCCAGAATTTACTGTTTCTAGATTTTTTGATCATGGCCATTCTGACTGGTGTGAGATGATATCTCATTTTAGTTTTGATTTGCATTTCTCTAATGATTAATGAAGCTGAGCATTCTTTCAGGTGTTTGTTGGTAGTCTGTATATCTTCTTTGGAGAAATGTCTATTTAGGTCTTCTACCCATTTTTGGATTGGGTTGTTTGTTTTTTTGTTATTGAGCTGCATGAGCTGCTTATAAATTTTGGAGATTAATCCTTTGTCAGTTGCTTCATTTGCAAATATTTTCTCCCATTCTGAGGGTTGTCTTTAGATCTTGTTTATGGTTTCCTTTGCTGTGCAAAAGCTTGGAAGTTTCATTAGGTCCCATTTGTTTCTTTTTGTTTTTATTTCCATTTCTCTGGGAGGTGGGTCAAAAAGGATCTTGCTGTGATTTATGTCATAGAGTGTTCTGCCTATGTTTTCCTCTAAGAGTTTGATAGTTTCTGGCCTTACATTTAGGCCTTTAATCCATTTTGAGCTTATTTTTGTGTGTGGTGTTAGGGAGTGATCTAATCTCATAATTTTACATGTACCAGTCCAGTTTTCCCAGCACCACTTATTGAAAAGGCTGTCCTTTCTCTACTGTATATTCCTGCCTCCTTTATCAAAGATAAGGTGACCATATGTGCATGGGTTTATCTATGGGATTTCTATCCCGTTCCATTGATCTAGCTTTCTGTTTTTGTGCCAGTACCATACTGTCTTGATTACTGTAGCTTTGTAGTATAGTCTGAAGTCAGGGAGCCAGGTTCCTCCAGCTCCGTTTTTAATTCTCAAGATTACTTTGACTATTCGGGGTCTTTTGTGTTTCCATACAAATTGTGAAATGTTTTGTTCTAGTTCTGTGAAAAATACCAGTGGTAGTTTGATAGGGATTGCATTGAATCTGTAGATTGCTTTGGGTAGTAGAGTCATTTTCACAATGTTGATTCTTCCAATCCAAGAACATGGTATATCTCTCCATCTATTTGTATCATCTTTAATTTCTTTCATCAGTGTCTTATAATTTTCTGCATACAGGTCTTTTGTCTCCTTAGGTAGGTTTATTCCTAGATATTTTATTCTTTTTGTTGCAATGGTAAATGGGAATGTTTTTTTCATTTCACTTTCAGATTTTTCATCATTAGTGTATAGGAATGTCAGAGATTTCTGTGCATTAATTTTGTATCCTGCTACTTTACCAAATTCATTGATTAACTCTAGTAGTTTTCTGGTAGCATCTTTAGGATTCTCTATGTATAGTATCATGTCATCTGCAAACAGTGACAGCTTTACTTCTTCTTTTCCGATTTGGATTCCTTTTATTTCCTTTTCTTCTCTGATTGCTGTGGCTAAAACTTCCAAAACCATGTTGAATAAGAGTGGTGAGAGCGGGCAACCTTGTCTTGTTCCTGATGTTAGTGGAAAAGCTTTCAGTTTTTCACCATTGAGGACGATGTTGGCTGTGGGTTTGTCATATATGGCCTTTATTATGTTGAAGAAAGTTCCCTCTATGCCTACTTTCTGCAGAGTTTTTATCATAAATGGGTGTTGAATTTTGTCGAAAGCTTTCTCTGCATCTATTGAGATGATCATATGATTTTTCTCCTTCAATTTGTTAATATGGTTAATCACATTGATTGTTTTGCATATATTGAAGAATCCTTGCATTCCTGGAATAAACCCCACTTGATCATGGTGTATCATCCTTTTAATGTGCTGTTGGATTCTGTTTGCTAGTATTTTGTTGAGGATTTTTGCATGTATGTTCATCAGTGATATTGGCCTGTAGTTTTCTTTCTTTGTGACATCCTTGTCTGGTTTTGGTATCAAGGTGATGGTGGCCTCGTAGAATGAATTTGGGAGTGTTCCTCCCTCTGCTATATTTTGGAAGAGTTTGAGAAGGATAGGTGTTAGCTCTTTTCTAAATGTTTGATAGAATTCGCCTGTGAAGCCATCTGGTCCTGGGCTTTTGTTTGTTGGAAAATTTTAATCACAGTTTCAATTTCAGTGCTTGTGATTGGTCTGTTCATATTTTCTATTTCTTCCTGATTCAGTCTTGGCAGGTTGTGCATGTATAATAATTTGTCCATTTCTCCCAGGTTGTCCATTTTATTGGCATAGAATTGCTTGTAGTAATCTCTCATGATCTTTTGTATTTCTGCAGTGTCAGTTGTTACTTCTCCTTTTTCATTTCTAATTCTACTGATTTGAGTCTTCTCCCTTTTTTTCTTGATGAGTCTGGCTAATGGTTTATGAATTTTGTTTATCTTCTCAAAGAACCAGCTTTTAGTTTTATTGATCTTTGCTATCATTTCCTTCATTTCTTTTTCATTTATTTCTGATCTGATTTTTATGATTTCTTTCCTTCTGCTAACCTTGGGGTTTTTTTTTTCTTCTTTCTCTAATTGCTTTAGGTGCAAGGTTAGGTTGTTTATTCGAGATGTTTCCTGTTTCTTAAGGTAGGATTGTATTGCTATAAACTTCCCTCTTAGAACTGCTTTTGCTGCATCCCATAGGTTTTGGGTCGTCATGTCTCCATTGTCATTTGTTTCTAGGTATTTTTTTTATTTCCTCTTTGATTTCTTTAGTGATCGCTTCGTTATTGTGTATTGTTTCGCCTCCATGTGTTTGTATTTTTACAGCTCTTTTCCTGTAATTGATATCTCATCTCATAGCGTTGTGGTTGGAAAAGATACTTGAAACAATTTCAATTTTCTTAAATTTACCAAGGCTTGACTTGTGACCCAAGATATGATCTGTCCTGGAGAATGCTCCATGAGCACTTAAGAAAAATGTGTATTCTGTTGTTTTTGGATGGAATGGCCTATAAATATCAATTAAGTCCATCTTGTTTAATGTATTATTTAAAGCTTGTGTTTCCTTATTTATTTTCGTTTTGGATGATCTGTCCATTGGTGAAAGTGGGGTGTTAAGGTCCCCTACTATATGTGTGTTACTGTCGATTTCCCCTTTTATGGCTGTTAGTATTTGCCTTATGTATTGAGCTGCTCCTATGTTGGGTGCATAAATATTTACAATATTTATATTTTCTTCTTGGATCGATCCCTTGATCATTATGTAGTGTCCTTCTTTGTCTCTTCTAATAGTCTTTATTTTTAAGTCTATTTTGTCTGATATGAGAATTGCTACTCCAGCTTTCTTTTGGTTTGCATTTCATGAAATATCTTTTTCCATCCCCTTACTTTCAGTCTGTATGTGTCTCTAGGTCTGAAGTGGGTCTCTTGTAGAAAGCAAATATATGGGTCTTGTTTTTGTACCCATTCAGCCAATCTGTGTCTTTTGGTGGGAGCATTTAGTCCATTTACATTTAAGGTAATTATTAATATGTATCTTCCTATTCCCATTTTCTTAATTGTTTTGGGTTTGTTGTTGTAGGTCTTTTCCTTCTCTTGTGTTTCCTGCCTAGAGAAGTCCCTTTAGCATTTGTTGTAAAGCTGGTTTGGTGGTGCTGAACTCTCTCAGCTTTTGCTTGTCTGTAAAGGTTTTAATTTCTCCATCAAATCTGAATGAGATCCTTGCTGGGTAGAGTAATCTTGGTTGCAGGTTTTTCTCCTTCATCACTTTAAATATGTCCTGCCAGTCCCTTCTGGCTTGCAGAGTTTCTGCTGAGAGATCAGCTGTTAACCTTATGGGGATTCCCTTGTGTGTTATTTGTTGTTTTTCCCCTTGCTGCTTTTAATATGTTTTCTTTGTATTTAATTTTTGACAGTTTGATTAATATGTGTCTTGGCGTATTTCTCCTTGGATTTATCCTGTATGGGACTTTCTGCGCTTCCTGGATTTGGTTAACTATTTCCTTTCCCATATTAGGGAAATTTTCAACTATAATCTCTTCAAATATTTTCTCAGTCCCTTTCTTTTTCTCTTCTTCTTCTGGAACCCCTATAATTCGAATGTTGGTGCATTTAATGTCCCAGAGGTCTCTGAGACTGTCCTCAGTTCTTTTCATTCTTTTTTCTTTATTCTGCTCTACAGTAGTTATTTCCACTCTTTTATCTTCCAGGTCACTTATCTGTTCTTCTGCCTCAGTTATTCTGCTATTGATCCCATCTAGAGTATTTTTAATGTCATTTATGGTGTTGTTCATTTATTGTTTGTTTCACCTTTAGTTATTCTAGTTCCTTGTTAAATGTTTCTTGCATTTTGTCCATTCTATTTCCAAGATTTTGGATCATCTTTAGTATCATTATTCTGAATTCTTTTTCAGGTAGACTGCCTATTTCCTCTTCATTCATTAGGTCTGGTGCGCTTTTATCTTGCTCCTTCATCTGCTGTGTGTTTTTCTGTCTTCTCATTTTGCTTATCTTACTGTGTTTTGGGTCTCTTTTTTGCAGGCTGCAGGTTTGTAGTTCCCGTTGTTTTTGGTGTCTGTC
This sequence comes from Delphinapterus leucas, assembly GCF_059928025.1. Classification (NCBI taxonomy): domain Eukaryota; kingdom Metazoa; phylum Chordata; class Mammalia; order Artiodactyla; family Monodontidae; genus Delphinapterus; species Delphinapterus leucas. The sequence continues at coordinate 21,008,999 of NC_143134.1, forward strand.
CCCAGTGGCTAGGTTTGGTTCAGTGGGTTGTGTAGGCTTCCTGGTGGAGGGGACTAGTGCCTGTGTTCTGGTGGATGAGGCTGGAGCTTGTCTTTCTGGTGGGCAGGTCCACGTCTGGTGGTGTGTTTTGGGGTGTCTGTGGACTTATTATGATTTTAGGCAGCCTCTCTGCTAATGTGTGGGGTTGTGTTCCTGTCTTACTAGTTGTTTGGCATAGGATGTCCAGCACTGTAGCTTGCTGGTCGTTGAGTGAAGCTGGTTGCTGGTGTTGAGATGGAGATCTCTGGGAGATTTTCGCCGTTTGATATTACGTGGAGCTGGGAGGTTTCTTGTGGACCAGTGTCCTGAAGTTGGCTCTCCCACCTCAGAGGCACAGCACTGACTCCTGGCTGCAGCACCAAGAGCCTTTAATCCACACGGCTCAGAATAAAAGGGAGAAAAAGTAGAAAGAAAGAATTAGTAGAAGAGGAAAGAAAGAAAGAAATAAAGAAAGAAGGGAGGGAGGGAGGAAGGAAAGAAGGAAAGAAAGAAAGAGATAAAAAGAATATAAAGTAAAATAAAATAAATTTATCAAAATAAAAAATAATTATTAAGAAAAAAATTTAAAAAAAAAAAAAAAAGGAAGGCTAGAACCCTAGGACAAATGGTGGAAGCAAAGCTATACGGACAAAATCTCACAACAGAGGCATACACATACACACTCACAAAAACAGGAAAAAATAATAAATCTTGCTCTGAAAGTCCACCTCCTCAATTTGGGATGATCCGTTGTCTATTCATGTATTCCACAGATGCAGGGTGCAGCAAGTTGATTGTGGAGCTTTAATCCGCTGCTCCTGAGGCTGCTGGGAGAGATTTCCCTTTCTCTTTGTTCTCACAGCTTCCGGGACTCAGCTTTGGATTTGGCCCCGCCTCTGCGTGTAGGTCGCCGAAGGGCGTCTGTTCTTCGCTCAGACAGGACGGGGTTAAAGGAGCCGCTGATTCGGCGGCTCTGGCTCACTCAGGCGGGTGGGGGGGGGCGCAGGGCACGGAGGGCGGGGCGGGCCTGCGGCGGCAGAGGCCAGCGTGACGTTGCACCAGCCTGAGGCGCGCCGCGCGTTCTTCCGGGGGCGTTGTCCGTGGATCCTGGGACCCTGGCAGTGGAAGGCTGCACAGGCTCCCCGGAAGGGGGTTGTGGATAGTGACCTGTGCTCGCATACAGGCTTCTGGGTGGCGGCAGCAACAGCCTTAGGGTCTTATGCCCGTCTCTGGGGTCCGCGCTTTTAGCCGCGGCTCGCGCCCGTCTCTGGACCTCCTTTAAGCAGCGTTCTTAATCCCCTCTCCTCGCGCATCAGGAAACAAAGAGGGAAGAAAAAGTCTCTTGCCTCTTCGGCAGGTCCAGACTTTTCCCCGGACTTCCTCCCGGCTAGCCGTGGCGCACTAACCCCCTGCAGGCTGTGTTCACGCCGCCAACCCCAGTCCTCTCCCGGCGCTCCGACCGAAGCCCGCGCCTCAACTTCCAGCCCTGCCCCGGCGGGTGAGCAGACAAGCCTCTCGGACTGGTGAGTGCCGGTCGGCCCTGATCCTCTGTGCGGGAATCTCTCCGCTTTGCCCTCCGCACCCCTGTTGCTGTGCTCTCCGCGGCTCCGAAGCTTTCCCCCTGCGCCACCCGCAGTCTCCGCCCGCGAAGGGGCTTCTAGTGTGTAGAAACCTTTCCTCCTTCACAGCTCCTTCCCACTGGTGCGGGTCCCGTCCCTATCCTTTTGTCTCTGTTTATTCTTTTGCCCTACTTAGGTACGTGGGGGGTTTCTTGCGTTTTGGGAGGTCTGAGGTCTTCTGCCAGCGTTCAGTAGGTGTTCTGTAGGAGTTGTTCCACGTGTACATGTATTTCTGGTGTATCTGTGGGGAGTCAGGTGATCTCCGTGTCTTACTCTTCCGCCATCTTCCCGGAAGCCTCGAGAAATCTTTATAAATACATTTGAACAAAAATAATGTGGGAGTGAAAACAGTTATTTATCACAGCATGTTTCATATTAAAATATCTGACAGACAGCTTATTTCCTTGGCAAACTCTAAGACTCCAGAAAAGGATTAGAAAGTCCTTTTTCCCAATGTCATTTGTCTAAAATACTAATTGTCAGAACACCCAGAAACTTCCTAGCTTGCCAAAGCTTTTTTAAAAAAAAAATTTGTAATCAGAAAAAAATACTGTAACATGCAAATCTGAATGCAAATTGCCTCCTATTTAATTACATTACGGGTGTAAATTACCCCCAATGCCAAACATTTCTGCCCTGGATTCCAGAACTCTGTGTTGCAATTACATCTTCCGGTGCTTCTTGAAATTTTGCAGTAGCAACACATGTATAATAGCGATAATTACGAAACCACTTGCAATGTGCTGCTTAATTTAAAATCTAGTTTCCTGATACTATATTTGAAATGTAATATTCAACCCTGTCAAACTTTCATCAACACCTAAATCTAAATGCTTCTTCTGTTCGCAGTCTCAGGCATAAGAAGGGACAAAGATGTCACGTGCGAAGACTGAGGCTCTGGGAATCAGTGACAGGATAGCATTGACATGGCAGATAGACTTAGACTTCCCTTGGCTTTAGGTTGTTCATCTGTCAAATGGGGGATAATATCTGACCTACCTAAAAAGAGACTACTTTTTAAAGGATAAATGAGATCTTGTACTAGTTAGGTGAAAAGTCTGAGTGGAGATATCAAGAGACCCAAGAGGAGAGTGACTAAAAGAGCAAAGAAGTTTATTCCTCTTTTCTGTACTGATCCTGGAGGGTAGGTGGACTGCTCTCTGCATAGTCACTTTGTGGGGCGTGGGGGAATGGTTCTAGGTTCCTTGCAACTTGTTTCTTTGCTGCATGATAAGGTACCACTCATCTGCATGGTCAGAATTGGGTTTCAAGGCAAATCCATCTTCTAACTCACAGGAAGAGGACAGAGCGACAGGCTCTTTTCAAGCCCACGCCTGGAAGAGATGCACATCCCTTCTGTTTCTGTGCCACTGGCAGGAACAAAGTCACACAGATCAAGTAGCTGCCAAGGTTGCTGGCAAGTGCAGTCTCTGGCTGGGTATGCACAGGCTCAGCCACCACTGTGTTACTATGGAAGAAGGAGAGACTTTGGTGGATAAATAACACTCTCTACCACAGATATGACTGTTCGTGTGCTCTGACGGTGAAAGTAAACTAGTACTATTTGAACGTCTAAGAGCTAGCTTGGTACCCACTTTGTTTTATTATCTCAGTAGCTCTGCAAGATAGATACCATTATCGCACATAAGAAAATAGAGCTTCATAGATGTTTCACAATTTAGCAGAGTTCAAAGGGCTCGTAGTGGCAGAGCTGGGGTTGGAAATACACCTATCTGATGCCAAAGCAAGGTGCTCTCTACCACATCATGGTTCCAAAAGTGAGATTTTAATGAACTGGTGCTGGGGGTGAGGGTGGAACCAGAGGGCGCCATGCTTAGAATTCTTCTGTGATGGCATTCTGTTCTTCCTGAATGTTTCATCCATGACTCAGCTCCTATCCAAGTTCTATCTGCTGGACCACAGTGCAGTCTCTACCTCCTTGTGAAGACTTTGATTCCTCCCCTCTTCTCTAAGTTCCTCCAGCACTACAGTTGGTATGGCGGGATTTAGTGATTATCCTGGCTCCTGTCGTTTTATATCAAACACGTGGATAAATCTTGTTCCTGCAGGGAAACTTTCAGCTTCTAAAGTCAAAGACTACTTCTTAATGCTACTTTATCTTCCCCCACTTCCAGCTGCTCAGTGTGTAGAACAATAGCAAGTAACAGTATGTGCTTTATAAGTAGACACATTGATTTAAACGAAATCAAAGAAAGCATCAGAGTTATGATTTCCTAAACTCAGAGGAAACAGGGTTTTGACCCTTGTCTTTTCCTTGCCTTTTGATTGGCAACTTGGTTAGGTTTCTTTAGTTTAGGTTTTAGCCCCCTGATCTTCTGGGGAGAATCCTTCTGTGACATTCACTTGGGAGTGTCTTCCTCAGGTCCAGAGTGTAGGTCAAGCAAAGTCAAAACCAACAACCAGGAATCATGGTCATCTCAGGTGTCTGGATTGCACTAATGACAACTGGCGGCAATGGAACTCCTGGCTTCTCTCCACACTTCCGCTTATCTCCCGTATTTATGAAGACAGTATACAGCTACAACTGTATAAAGTAAATTTTAATTGGGAATAGTGACAGGGATGATTATGTGTTCCAGCATTTTATATCCAGAGTCAATAGCCAATTGATGTTTGGTGATCAGATGGTAAACTTGGGGAAAAGTGAGGGGAGAAAAAATGAGAGAATTTTTTCCCATTGATCTCTTCTAATCAATATGTAGAAACTGTTGATTTTGACCTTTGGGATCCCAAAGGAAAATCCTTACCTTGAGGTGATGTCTGTACCACATGCAGGGCACTACAGGTGCTCATTAATGTCATCAATTGCCCTTTTGATTTTTGCTTGCTGCTGAACTTGTTAGTCATGCATTATATCTACTTTAAGTGAATTTGCATAGCAGGGGAGAAAAGGGAAGAAAGGCCCTTTGGTGATGATGCTTGTTGGAGATAGCTGTCTGGAGTTGGAACCTCTATTTTCAAAGGAGGTCTAAGGGGAGAGGTCTTCCAGATTAGCGAGCTTTTTTTTTTTTCCCCCCAAGGAATCTGCTCCATTCTTGGATGGCAAGAACAATTGCAATGGGTCCGAATATGCACTGCCTCTGAAATCAAAGTGCGGCATTCAATATCTTGGCTTGAATTCCTTCTTGGCTTCTAACTCAGCTATTTTAGAAAAGTGTGCGTGGGTTCTTGTTAGACAGGTAGTAAAAATAGCAACTGTGTCACATGTCATTTTTCAAGTAAGCATTTATGTCACATTTTATATTTCCAAAGTGATTTGGAAGCACTCAAATTCCTTGTCAGCAACAATGCTTTTATGAGCCGTATTTGTGGAAGTATTTTAACTCTACTTTGGGAGAGTGAGACAGGGAATTTTTAAACAGTATTTTAAAGTGTTAGTGAATAAGGAATTGGAATCCATTCCTAGACGCTTCATTTTTTTTTAATTAAAAAAAATTTTTTTAAAGACCCTACTTTTTGTTAGCCCCTGATTTGTAGTGGTCCATCTCACTGATGGAACTAAATGGTAAAGTCTGAACTTGAAAAGTTCTTTGAGAGATTAATTGAATCTAGGCATAAGTGCGACAAAATGATTTTAAGTAGATGGAAATTAGCTTGCTCTAAAAAGCCCTACCAAGGGGAGAATCCACATTGAGTTAAAATGAAGTATTTCCTTAAGTGGATGAATAAAAAGCTACTAAAAATGCAGGAGTATCTCTTGGGGTGATGCTACATACCTCATTAAAAATCACAATGTAGAAAAGTCATGCCCAGAAATACTGATACCTTTCTTTCCAGAATCTAACGAAAGGTCCAGAAATATTATGAGTTGTTTGTTATTTATCCCACTATTTCCCACACAGCTTATAATAATAATTCTCCTATAAGATAAATATTTTCTTTAGTGGACTGTTCTTCCGGTTCCACTTTGGTAATTGTTTACCATAATCTGGGATAACCTGTAGTTCTCACAATTAAAAATTTCCTCAATTCTTCCAGTGCCCTAGACTCTTTCTTTGCCTGGTACTGATTAGGTCCTAAAATAAAGAAGAATCACATCACCAATCTTTGATTATTGGTAAGTTGAGCCACATTACTGCTTATACAATTTCTTAGATGATTTTATCAATTTCATTTTCATAAACTGCCTCACAGAGATGTCTTCACCCATCCATCCATTCATTCATTCATTCAACTAGCTCGTTATCATTCTTAGGGTTCTACAATGATTAAAATGCTGGGCTAAGAGCTGTGAGCTTTCTCCATAGGCCTCAGAGTGTCAAACTGACTAGGTACAGAGCCTGCTACAGTTCAAAGCAACTGTTATCCCATTTCCACTTACAATGTGCCAGACTCTGTGGTCTTTCTTGGAAAATCAGAAACAAACAAGACCAGGCTTGTGTCTGAAGAAACCACAGTGGAGACAGACATTAAAATAATGGCAGGTGGAAGATTCTGCAGCTGGGAGCAATCATACAGGAAGGTCAATTCTATTATGTACATTTATGTACATTAGTTTTAATCCCCCAAATGACACTGTAAGCTCAGCATTGTTCTCATTTTACTTTTTTAATTTTAAAATTTTTGTTGGCGTATATTTGCTTTACAGTGTTGTGTTAGTTTCTACTGTACAGCAAAGTGAGTCAGCTATATGTATACATATATCCCCTCTTTTTTGGATTTCCTTCCCATTTAGGTCACCACAGAGCACTGAGTAGAGCTCCCTGTGCTATACAGTAGGTTTTCATCAGTTATCTATTTTATACATTGTATCAATAGTGTATATATGTCAGTCCCAATCTCCCAATTCATCCCACCTCCCTACCCCGTTCTCATTTTATAGATTAAAAAAAATGAGGTTCCAAAAAGTGTGTTCCAGCTAGTAAACCAAAGAGCTGGAATTGAAAAACATGTTCTTTCCAGAAAACATGGTTTTTCATAGTGATCCCTCAGGTCACACCAATCTGGGTAGTGCCATAGAATTAGTACGGCAGAAATAAAATAAAGGTGGTATTTTCCAGGTGCGTTCTTATGTGGCTGGAGCCGCAGCCTCTTTCTAAGTCCTTCTCTCTGAATCAAATGATGTTATCAAATGTGGGAATACGTGTTTGGGGGAGTGGATGTGAGGGTGGGCTGGGAAGAAGTGTGTGGGGATTTTACCTGGTTTGTGAACTGCTACCTTCAGTTGTTCATATATTGGAGAATGTCCTTTCCTCTTCTGATGAGGTCATTTTTTTTTTCATTGAAATGTCAAATTTTACTAAGGCAAACCAATTTTGTTAGTTGAGATGAGTTACTTTGTGGAGAGGTGGCAAATTTTTATCGTTTGGAGTGTAGGTTTTTAAAAAATTAATTAAAATTTTTAATCTTTATTGGAGTATAATTGTTTACAATGTTGTGTTAGTTTCTGCTGTACAACAAAGTGAATCAGCTATATGTACACATATATCCCCATATCCTCTCCCTCTTGAGCCTCCCTCCCACCCTCCCTATCCCACCCCTCTAGGTGGTCACAAAGCACCGAGCTGATCTCCCTGTGCTATGCGGCTGCTTCCCACTACCTATCTGTTTTACGTTTGGTAGAGTATATATGTCAATGCTGTTCTCTCACTTCATCCCAGCTTTCCCTTCCCCCACTGTGTCCTCAAGTCTGTTCTCTATGTCTGCGTCTTTATTCCTGCCCTGACGCTAGGTTTATCAATACTGTTTTTTTAGATTCCATATATGTGCGTTAGCATCTGGTATTTGTTTTTCGATGAGGTCATTTTGCCTTTTCACTTCTACAGTCTCTGTGCTGAGGTAGGTGGGTAGAAATACCCTATGCCTAAAAAAGAGAGTGGATATATGTATACGTATAACCGATTCACTTTGCTGTACTGCAGAAACTAACACAACATTGTAAATCAACTGTACTCCACTAAAAATTAAGTAAAAAAAAATAAAAGGGTGATGTAATCTGGCCAGACCCTCACGTTGCTTTGTACCCTTAGTTTTGTTCTGAAAATCTGGTGGTGCAGTCTTTTATCTGCTGCTTCTCTTGTTCCAGGTTTATGCTGTTTGCCTAAAAGTCACCAGGCTGGGAGATCATCTGAAAATAATAATAAGCTGAACAGTCAGTTGATTTGAGTAAACCCGGAAAACTACAAGCCTTGTGCAGCTTGACTTCTCCCTTTCTCAATCTAGGGATTAGGAGTTGAGGGAGGAGAATGAGTAAATCAGAGTAAGGACAAATATATACCTATGCTTTGATATACCTGGGTTTATAGAGGACACAGCTTGGCTTCCATTCTGGAACCCACTTCATTAGTTCAAAACCTACTTTTATTGGCTTGAGACTGTGAACTAAAGAGAGTGAGTTGTAACAGAGTTTTTACATCTTTATAAATACACGGATGGACCCTCAGTACTTGATCTTGACCTTCAGCTGCTTAAGATCCCTCTAGGATGATCTTCTGGCCAGTGACTCTAAAATAACTGAAACCAAAAGTGCTCCTTTATTTGCTCATGTCACCATCATTTCCTCAATCACCCTTGCTTAAAATCTGAGTGTCATATTTGATGCTTCACTTCCTATTTTTTCTAATACAAAATCTGTCCTAGAGGCAAGATTTCTTCCTGGACCTCACTAAAGACATGTCTGTCAGTTAATATACATTTCCTCAGCATCAAGGCAGATTTGGGACGAGCACACTGTGTACAAGGCAGTCCACCCTACAGTATCTGTGGAGGACGGAGAACCGTGTGCCAAATTCTAGTCTCCTCATGCAAAAGACAGCCTGAGTAATCAACTTACTGACATTCTTTTATGTTTGCAGAGTTTGTTGTTTATTAGAAAAAAAAACACAAACTCTTCTTGATCTTAGCATGGCTTCTTCCATCTACGTATTTGATTGCCATAGAATCCTAGCCGCTGGACATAAAAAATGTTGGAAAAGAAAGCTGTGGTTAACTTCATCTTGCTTATTCCCCCAATCGTAGGTTCTTGGCACTAGAAAAAAGTAGATTCAAGGTAATCTGATCTCAGTTTATACACGAGAAGATGGAAAATTTGAATGGTGTGTTCAGGGTTACTCACCTAGAAAACAGTTACTTTAAACATCCGAATAACTGTTTTCTAGTTCCAGAGGTGGAACCTTATTTTACACACCACTTTGTTGTCTCTTAAGTTGCCATGTGAGGCGCACAAAGTGTAGTATGTGACTGAAGAGTGTCTGCATGTATGCGGTGGGTAAAAGGCAGAAAGCAGGTGCTAAGTGTTTGGAATTCACATTCATCTATATGTCCATTCATCTATAGCCCATGTAAATATAGCCTCTAATACCAGTCTGCTCATTTGTAAAAAAGGGGAGGAGCCAGGTATTCTCAGTTTGCTTTTTGCGATAAATACCAGCTACTCTATTGATCGCAATAAATACCATCAAATATTTATTGGATCAGCTCCGTGCCAGGTACCATGGTAAGAACTGGAGAGGCAGCCTTGAGTAAAATCGAGTGCCAGTCCTAGTTCAAAGATTATTCCACATTCTCCTGAGTCAGACTTATTAAGAAAAGACAAATCTGAATTTGTTAAGAGCCTGATTTATTGAACAGAGCAATGAAAATTGAGAGCTGGAAGCAGTCTTCTTATATATTATTTAGACCAACCCTGTAAATTCAGAGATAAGGAAATGTGGCAGAGCAGAATTCTGGCCTTCCAAAAGGTCCTTTGCTTCTTAGTATTTGAGCCCAAACTAGAATCCAGATTTCTTGGCTTCTTGTCACTACTCTTCCACCACATTCTGCTTAAATTCAGCTGAGAAAAGTAGCTGAATAGTTGTTCTCAGAAACTGAGAATCACATGGGAAAGTAAAAAACAAACAAACAAAAACAACAACAGCAACAAAAACCTGTGCCTGGGCCCTGAGGCAGAGTTGGGTGTGGGCATGGACACAGTTTTTATTTTATTTAAATAAAATCACCAGGAAATTCTAACGCGTAGCTTATCTGAAGCACAATTGTACTAGGAGTTGTAAAGGATATAAAGATGGATAAGACATCTCTTGACCTCTACTGGCTCCATTCTTATGGGAGGAGGGAGATCCCCTTGACCTAGACTGCCTACACCGTGAATCTAAATAAAATGTCTTAATGTGAAATAGGACCACTCGTATTTTAATCTTCCAGTTGATTCAGTAGGGTTGAAACTTTTTATTTTATTGCTGATTATTTCTTAAATTTGAGTTAGAGCTTACCTATATGCCTGTATTCTGTCTCAGTTTTAACAGCAGACTCAGATTTCGAAGAGAGAGTTTTTCTGTTTTCCACATGGATTTACTTTCTCTGATTTAATCATAACATTGGAACGTTGGATGGCTCTGGCTGAATATATTCTTACAAACAAACAAACACACGAAAACCACCATCTCCAAACTATGAGGAGATCAAACCCTAAACATAATCAACAACAAAAACCTTATCTGCTTGTCCCACTCCAATTTAGATAATTCTTTAACTATCCATTGGCTCTTTCTTCCTTGTAGATAGGGCATGAGTTGGGGTTTTGGGATTGAGATGAGGGCTTACTTGCCTCATTGTAGGACTGTGTCCCACGCATGAAGGAGTGAGCTCCCTTTCCTTGTCATCAACATCTTGGCTCGTTCCATTCACACTGAGCTTTCTCTTTTTTTTTTTTTTTTTTTTTTTTTTTTGGTACACGGGCCTCTCACTGTTGTGGCCTCTCCCGTTGCGGAGCACAGGCTCCGGACGCGCAGGCTCAGCGGCCAGGCTCACGGGCCCAGCCGCTCCGCGGCATGTGGGATCTTCCCGGACCGGGGCACGAACCCGTGTTCCCTGCATCGGCAGGCGGACTCTCAACCACTGTGCCACCAGGGAAGCCCCTGAGCTTTCTCTTTACCACCCGGTTTCAGACTCATAACCAGCTGCCTTCTGTCTTTTCAGTACACCTCCATAGTTTACATAATTTTACTGATCTGCCACTAAGCAAAACCAGGGCCAAAAATCTTACTTACAAACCGTCACAATTTAGGAAAAAAACTGTATAAAATATGTAAGCATTTGCTGTGCTGGTTTCATTAGTTTCTAGGTTAACTGCACATCTTAAAATTAAGTCTAGTTGACTTATTTAAGATAAAGCCAGCTTGTGCGGTTCAGTGGTAAGTCTGTGCTATTCAGAGTTTCTTAACAACTCTGCATGTGGTTTGCTATTCCTGAATGGCATGGTTTGTGAAGTCAAGAGCAGAACCTTACTCAGAAACAGTTCTCTGACTGGCTCGGTGGTGATGCCTGAAATTGCACCAGGAAAGATTATTTTTTAAGATTTTTTTTTTTTTTGCGGTACGCGGGCCTCTCACTGTTGTGGCCTCTCCCGTTGCGGAGCACAGGCTCCGGACGCGCAGGCTCAACGGCCATGGCTCACGGGCCCAGCCGCTCCGCGGCATGTGGGATCTTCCCGGATCGGGGCACGAACCCGTGTCCCCTGCATTGGCAGGTGGACTCTCAACCACTGCGCCACCAGGAAAGCCTCAGGAAAGATTATTTACTTTGGGTCTTCAAAAGCCTGCTACTGGAATAGAGGACTTCAGTTAGCTTTAGCGTCTTATTAATAGAAAATATTATTAAAGGAAAATAATGGGAGTTTGTGATGATGTAAAATAACTGAATGAAACGGCGGTGGGAGATACGCTGATTTTTTGGAGATATAATGTCAGTGAGTGTTTTAACAGAGTTGGGAATGCATTGGCTGGGGAAGAAAGAGGTGACAAAAGACTTTGGAAACCGGGCAACAGGCTTGAAACGCTAAAAATTAGGAATCTTCTTACAGACGCCACGATAAATATTGAGTCAATTTCAAGGTTGAACTAATTTAAAATATTACTTTAAAAGTTATTTAAAAATATTTATGTGGTATTTCCCCATAATAATCCTTTCCAAATGTGTAACTATTTATAATTTACAAATAACCCGCCTCATCATTTTATTTGGTCCTTCTACCTTCTCTGCGGTAAAAGTATTGCTGTTTCATAGATGAAGAGACTAAGCCTCAGAGGCCAGAAGTGACTTATTAAGTGATAAACCTAAGCCTACTCTCTCCTAAACTGGGGCCAGTGCTTTCCTCACTAGGCGGCACTCTGGGCTGCTTTGTGCGTAGTCACTGTGTGCTAATCACCTTGTAGTACACATTAGGTTGGAAGGTTCTGTGGACAGGGGCTAGGCCCTGAGGCCCAAGCCTCTTTCTGAGAGGTTCTGATTTAATTTTTCTGAGGTTTGGCTTGGGCATCAACATAATTAAAAAAAAAAATCTCTGGGTGATTTTGATATGCACCCAGGGTGTAGAAGAGCTAGTCCATAGTAATGGCTCTCAGTATGCCGGGGATGGGGGTGGCATGGGGTGCATGCCAGTGTACATGTGTGTGAATGTGTGTGTATTCATGCCCATTAGAATCACCTGCAGGACTTTTAAACCCTCTAAACAAGTCTCTCTTCCCTGTGTGTATCAGAGAGATCTTTGTTAGAATGTGATAGAGGAAGGGGTGGGGAAGGAGGAGAAGAGTGTGTTATAGATATTTGTATTAAAAAATATCTCTAGATGGTTTTGTTAACTGCGTGGCTTCTGCATTATAAAAATACTTCTCAGGTCGTACGAATGTGATGTACCCAATGACTAATGAACAAGCTGACTGAGTTTGTTCACACGCCCTCGCGCTCAAAGCTGGTAGAGTTGTCCATCATAAAAGCTGAGGAAATGAGGCTGCAGAGAGGAAAACTGTCCTTTGTCAGGGGCAGAACTAGCAACAGAGTGAATCCTGCAGGAAGACTCGACCGACTTGACTTCAAGGACAAGCTTTCAGGAACTCAAGGGAGGCCATTGTTCTTGTCAAGTCTTTCCAGTTACCAAAGGATTGGTTCAGTCATTCCCGCAATAATATTTATGACATGTCCAATATCTGCCTGGCACCTAGCTAGACACTGAAGATGAAATGGTGAGCAGAATAGATGGATGGTAACTTGTGGTTCCAGAAAGCTCAAGTCTTATGGATGGAATGTTTCAGAGGGCACCTGAGTGCTTGTGGCCAGCTTCCAGAGCATCTCAGCACCTAAAGCTGTAGCATCAAGGTGGAGCTTGGCTGATTAGGGTCAAAAGAGCTAGTGACTAGGTTAGCAAAACGACGCCAGTCATAGGGGCACCAGCAGCCAGGAATGTGAGACAGTGGGATTGAACTGCACCGCCCAGCTAAGAAAACATTTTCATGGCTGGCTTGGCCAGTTTGCTCTTTTAGCTCAGCGCCAAGGAGACTGATTTAAATATGCAGAGAGTTCCCTCTAATGGGCAGATGGCATTATTGCATGCCAGAAGCCAGGAGCAGCCCTAGGACCAGGTGGAAAGGGAGAGGTGACATTCAGCTTATCTTTCTCAATATTTCCTGCAGTGTCCATGCATATTTGGTGCTCGATAAATGTTCTGGTAGAAATTTATGGATAAAGATGCTTATTGCAGCATTATTTGGAATTTATTTAAAAATAAAAATGACAAACACATTCAAATGTAGAAGGATAGGTAAGTACATAATATTATCTCCATGGTATGGCCACATAGTCAATAAAATTATACTTTCAGGGATTTTCAAATTCACTGTGAAAGATTTATCATATTATGGTGAATTTAATAAAGGAAGCTGTTTAGAATTTGATCTAATCTGTGCAAAATAGGTATAGAAAAGAATATTGGGAGGAAATACTGAAAAAATGTTAACAGTAGATGTGTAATTTCCTGTAGCTCTATTTTTTATTCTCTATAATGAGAATATATTACTTCTACAGTCAGAAAAATAGCTAACTAAATTCCATGAGATAATCATCCCGCTTCCATTTTTCAAGGCTTTTAGAATCCCCTGTTGCATATAGGATGAAAAATAAATTGCTTTGTTTAGCAAATTAGACCAGGCTCAATAACTACCATTTAGCTTCACCTTTCTTCAGTCTTTCCTTTACTCACACCCCATATTCCAGCCACATTAAA